>NC_135695.1:5595259-5909187 GCF_964276395.1 Gasterosteus aculeatus | reverse complement strand
TTGTGCGTTCTTGTTCTTCCTGACACCCTGGAGGAGGTCCTGGCTCGCCTCGCCTCTTTCCACCGTCATGGACGCGCTTCCTCGCCCTGAGCGGCCCGCGAAGGACAGAGACAAGGGGAACATTTTAAGACCCACACGCGTAGCCCCTAAGGACGGATCCTTCGCATTTACGGCTCTGTGACTGATTTACACCTTTGAAACATGAAATCATTTCTTCTGCAAACTAAAGAAATTAAATCGTTAAATGTTTCTTCAACATATAGGCTACAATGCATAAAAGCTAAAAAAAAAAATCTAATTTGATATAGTTTAAATAGTTCTTTGTTAGAAAGAAAAATGTTGAAACCGAAAGAGTCAGTGGGATTCATCCCCTGGCGACCATCAATATCTTTACAAATTGGCACTAAATTAAATGTGTTGGGCGGCACGGTGGCGTGGTGGTTAGCACTGTTGCCTCACAGCAAGAAGGTCCTGGGTTCGATTCCGCCCAGTGGCCTTTCTGTGTGGAGTCTGCATGTTCTCCCCGTGTCTGCGTGGGTTCTCTCCGGGTTCTCCGGCTTCCTCCCACAGTCCAAAGACATGCTCTGGGGATCAGGTTGATTGGGGACTTTAAATTGCCCGTAGATGTGTGAATGTGAGTGTGAATGGTTGTGTGTCTCTGTGTTGCCCTGCGATTGGCTGGCGACCAATCCAGGATGTACCCTGTCTCTCGCCCGAAGTTGGCTGGGATGGACTCCAGCCCCCCCGTGACCCTGTGTGCAGGATAAGCGGTTTGACAATGGATGGATGGATTAAATGTGTTTGTATTATTCTAGATTAGATGAAAGGAACTTCATTCATTTGCTCAATACAAATTTGTGCTACTTGTACTTTATAAAATCCATTTTCTGCTACCGAATACTTCTACTTGACAAGCTCATTAAATGTGTGGCACCAATTCAGAATTTAAAAAAAAAGTTCATTTTCAATACCAAAACGTTTGAACAAAAGTGGTTAAACTGACGGTTATTGTGACACACCGTCCAAATTAAGGAGAGTTCAAAATAAAGATTGGCCTGACGTGATGTGATACACCAAAGCTCATGTAATCTTCACAATAGAAGCTGAGATTGAGCAGAAAACTGGTGATCGTTGGCACAGGATTCATCCACGTGGGACAAAACAGATGATCGTGGAGGAATAACCGTAAACGAGTCAAACCTGCAGAAATGAAATCAGGCCTTCTGCGAAATACTCTTGCTTTTGATACTGAACTATAAAAAACAAACTTCATCTGTTTAAAGTCAGATCTGTCTGGACTTTTCACATCTTTACCTTCATACACAACTAGAATTATTGCCTCTCTTTGCATCCAAGTCTGCCCGAAAAAGCATCTGTTAATCTTTTTACACCTGTGAAGGAAATCCCTGATATCTCAACTCCTCGTATCCGTTACGGAGATTGGGAGAGACTTGAACTTGACACTTTATTATTATTATTATTATGAACGGGTCATAATCATCTCTCCTCAGGCAAACACTGAAATCCACTGCAGAGTATCAGTGGTATTGGATCAATAGCATTCATGTCATGTGGCTACATTTCCCGACTGAATGAATGTTTCAGACCGAAACAAATCCGAGCGAAACGTCGACAGAGGTTTTCAATTTTTATTGACTTTTTGGACAATTTCTCTTCCAGTGTCATCCATAACCGTTCACTTCAATGGTATTTGCATAATCTTTCATTCAATGCTAGAAGGATAAAAACCAAGGTAGGCTGATACAAGGCGTTCAGTTATCCGCTAGCAAGATAAACCTGAACTCCTGAGGCCAAATTAAAGTCATTACAATAACGGAGGTGAGAGATGAGGTGGTGGGGGGGTCACGGGGTCAGGGGGGGGGATTTCCAATAGCTTTCACATGAACAATTAACAAACCTTTCCCTGTTGGCCATTAAAAATGCACCTGGACATCACCTCTACCTGGTTGCTATCTTTCTAACTGTAAGGCTGATAAAAAAAAGGGGCCATTGCTTTATAGAACAGAATAATCTGCATAGCAACTGGAAGACAAAGGGACTGGACACTGACCCACTACAGAGGATGAGTAACACAGGACACCAGTAGACGGATAGTTGGCACGAGATGGTCTGCTGTTTTAGCCCACAAACACGGTCATATTTAGATTTTTGGATAGTGATTTACTTTTGAATGTCAAAAAAAAAAAAAAGAAAGGAAAAAAAAAAAAGTTCCATTCAACAGTTAGTGTGAGGTTTGATACGTTTGAGCTCTAGGCCATAGTGTTGTAAGAAGTTTAGTTCGGGGCAATATCTCCGAGCATCTGGCAGTTTGAATGGAACGACGGCTGACACCTCTTCCTCCTCCTCTTCCTCCCTTCTCCTCCTCTTCCTCCCTTCTCCTCCCTGTGAAGTTTACCAATTCGTAAGGCTACAAAGGTACGTGCCACGACTCACAGAAGCACAGTCAACAAGCACATGGAAAGACGACGACCACTGCAGTGTGCTTGAGAGCGAAGTGAAGACTCTGCTACATGAGTGAAGCAGACCGGGGGGGAGGGAGGGAGGGGTGGGGGTTTACCTAAACAGCTGGCACCAGCTGCAATTCAATCCCCTTCACCCCAACCTGCGAAGGCAACTAAGAGAAGGGCGGCTAAAGGAACAAACTAAATAAGACTCATGTCTGGATCAGGTACAACAGTTCAAACCACGAAGAAATGTCAGGTTCAATCAACACCTACAAGTCAGCCGTGTACACAATGTATAGATTGAACGTCTTTTTTCTTTTTGCGTTGAGAGAGAGAGAGAGAGAGAGAGAGAGAGCATTATTAAATGCAGATACAAAAGCTCACGAGTCGACTACGGCACCTGAAAGCACTTTGAGACTGATGAATGTGCGAGCGACGGGCGGGAGAAGTACACAGAGAAGGATGACGTTCTCAGAACTCAAGACTCGAAGGGTCAGCGGTCAGTCCGGGTCGATGGCGGGTGAGGGGGATGGGGGGAGGCAACGGAGGGGAAGATTGTGTCCGGTTTTCGATTAGGCCCATCTGGAGCAGCGTGGCTTAGAAGCGCTTCGGCCCCCAGGGAGAGGCCTTGGCCGCCACGGGGGCTCCAAAGCTCGGAAAATCTTCGGAGCTGCTCATGTCCGGGGCCTGAAAGTTCAAGGAGAAATAAGCAAATCGGGGATAAGGGTTGGATTCGAATCTCAAACAATAAAGTTGAAGAAAAATGTGATAAAATGGCTCACCTTCTCATTGCCAGTGGTCCAGGGAGCCTCCCTCACCACGAAGCCTTTCGACGGGCCGCGTTGTTCGTCCATGGCGGACGCACTTCCCCCGTGAGGCCTCTGGTAAGGCATCTTCGACTCGTTCTCCACAACATCTCCCAACTGGCAAAGGCGGCACAACAAAGAGGATCAGTACTCAAGTCTGGAGGGGGGGGGGGCGTCAAACATTACTTGGACGTCATCGTGCAGGGGAAGCTCACATATTCCTCTTCCAGGTTGAGAAGGTGGTCAATGGCTTCATCCACGAGCTCGGGGCGACCGGTGACCGTCACGAGGTTCGGGTCTGCGGATCCACTCTGGGGAAACCTGAGATCAACCTGAAGACAATGGACACGTCTCGTCACAGACTGGCTTTGTGAGGCGAATAATACAACCAAACTCAACGTGAAAAGAAGGAAAACAGAATAAAATGTGGAGCGCGAGAGGCAGAAAAGGCTCATAAATTAGTGGCTTTTCGATGTGATGCTGTATTCCGGCGATGAGGACATTTCCTCTCCTCCTCTCAGCGCCTCACCTTAAACTCGTCCATGATCTTGCGGATGCCCTTCCCGCGGGCTCCGATGATGCGGGCATGGACCCTGCTGTCCAGGGTGATGTCCTCGGAGATCATCTCCTCGAGCTCCCCCACTATGGCCTGGATGGCGTCTCGTGCCGCTATGGCTTTGTGCTCATACCCTGTAATCGTAATCTGATCCTGTGGAGGAAGACGACCGCGGCAAATAAATAAAATAAATACGACATAAATAATGTGAGTGATTTCTAACAATTATTCTCATGAACCAATGGTCAGAACTGGGAACTTGGCACCACCTGCTGTGCTGATGGAGCACATTCACCTGCATTCTTTTTGGATTTGCAATTAAAGGATAACTAGATAGAAAAGCTACCTGGTTTTCATCAGTCTTGTCTGGGAACTGGATGTTAACATCATGCTCAGTGCGGATGGTGGTTATGATGGCGCCCTTGCGTCCGATGATTTTGGGGTGATATTTGGGGTCCACAGTGATGGTCAGCTTGTAGCTCCTGAGTGCCTGTGGAGAGGTCGGTGTAAACGACACTCTGGGTTACACAGACTATACACAATTTTTAAAAAAAGGCTTAAATGTCTCACTGCGAACACAATCCATGCACTCAGAACATTACTGACCCGATCCTCCTGATCGGCCTGCAGCTCTTTGACGCGATCCAAGAGGCCCTCTTTGGCGCGGTCGAGGTGATTGGCCAGGCCGCTGATGGAGATTTTATCAGACTGCTGCTCAGGAGCAGGCACTTGAATATTAACCTGGAGAAAGAAAGCAAAATTATGGTTTGAAGCGAAGCAAGAAGCAAGAAAAATACATTGTGCATACCCGCCTGTAACACACCTCAAATTCATCCATCATCTTTCGAATTCCACTTCCTTTCTGTCCGATGATGTAGCGATGAAGCTCAAAAGGCACTTCCACCTCAATAGTGACAGGAACCAAAGCCTGAGGAAAGGAGACAGTTGGAGGGATGAAGGAAGCATTTGGAGAAATAATCCTAAAAAAAACGAGGAGCTCCATTATGAAAGCCGACCTTCAGTGCTTCCACAGCAGCCTCGCACCGCTCTTTGCGGCCAGATATCACAATCACGTCACACTTTCTGGGCGCGTTGGGATCGACGGGCTCCTTCACGTCTTCATTGGCCTCGCCGTTCACCTGAATGGGTTCCTCTGCAGGAGGTGCAGCCGCCGCCGCCGCAGCTGCTGCTGCAGCTGCAGCTGCTAAAGAATTAGAGAAATTATGATGAGAACATGTGAGACATTTGGGGACCTGATTTCAAAGTCTTCATACGGACCAGGCGTTTTACTTTGCAGGTCCTCGCGCTCCGGGAACTTGATCTGCACATTGTGATCTCTGGTGATCTGCTGGATCCGTGAGCCCTTTGGACCCATGATTGAGCGGTGGAACTTCTGAGTGATCACACACTCAACGGTTACTTGTGCATCCTGGGAAAAAAAAAAAAAAAAGAGAAAGGAAGACAACATCAATTGTTGTGGAAACAGGAGCGGTTCAAACAACATATTTGTATGAAACAAATGCATCTACGAACCAAGTCGTCAACGATCTCCAGCATGCGCTTTTTGGCTGCTTCCACACAGTCTTTGGCTCCTTTCAGGGTGACGCTTTCGCTCTGAGTGCCCGTGCGAGGGAAGCTCACCATCACGCCACCGTACTCATCGGCGAGGTCCCTGAGGACTTGGCCGCGGCGAGCCACAAAGTAGCGGTGGTGCTTCGGGTCAACGATCATATTTTCCTCAACCACGTTGTCCTGAAACCAAAAGAGCGAACAATTTAAATACAGCCGTCGAGAGAGAAGACTAAAAAGGCTTAAACCCGCCATAACCTGGAGCCTCACCAAACTCTTGATGAGCTCCTCCAGCTCCTTCTGGGCGTCCCGCACGGCTTCTTCAGTGCCGACCACGGTGATGAGCTCCTGGTCTTGGTCCTCCGCGGTGGGGAAAATGATGCGGGCCCCGGTGCTGTCGCGGACCTTGCGGATGTTACTGCCACCTTTCCCGATGAGGAACTTGTGGTATTCTGGCTTCGCACGCAGCTCGGCCGTGTGGCTCTTCGTTTGCTGAAGGGAAAAACAAAGTCAGTTAGATGGAGAACTAAACAAATTAGTTTTATTTTTGTTTTGTTGCAGGGTCTGTACAGAAGAGGTTACAAACGTCAAAGTTATAAACTGATGGAAAAATCTTGTCATCCGTTAACTAATTTTGGGTTTTAAATTCACTAAAGAGGATTTCATGTCGAGGGCGAGACGTGCAGCGGGCAAAGCAAAGCATCATCTCCACTGAAAGCTTATTACAAGCTCGCTTTAATTCTGACAGCGCGAAAGGACTCTGGCAGAAGCTCTCAGCAAGTAGCAATGTGTGATCAATGATGCACTGAGAACCTCCCTGAGAGCAGAGCGAAGCTCATCCCTTCACATTTCTACAAACCTTCTCCTCTGCCAAGGCGAGCAGTTGCTGCTTGGCCTTCTCCACCTCCTCGGCGGGGCCTCGGATGGTGACCTTGTCGATCCCTGAGCCCTCGGTGGGGAAGTGGATGTGCACGCCGCCGCACTCCTCCATGATGGAGCGCACAAAGCGGCCCTTGGACCCGATCAGGGAGTTGTGCAGCTTGGAGGGAATGGACACCTCCATCTCGGAGATGTTGGCCTGAGCACGGAGAGACGTCAATTAGGACGCGGCGTACAGATACTAGAAAACATACCACACAGTTAAGAAACGGACCAAAATACTTTTAATTAGTACCAGTATTTGAGGAATGAGAGGAGGCCATTTCCTAAAAAGTATGCTTTCATTTTAATTATAAACCTAGTTCAATATAATGTGAGCTATTCAAGAGGTCACATGAACTAAAGTACAGATAGATTTATTTCTATTTATGCATTTCCACAATTTTTATTTAAAAAAACCCCAACATCTATCTTTTCAAAAATCGGCATCCAGATATTCAGACAGGGTATCGTAAAGAAATCGCTATGTTGTTATGCCAACCACACCAACGAGAGTCAGACACATGGGCCAAAGCCCGGCGGAGATGATTGGCTCTGCTCACCAGCTCCTTCTGAATGGCCAGGATGCGAGTTCGTGCGAGCTCGCAGTTCGCCTTCTTGCCTGTGATGACGATCATCTCGGAGTTGCTGTTCTCAGCAGGCAGGTCTATTTTTGTGCTGGTTTCCTCCCGGATCTGGAATGAGAAAGGACACACATCGCTCAAGCCAAACACGGGACACAAAAGGAGACCCGCCGCGTATCCGCTTTGAAATATACGGCACCTTCTTGATGTTTGATCCTCCTTTTCCAATTATGTTTCTGTGAAACTGCTTGAAGATGGGGACCGAGAGAGAAAAGCTGTTCTCCGTCTGACAAAAAGGAAACCTTAATAGTTATCATAGACGGAAGCCAAAACTGACTGACGGTTAGAATACACGCGTTGAGAGAAAACAATTACCATTTCAGCAACTATCTTCTGCATGAACTTGGAGCATTTTTCAACCTCGTTGCGTGGGCCCCGAAGTTGAACAATGTCACTTTTCTGTGCTGGGTCGGGGAAATTGATGATGACCTGGAAGAAATGCGATCATTGAATCATTATGATACTTTTAACGGGTTAAGTAAAGACAAACCACCACCGGCGTCAACAACTCACCTCTGGGAATTTGTCCCGCACTTCTTTTATCTTCTCCCCCTTTTGGCCAATGATGGCTCTATGAAAACGCTGTTCAATGATCATGTCCTTTGTACGCTCGTTCTCCTGAGAAAGAACAAGACGGCGTATTTTTAACGACGGCACATCAGTATCCGCCGTGCAGCATCCGGCCCGTGAGTCCGGTCCTCACCATGCGTGACGTTAGCTCCAGCAGCTCCTTCTTGGCCTCCTGCACACCCTGGGGATCCCCTTCGATCCGGATCACCGTGCTCTTCTCGTTGTCAGGGGGGATGCGGACAGACACCTTGTGCAGCTCTTTGATGCGGTTGACTAAAGAAAAATCAATCAATATATGGCTTATGATCCCAGCGTACCGACCTGAACATTGTTCTTTGGAAAATGTATTGTTCTTATTATGTTGCACTATGGACGATTGCAAATGCTATTTTTATTCATCAAATACAGTTTGCAGATCATAATTTATTCTCATTCATTCATGAATATGTATTCACATATGCATCTAGTTGACTGTTTTGGCAGCGACAGTACTCACTGTTAACGCCTCCTTTTCCGATCAGGTGTCTGTGGAATTTGGGATCCACGCTGATCTCTGTGAAGTCCATACGGTTTACCTTGGAGGGGAAAGTAGAAGAGCGAAGATGAAAATCACTAGAACGTACAGACCTGCCCACCGTACTTTGCTCTATACGACACCGGCCTTTTACACAAACCACTTTCTGGACAACTTTGCACATAGAGCCTCTTTTTATGGCAAAGACATAGTTCCAGGTTTCACCGTCACTCACCAAATCTGTAACAATGACTTCAATCTGGCCCTGCACCATCTGCACGTCTTTGGTGGGCCCTTCCAGGGTGATCTTATCTTCTCCCTCTGTGAACTCGATGTGCACCTGAAAGCAAAATTCACAAGAGAAGCAAGTAGCAACGTAAATTGAAAAAAAAATAAAATAATGTTATGGTAAAAAAAATGAAGATCATAATTCGACAGACCTTGGGCATTTGTTGGGTAATCTTTGCCAAGTTCTGTCCCTTCTTGCCGATGATAAAACGATGAAGCCAAGAAGGAGCTGAGACCGAGGAAACAGTGTAGCTGTTTGCCTGCAAAAGGAAACATTCACATTCAGGTGGGGTTCTCTTAACCCGTTAACAGAACCCACATTAAAAAAAAACAGGTCCTAGCTCCAGCATCTTGAGTTCCACACCTTGGCGTAAACTTCAGTGAGGGCCTGACCCAGACGGTCCGGCTCCCCGCGAAGGATGACAGTTTCTGAGCTGCTGTCAGATGGTGGGATCTCGACCGAGACGCCAGTTTTCTCCAGGATCTCTTGCAGGGTGTTGCCCTTGGGCCCGATCACATACTTGTGCTGAGACTTCTTCACCTCCACTGCAATGGTAGTGGCGTTCTTCTTCTATGATGAAAAAAAAAACATTTTCAAAGGGTTAATTGGCGCCTTTTCTCATATAAAATTTTTTTTTAAAAAAGGATTGGATCCCAACGTTACCTTTTCTTCATAAACCTTCTTGATCATGGTCACAGCGAGGGCCACCTGCTCCTTCTCCCCAGTGATCACGATCTCCGTCTTGTTCACACTCGGAGGGGGCACATTGACGCGGGCGCCGGTCTCCTGCATCATCTCTCCGACCAGCTTGTTGTAAGCGCCCGTGATGAATGGGTGGTACACCTTGTCAATGTTCACCCGCTCCACAGCACGTTTGTCCTAAAAGTGGGCAAAAAAAAAAAAAAGACTATAGATCCTAAAGCTGCGACATGAGGGGCGTATGTTAAAATGGAGCAGGTTGACACGTTACCTGCTCGGCAGAGATCAACAGGATCTCATGCTTGGCCTTCTCCAGGCCTTCCTTGGTGCCAGAGATCTTGATCTGGTTACTGGGGTCATCGGGTCGTGGGATCTGGATTTTGGTGGCAGTCTTGAGCTCAAGCTCCTGAAGCTTCTCCCCGTTTTTGCCGATGACAAAGCGATGGTGCTCCTTGGGGATGCCTACAGTAGCCGAGGCCTGTTGGGAGGGTCGGGGGGGGGGGAAGGGGGGGTTTAGAACAGACAGTTGGCGCCATTGCACTCCACCATCAATACTGCTACGCTCATCACAGACCTGAGTCTGCAGTCGGGACACAATCTCCTTGCGGGCCTTCATCACGGCGTCCAGCTTTCCAGAAACCATGATGGAGAGACCCTGATCTTTTGCCAAGGAGAGTTCCAGGTGGGCTCCGGTCTTGTGCATGATGTCCACGCAGACCTTCGCTTGGTCTCCTTCGCCGAACTGGTTGAGGTCCTTGTACTTGCGCTCCTCTAGTGGCACATGGAAAACCTGGTCATGGAAAAAGAAAAACGAAACAAGGAATGAGTGTGGATCAGCATGCGTGAGCGGTTTTCTACAGACCAACTTACTGTCGTAACATCTTCAAAAAAAGAAGTTAGGCAATAAAAAAAGAATTTTGAAAATGACACATTAAACTGCTAATAGCTCATTCTGCTCGTTGCTCCAAATCATTTTTATAGCTTGTGACCCCATAAAATGCTCACACTCCAAAAAGCTCAAACAAAAACAGATTTCCGAGTGCTGAGAAAGTATCAGTGAGTACGATTTAACGACAACTAAAAAGTTGAAACTGCGATATCCTAGAAATGAATACAGAACCGTTATCATGCGATAGAGGAACCAGTAACGGGTCAGTGTGCCGTTTTGGCTGCATTCTTTTGCCCTAATGTTTGGTTAAGAGGCCCTTATACAGCAGATATTTTGACACATTAGTGATGTATAACATGAACTCACACTGAGTCACATCCCGTTACAGGGCCCGGGTGTTATGCAGCCTGGCTCACCGTCATGGTGCACTGCTTCCATCTGTAGCTGATGTTATTGCACCTGGTCTTTTCCTGCTAAGTCTAAATGTCTGCAGTGTTTCCCAAAGGTTTATAGCTTATATTTTTAGGGTCCCCCCCCCTACATAATAATAGGGGAAACACTGGGAAGCACAGTGAGCGTTCTTTCTAAAAATAGAAAAAGACCCAAGTTGATTCCTGAATGCCTGCCCCCCCTATTAGATACATCTTGATTTTGGTGAGCTCATAATTCCCAGGATACCTCAGCCCATCCTTAACATCAGAAGAGGTCTAATTAGCCAGATAAGAATCCCTGCGTGTGCACGCAAGTATTAAAACTGCGGTTCCACAAAAACATTCCCGGTCATTTTAGTCGGAGAACTGCTTTTTAAAAGGAACTAAAAACGCTCCATTTAGCCCGTTGTCGCCATTTCTAACATGGTCTAAACTCTCACAAACATGAGTCCAAAGACTGAAAAGGCAAAGTGATACTGGCGCTGCTGGTAGTCACAGGGTAAACTTAAAAAATAAAAAACCCCAACTTGTTTAGGTTTTGTCTCACTGCAACAACCTTTACTGCTGCACAGTGTCTGCTGATGCATGTTTGAACGGATGGTAAATTTAAAATAAAGTGTCTTTCATTGTTCTCTGCTTTGCAACTGCTGTAAAACAATCAGAAAATAACTCTACAATTCTCTTGTTTGTTTTTTAACTCTACCTCTCACCCAATCTTGCTTTTTTTTAAATCACTTGTTTGTTAGTTTTCTGTTGCTTTGACAGATTTTAAATAAAAATACTCAAACTGAAATAATTGTATATAAAATCAATCCCTAAAACAATGAATTGTTTGCAGTGCAGTAGTTTGCGCAGCAAACAGTGTTTGACCAATCGGGGACCGTTGTTACAGCAAAACAGTTTCTGTACTCTCACCCACCCTCTCTCCAACAAAACCAGTAGAAACCCGATCAGTAAACAACAACAGATTCAAACCCTGTGAAGCGTTCTACCTGGGTGATAACAGAAGCCTTGAGAGGTCGGATCTTGGACGTCCAGGCGTTGGTGGTTTCCTGCGTCCCCTCAGGTGAGGCCGCTTTCTCGGGCAGAGGCGGGAAGGCGTCCTTGTAGGTGGGAAGAGCTTCCTCTTCCTCTCCAGCAGCTGCCCCAGCAGCTGGACGCAGACAACAACAACAAAACAATAAACTTATGAACCCACTTGCGGCTCCCAGTTTGCATTCAACAAATAAAGTGCAACCTGAAAAGCATCCACACACACTCACCGCCACCCTTCTCTGGCCGGAGCCCACTGCGGTGCTCATTGAAGCTTTCCTGCGTAAGTACAGCGACTGAGCTCATGGTCAAAATCCCACGTTTACACAGAGTCCGAGTGTGCCACTGCAAGGAGAGTAAGCACCATTATTACATTATAACACAGAATATATATATATATTATAACACAGAATATTTAGCAACAGCTTTTATCTGAACCAGATTTAATACAAGTGATGGGAGGGTCCAAAATGGTTGGAATAATACACTTGTCTAACGAGACCCAGTGTTTTTGTTTTTTAGAAAGTTCAGAAGAAAATCAATCAAACAAGCTTTAAACAGGCCGAATGTGGTTTTCCCTCCTCGTAGTACAAGCTTGTAATTTTATAAATAAGTTAGGACTGACAATTTGGCATCCGTCTCACAACACAGCAACTTGCGTCACATTCAAGGAAACATTTAACACTCATTGTGTTTCCTGCCGGCAAATCTGGGACATATTACCATGTTATCGCTGTGCACACACCAGAATAACCAGTGACTGAAGTAGGATTGGCTCCTTATTCAATTTACATGTTTGACATACCCAGATTGTCACAAAAGCCAGGTGGGGCGTGTTTACAAGTGTCACGTACACAGGTTTAGCATGTTACACAAGCTCATCAGAGGCGGACTTTGAGATTCTCACGTTATCTGATCTACCTTTTTTGAAAAAGGACCACGCTCCTTGTCACGTTAGCATGTCCACGCTGTGATAAAGCAATGGCACCAGGGACGAGGGGGCAGAAAGGGGGAGCATTGGTCTGGGCGGGGCCACAGCAGAGGACGCTTTGTCTCCCTGCAAGAAACCAGTTTGTCTTCTGCGGTGACCTTTGTTGTCATGTGCGATTCCAAGAAGCGTAACGTAGCGAGTAGGCTCCAGGGTTAAGAGGATACTTTCCCCCACTGACCCCTGCGGAGGTCCACGTGGGACACGGTTAAAGGAACTGTGATGTCCCGTCTCTCGGGTCCTTGAACAGGAAAGAAAGCAAGCCAAAAAAGATCATCTCCCCCATGACTGACTCACAGCCCTTATAATTTATGACTTTGATAAAGATGGAAGTGTGGATTTCTTGAGTTTTAGTAATAAGTACTTTTTCTCTGCATAGTTGATGGGGGGGGGATTGAAATAGCTCCTGCTCGATTCTACCTCACTGTCAATAAGGAAACCAAATACATCACCAGGACTCACTGCTCTGTTTTTCTGGCCTGCAGAGAAAGTTAAATCCGAGCCAACCACGAGTAGAGGAATGTGAATTGTTTTACAGTGGATGTTCACCCCCCCGAGCACGTCGAAAACCCATCTGAAAGCACAGACCCCCAGATGGAACCAATAACTTGTTCGTATGAAAGTGTTTTTGTTTTTTTTACATCGCCCATGCAAGCAAAGGAAATGCAGTTAGAGGCTCAACATGGCGGCCCTCGGTTAAGCAGCCCCCCCCCCCACCCGCCACCCACCCCCAAAACACATTTCTGACCTCCCTCTCAGGGGCCTCCTCCTTGTCAGGCTTCATAAACTTAAGGCCGATCTCGGCCCAGCACTCAATAACGTTTGCAAACCAAGTTGCCCAGTCGGCTGTGCGCAGGCCCTCCATAGAAACATCCTGGATGATTTCATTACAGAGCGTTTGAGAAACTTGCAGCCACGGTAATTGAGTTTCGGAGGCAGGCCGTCCGCACCGTGTCGCCATTCGTGTGGCTGGAGAAAGTGCAAAGACAGTCACGATGATCCTGGTGAGCGGTTCGGTGCCACAGCAACACTAAAACAGTCAGTTGCTCATTAGTTGACAGGTTACGGCACATATTTAAACACGATGCGTCAGCATCAGCCAAATAAAGGGACATTTTAAGAGCACTTAATAGTGAAGGAGCATTTTTTCCCCCCCCAATTTCATGACATTGAATTATTAAATGTTTTTCGCTGCCCAGAATAGGCCACGGGGGTATTAAATTACATTCGCTTCGTATATCCAGAAATGACACATTTTAAAATCTGGAGCGTGAGCCACCCTCTGTCCCGGGACCGTCACATGGTGCCAGACTCCTCCAAACGGGGAGAGAAGAAAAAAAACCATAGGGGAGGGACACAAGTGCAATAGATGTCATGTGTACAGAATGAACATCCTGGCAGACTCGTTACACACCAAATATTGACAGACTGAACAGAAAACCGTCCCTTTTGTTGCCTGCTTTAAAGTGGAAGTACGAAGCGCGATGTATTTGATTACTTTCTGAATTGAAAGTTTGATGGACAATGTGGGACTATCCAAGTTCTTCTTTTTCACATCGTTGTCATGTTTCTCTGCTGGCTCAAGAGACGCAGCGGGTTGTTCATGCCAAGAAGTCGAGCACAGGGCCTGGTGGACTACTCTGAATCCCCATTCATTTCATATACTGACATAAGTGTCAGTGGGGAAACGCTGTACATCCAAAGTGCTGAAGCTTTCACGCCACAGTCCTAATTATACTTCATTACCACCGGCAGGATTTCAAGCTGTGGTGGAGGTGGGCAGAATCCCATTTCGGGTAAACTAGACGCCGTGCTGCAGATTTCTGAGGATGGAAGCAGTGACAACGACTTACGATGCGAATAGTTTTAACAACTTACCAGCTAAATGGTCAGTTACCAGATAATCCGTCCTGTAAAGATGCAATTTGCGTCAGCCTGCCAGCTTTTGCCTGGAAAATGAATAAATAAATGAATGAATAAGGTGTATTAACACAACAAGGAAGGCATTTAGTTTCAGGCGCAGACTGGCAACTACACGGTTATTACGTTTACACACAAAAATATATGTATGATCAACAGTAATTATTGCATATCATGTCACATTAATAACTACAAAAAAAGGTAAGTTGGTTAGAAATCTGATACTCGTTAAATGGAAACAATTAAATAGCAAAGACCGTCGGTGTCACTCGGAGTAGTAAAGTAATTGGTTGATCATTTCAAAGTGGTGTTTTAAGACAAAAAAAATGTTTGCCAATCTGTCAAAATAAGAAATGAAAAAGCATTTCTTGATGCAAAGATGAATATTACTGAACTCAAGTAAAGATCACTCAACAATTTGATATTACATTATTAATGGCAATTAATAAGGCTGCTGTGGGTGAACCAGGTAGATACTCTGCTCTCTTGTTTAAGAACCACAATTAAAAAAGGTTTTTACAAGGGGAAAAGTATACATTTACACAAATGTACACGTTTATTCTACTGGTCTGCCTGAGGCGAAACCAACATCTGTCCTCCCTGAAGTGTTCACAGGCCGCCATGCATGTCAAGGGGAAAGAACCCTTTTTTTTTAAGGGTTTACGTGTACTTTTAGTGAGGACACTTAGTGTGGCCTAGTGGTGTTAGCACAGGCAACAAAACACGGCCTGTCCCCCTCCCCAAAACCAGTGAAACAACACACGCCGCTGCTGGCGATTGGGTCCCAGCAGCGGCCAGTAAACACAGACAGCGGCTCAAAGTGACACGTGTGAATTACAGCGACGCTCGCTTTTTTGTCTTCGCCGGCGGTCACGTTAAAAACACGTTTCGTCGATTGAAAGTGATGACAAATAATAAAATTTAAAAAAACACACACACGAGCGAGGAGCTCAAACTCACACAGAAGCGACCCACTAACGCGGTTTGAGACATTAGTGATCTGATCTACGAGGACGCGAATGTGCCGCCAGGCTCGTCGCGTTGACGTGGGCTGCAGGACGGACGGACGCCCGCGAGCCCGTATCATGTTATACACACGCACAAATCCCGGATTACGGCTTTAAGTAGCCGGTTAGTCCCAATGCTAGCTAACACCAGATCTGATTAACTAGCTGGCTGACAGTTGCCATCGACACATCACAGCCAATGCTAGCTACCGTCGCGTCGGGCTAACGTCCGAGAGAGAAAAAAACCCCGTCAAAAACGTGCTAAAGTCGAGACAAACTAGCGCGAATTCAACTGGCGGGGACGCGGGCACCGCGTCGGGTGTTTAGCGAACGTGCGAGGCTCAGAAGTGAGGCGGCGCGTCCAGTAGAAAAGCCCCCCGTAGCGCGGATTACTGGCTAGCTCAACCCCCCACCCCCCCGAGCTAACGCTAGCTAGCGAACTTGCTAAAAACTTTGACTGTGACACGTAGCCGCTGGGCTACATGTAGCACGGCTCACTCCAACACAACTTCGAGCCACGCCGCAGACACACAACGGCGTTAAGCCAGCGGCGGATTGAACGCGTGAACCGTGTAATAACCCCCCACACACACACGCGTGGGTTGTGTCTTTTCTGCACTGTAGCACGCGCTAACACGGCGGTAGAAAAGAAAAAAAAAGTACAAGTTGGAAGTGTAGCATTAGCCGGCGAGCTCGCGTTAGCCTACGGTTTGTTCTACTAGCCGGCTAAGTCCACGTAGGCATACAGCTGAGCAGGGGAGAGCTGACACGGAGTCAGGCCAGAACACACTGTGCCGCTAACAAACTCCCACCCCGACCAGTGCCACCAATGCCACCAGTGCCGTGGACACCAACGGGGTGAGGGGGGGGGGAGGAAACGCGTAGCGTCAACGCGGCGGCATTCGGCGGGCGACCGGGAGTACTTACTTATTTTATGTTCTCGTCTGCCCTAAAGGTGCAGGAGCTGAGATGAAATTCCACTGGCGAGAAGGTGGGATTGAAGGCTGGCGGATATATACCAGTGCCGCCCACCAATCACATCCTCCAACGTCACGTCAAAGAGTCCGATTACAAATCATTTATTTTCATATCCAACAGTTGTAGATCTGTTGAACCGCTCGAGCATTTTGTTTACATGGCGCAGTGTGTCGTAAGATTAAAAAAAAAAGCGCGTTTTTCGTCGTGTTGGCCTGTTTGACCGGAGCTGGATCACAGATGCGTTACAATCTACAGGACAGTGTTGATGTACAAAAAAACAGAGACCAGATGAGGTGTCAAACTCAGTCTTTATTTATTATTAATAGCATATTTCAACATTGGATCATTTCTCAATGTCTTTTCAGACTTTAATGAGATCAGATAAAGGATGAGCCCATGTCCTCCTCCTCCTCCTCCTCCACCTTTAAGGTTATTAAGCAGGCTCCCAGTGTTGTTACCGTGAGTTGTGACACAGCAATATGCACATGCCAAACGATCCCACAGTTTCCTTATCGAGGACAACGTAGGCCTGTGCAGAAACACTGCCACAGGTTCCCAGAGGCTGCATCCTCAGCTGCTTCTTTATGGATACACTACAGCACAAAGTAACACAGCCAGTGGACTGCTAAACACGCGTACACAAATAAATGCCCCTTACTTTCGAGCTCAAAACATGCAATTATGGATACAAGTCACGGATGGATTGGTGAGCGGCCCTTCACCTGCTTAATGTTACTCAAAGAGACACGTAACAAGCAGGTAGGACATTGAAATGCTCAAAAAGACCCACAATAACTGCAACGAGACACAAAAAAAGACCAAAAAAACCTCTAAAGAGTGACGCAGGGACACAAAGAAACTGTAAAGAGACTCAAAAAGTGGTGACATTCACACACAAAAAGTATTTAGGCAGGTGCAAATTCCAAATGTCATTTAAAATTTAAAATTCAGTTTAAGTGAAGTTAAATCTATTTTCTGAAATCATGTTTAGGCTCTTATAGGCTCTCTGGTACATTTAGATGCGCTGCAGTGTACATCGGCAGGTGATGAGAGCCACGAGAAAACGTTGAAATCTCCTGCAGAAATCTATTATGGTACTAGAGATTGCAAAAATGTTTTACCAAGTAAAGAAAGAACCTTATAGCTCACTTTCATTCATGTTTTTTACAAGAAGATTTATAGATTTGTTATATAGCCTTATTCTACTAACCCATAGCATTAGCATTTTATTTTATTACTTGTGCACTGTTGTCTTGTTGTCTATTGTGATACTGTCTGCTGTCACGCACCAACCGCCAAGTCAAATTCCTTGTATTTATGGCATATTTTGGCAATAAATGTTTCCTGATTCCTGATTCAGAGTAAGGATACAAACAGGGTGAACCGGTGAGTAATGACGATCCATAAAAACAATCACCAACATACTCTATCATCACTTTGGGGTAAAAATGTTTTGGAGATAAACAACTTTGTGTTTGCTTTATCTATCGTATATAATGTATTTGAGTGATATTATCCATTATAACATTATAGTGGATATATGCCCATTATATGTGAGTCTGTGGACTTAGTGGAGGACTAGAAGTACCTGGGTGTCTCCATCAACTGACTGAACAGGGAGGCCAACGTGGACGCTGTGTAGAAGAAGGCGACGCGTCGCCTCGTTTTCTTGACAAAACTTCGATCCTTTAACGTGAGCAGCAAGATGTTGGATGTGTTCCACCAGTCTGTTGTGGCCAGTGCTCTGTACTTCGCCAACGTCTGCTGGGGGAGCGACCTTGGAGCTGGTCACTCCAACAGACTGAAGAAGCTGGTGAAGAAGGCCGTCTCCATCGATGGCTGCCAACGGGAGCGTCTAGAACAGGTGGTGGAGAGGAGGACTGAAAACATGGACCACCCTCCTCACCGCCTACTGCAGGGACAGCGGAGCTCTTTCCCCAACAGGAGAAAAGGACAGATACAGAAAAAAATTCCTGCCAACTGCAATAAGAATTTACAACAAATCACCTGTGGCTAAATCCCTTTTTATTTGAACTATTACTAATAACCACTGCACTGCTGTTTTAATTTAATTTAATATCAATGACCATTTCACTCCTTTTCACTAACTATACTACATTTACTCACATACACAGTATATACTTGTATTTTTGTGCACTTATTTTTGTATCATTTCTTTTTCCTATTTAATTTAATATGGCCTGCTCTGTTATTTTATTGCATATATATTGTGCATTTTTGATTTCAGATGTAATATTAACTATATTGCTGCTGCTACAGACAAATTTTCCCCTGAGGATGAATAAAATAACCATATATCTATCTAGCTATTTTAATATAATGGATATAGTAGCACTATAGTCTACAGCCACAAAACGTTCGACATGGACATCTCTCCGACACGCTGTCAGCAAAGAATTATAACACCACCTTTGTGAATTACACTGCACACACGTTGCTGTTTTTGTGTCCACCCAAACACAAGCATCGATGTCCTGACTGAAACACACATCCATCGGAGTAATTTCATCACACCGGGGCACTGTGGGGGGGTCCGGAGCCCTTAGAAGATAATGCCAGGTGATCAGATCAGTCCAGACTCCATTATCGGAAACCAGCTTTATCTTTCACCTGCAAAAAACACCATCACACATATTGACGAAACAATAGTCGTGATGCATTTCTAACAACAGATCAACAAGTCAATGACACAAGTAGGTTTTGACAAGCGCATCATGTGACCATCTATCAGCAGGACCAAAAAGGACGAGTACTTTGCAGAAATTCAGCAGATAAGAAGCCCCGTGATGGACCAACGACCTTGCCGATGCACTGCTTTCATTCCACTGCACAAATCAAGTTCTTTGTGGTCATCCAGCAAAAGGAAAGTTAATAGTTTATAGTAGTTTAAACTGTAAAAAAAAAAAACACTTTTCCACATGTCAGCATGTATTAGAACTAAAATAATATGCACGAACAATTGAGATATACCTATAAATACTATTTCTTCACATATAATATACTATAAAAGGGTAAAAAGGCAAGCACATATAGTTCATTATGAAATATATGGGTTGTATCTGACCGCAGACATAAAGTGTAATGCATCTCTGTTCGATGTGCCAGAGGGGACAGCAGGGGGCGCTGCATCATCACGCTCATCAGATGTGATGGCGATAAAGTTCGATCGGACTCTTATCCAACAAAACACGGCCCAAAGTGCAAATATGTGCATCACACCCCGCATGATTGATGTGAACAAGCTCTGAAGCGTTTATACTCAGAGGAGCCTCGTGACACGTGCACGCACACACACACACACAATGTCCTCAGAGATTAAAGGTGTACCTTATGCAGTGATTTTAGAAGGTTAAAGCGAAAAAACAACATCTTCTTCGCCATAGATTTTTAACAAATACCGCACTATCTACGGGGCAAAGTGTAGCCTAAACCCAACTAAAGGCCTCGTCGCTTTGTGAGTCGAATCAGATAAAAAAAAAAAAACAATCAGCTAAAATAATCGTTTTTCTTATTTCCTCCTGGGTGTTGACAACCACCCGCCCGTCGATTCAACGCACACCATTTAAACTTTCCACGACGGCTCGCTACAAAAGCCACGGCGTGTAATGGTTCGGGGCGGTCGGCGCATCCATCGGGGCTATTTAAAGTCAGGGAAGGCAAATCTCCAGCCGCACCGCCCACAATCCTCGGCCACGTCCCAGCCAATGGGAGCACGAGAGAGTCCGCCCCAGCCAATGAGAGACGAGCCCGAGGACGCACTCCGTCGGCAGAAGGCGACCGTGGCGTGGAGCGGTGTCCTCCGCGCTGTAACAAACCTTTAAGTTAACGTTTAGTTTCGATACGGACGGTAAGTGTGTATCGCCACTTTGCGGATACTTGTTTCCCTCCTGGAAGCGTTAGTGCGGCTACTTTTAACGCAGACTCGGCTGTGCGCATCAATGTTTCCTTTCGCTGCACGTCTGGATACCAACAACGTTGTGAACCGAGCGCGATTTCTCGGGGGGCAAAAAGAAAAGAAAAGAACTTCGTTTTCCCTTCGCCTCCCCGGAGTCCGGTAACCACCTCGTTCTACGTCCAGCCGACCCACGCAGGCCCAGACGTAACGCGTAGCGTTGCGCGTGCTCCGTCGTTCCTGGGTTTGGACCCTCGCTCCCGTTGGACACCTCGGCCGAAGACTTTGGTCTCCGGCGTGTCCCCGCTGTGTGCGCGCGCGTGGTACACCTACAACCGCTTGTCCCGTAACGTGTAGCACGCAGAAGTTGTCCTACGACACCCAAACCGCTCCATGACGCGTGTACCCGCCCGTGGCTCAGCGGGGCACTACTCTAACCACGCAATATTCCTCGTGTTTCTTCCACCTAAAAAAAAAAAACTCACTTATTTCCACAATTCTCTGTCCTCGCCGTGTTGTTGCAGGAGTGAGGCGAGCGAGGGCGGGGAGCTGCTGTGAGGCAGAACATGGGGGACCTCGAGGGTTCATACCGGGCCCTGCAGACCCCCGGCGTGCGGCTGGGAGCGCAGTTCAACCCCGGCGTCAGCACGCTGGAGCCGGGCCACAGCCTCGGCGGCACCCCGGCCGGCAGGAGCCCCGGCCGAGAGCTGCAGATCCGTGTGCAGGGCCTGGACGACTCCCAGGAGTTCTTCAATGTCGACGTAAGTGCCGCCGGGACTGTTGCGCAGTGCGTGCGTGTGCGCGTCTTACGTGCTCTCCTGTTGACACCCTTCACACGGTGGCGGTGCGCTGCACAGCGGGCGGCGCCTGGCCCGGGACACCGCGAGGGTGCCAGTGGCTTGCGTTCGGTGACAGCTGCCACATGCCAGATGCCAGATGCCACAGGTGCTGAAATGTTTCCATCTTAAGGAGTCTTATTTCGGTAACTTTGTGTAACTCACCAGGGTACTTTAAAAAAGAAGTGTTATTGGCTGTCACCATAACTCAAGTAGTAGTTAAGTACTTTCTGTTCGGGGCTTTAGGCCGGCAAGAAGGAAAATAATATGGCCGTCCAGCATTCGAGCTTGTTTATATTCAGAATTTTAATTGAATTTGTTCCGGTCCAAGCGTTCAGCGTTTTTTCATCCGCTTGTGCTATTTTCTGCAATAGCATCCCAGTACTTGCTGGTTATTTGGCTTTTCTTATGACTTAAATAGCGATGAAGCTGGCAGAAAGAACCGTGTCTCCCAAATGTGGGTTTCCCCAGCTCAGCCACAAAATAATTCTTAAAAAAAAGAAAAGCATTGTAGAGAATACACCAGAACGTTGCAGTAATTAACCACCATTAACATCAATCTTGGCAATGAAGTGCGACCGCTGTCCTGTTGCTTTTCATTATAATGACTTTACAAAATTAATCCTTTTTAAAAACCTTTAAAAAGGTTGACTGTTTGTTTGGGGAAAACTTTTTAGCTCCATCCCGTTGAAGGGCCTTTTGATGTTGGCATGCCAAGACGCCGCTGGACTCATTCACGAGGCAAATAGGATGCAATAAGGAAACTACTCTGTCAGAGCAAGTTTCCTGTCAGTTTTTGAGTCTGTGTTTGGGGGAGGAAGGGGGGGTGGGGGCAGTAGTATCTGCATGAATTCCCCACATTGAATAAACACACAAGTCAGTGACTGATCAACGCAGGACCGTGATACAGATCTTGACTTATGGGCCACCAGTTCCACTAAAAGTTGGTGTATTTAACTTGTGCACCCACTCTGTCCTAAATCCTTTCCTAATCACGACACTAACTGTTCCGGCAGATGTAGTCTGGGGGCACTGCTGAGACGGACCTTTCATAATCTTATGCACCATATGTTGTCTCGAAGTCTTAGTCTAATAGAAGGCGAAGTTTGAATTTGTATGGCAGCGGCTCCCTGCTCGGCTCGGAGGAGAATCAACTTCTTAGTTGTTATCTAATTTCTTCGGGTCAATTATAGGAAAATGTTCAGCCCACCAAACTTGACCCCCGGAGAGTTTAAAGTCTAGGCTGTGGACATCGGTGATGACAGGAGCTGGCAAACAAAACGGTGGGGGGGCGGCAATCCTGTTGTCAAGCAGACTGTAGTTTTTCCGGGGACAAGATGGCCTCTGAGAGGCTCTGTTGTCTACTGTCCGTGGACGTAGCTGTTATTCATACAGAAAGGTCTGTGGGCTGTCGGGAGAATGGTGTTTCTGTCCGTGCACCGTCTCCACAGAGCCGCTAACATGAGTCCTTTTCACAGCTGCCTGTGTGCTGTGTATCGTCAGTACTTTTCTTGTTGTTTACGTCAATCCACAGTACCCTTTTCAAGAAAATTCATTGTGATAGTACAGTAGATTCCCCTCATGCATGCATGCATGCATGCCGTATACGATACTAAATTGCAGAGTTCAAAGGTCGTGGCCCCCCGGCGAGCGCCTCCTCTGATCCTGGTGGTTTGATTGCTCAGCTGCCTTGTTCGTTTGAGTATTTATCGTCCGTCGTTACCTCTGCTTGCCGGCCGGCCTTTGCCGCGCTTTCTGCTTTCGCACCTGCAACACGCAACGAGCGGGTCACTGCATGGGCGTGTTTTTATTTTAAAAAATGTTTTTTTTAATACAAGCGTTCAACGCCTTGAGTTCAATCGCATCAGAGCGGCTTTGAACTGCCCCCCGTATGCCGCACGTCCCGGGCATGTTTGTCATCATCCAGCAGACATTTGCTCTCGCATGGCTCTCGTCATGCTCGGGGCTCCTCCCCGCTGCCAGCAGCACAGGAGGCAGCGCTGTGGTGTTTCTGGACAGGGGAGGCCGGGCCCGGGCATGGCAGGGGAAACACAGGCTCCTTTTATCCAGCAGCAGCCAGCCCCCCCCCTTTCTTCTTTAGCCGGGGCCCTAACGTCCAGCTCCAAACTCCCAAATGAAAAAGGGCCTGGCGTCCGGACTTGGAACCGCGGCTGTGTGAAAGCGCGGTACAGTCGGGAGAGGTGTGGGGGAGAGATCCAGGGGGAGGTGGGGAGGGGTGTAGGCTTTTCTTTGGTGTTAGCAAACAAGCGCATAAGTAGAGTGGTTGACAACCAAGTGGGTTGCTGCTGTGGGTTGGAGGGGAGGGGGGGGGCACAGCGCCTGGTGTTAAAAGAGCAGCTCTTCAGAGGGGACTTGTGGCCAGTATGGTGTTTGAGTGAGGGTGCTGGGGGAGGGGACACACACACACACAGAAGCGGAGCCCTGCTAAAAGTTTGGAATTTCAGCCACTGGCCTGCAGCACAATCCATTTTTATTTTTTACAAAGCTCATGCATGTGCTGTTTTTAATCTTTATCTGTTTGTTGAAGATGGACATTTGGACTGGATGTTGTTGTTTATGTTGCTGAAATATTTCTCTTTTAAGCATCCTGCAGCGTTTTTGAAAGATAAAGTAATATCAGACTAGTGGGGTCCTGAGAACAGACTTGGGCCTCTGCTTTGTGTCGTCAAAGGCGCCTCTCGCTCTTCACTGCCACCTCTCGTTCCTGTTCATAAAAGGACTTTCACGTGGTCTCTCTAACGATTATTGTCCGATGTCGTATTTCGCTGTTGAGCTACCACTCCCACCTGTAATCTTTTTTTCTTTTGGGTGATCAAAAGATTCGTGTGGAAAATATCTGTGTTGCACAGGTGAGCTGAGCAGGAGGCACACCCACCAGATCCCAATTAACACCGTGCAGCTGCCAAAACGAACCCTCCCGCTCAGGTGTGTCCCAACAAAACGTGGCAACCGATTTGATTTTTTTTTTTTTTTTCAAGTCCTTGACAAGTTGAGAAAAGCACCAGAGGACCGGTTTATCTGTGCGACCGCTCCTCGCTGACTCGTGAAAAAGGTCACCAGTGTGCTGGCTTTTCAAGACATGTTCTGCTTGATTTGCCCCCCCCTCCTTGCTCCGAATGCAAGCCCAACACTCCCCTCCCGTCAGTGGGCGGTCCTCTCCGAGCCCGACTGCCACTCAGTCAGAGCCCCACTCGGGGCGTATCAACCGCGATCTAAACCTGTCGTGTGAGCTCCGCCCGAGGCCTCGATGGGAAATCGAAGCCGGGGGACGCTGGGTCACCTGCGCTCATGTGTGTTGCTTTCTGTACATGAGAAGGCCCCCCCCCCCTAAAAGCTGCTTTCAAACCCTCCCTCTCGCACACACACAATGAGGGGAAGATCCGTCTCCCAGAGAAACATCTGTTGGTGATAATCCCTGAGCTTGGGTGACCCGCTGACCGGCCTCAGCGATTGCGCTCAGATGAGACGGAGGCTTCGTGTTTATTGGTCACAAACCGGGAGCCTTCTACTGCGTCTCGGACTGAAGAACACCGGGTGGACTTTAGGTAGCAGCTCACTGGATTTCACAGCTGAACGCCTTTAGGTAAATCTTGGTGGAAGAAGGGTCAGGTGACTACATTTGTATGCATAAATTCGTTATATGATATATATGAAATTTAAAAAGATGGACACCTGTAAAAGGTACACAGGTATTTTTAAATTTGTAAGTCAACAGCCCGTTGTATGCATTGGCCGTTTTATATGATATCCTTTGCACGTTTAGCGCGTTGACTTAGTCACCAGCCATTATTTCTCCTCTCGATTGCAGAAATGCAGGCATGTTGTAAAGGGCGGTGCACCGCCGCTGATGCCTCACGCAGATAAGCAAACACGGTGAGGGGGAAGTGGTGTGAGGAGATACGGTGTAGAAACTCTTAGAAATAGAACCAGCTAGATAATTAAAACTTTTTGTATGTTGACGCATGAAGACATGTGTGGCATTTATTCATAACAGTGGAGCGGCATGTCTTTTCTTTTCATTTGTTTTCAATCCGCCACTTATAAATTGTGGGAGATATGGGATTTCTCGGAAGAGTGCCGGGAAGACTGTTCCACGTCCCTGCAAAGGGTTAATGAGTAACACAAAGGGGGGGGGGGGCCACTCAACGTGGGGTAAAAAAACTGTTTATTCTTATCTGCCTTCCTTCATGTTCTATTGACGAACCAATAACTTTTATACATATCTTTAAAACAAATTTAAGAAAACAAAGGTGGCTACATTTGGGCGGTTTTAGCGTGCCGTAAATCTGCTGGAGGAGGTGAATGTTGTGAACGTTGAAGGGGAGAGTACAGCTAATTGGGCGGGAATGTCTATCCACACGGGAGATAAGAAACACGTGCGCTCCGTGCACGTCCACACGGACTCTCAGTCGAGTGGACGTTCACGCCGCTCTCCTGAACCAGTCGCAGCGAGGCGGAGGCCCTTTCAAAACAAAGGTTCCCCTCATTTGGCGGCTGATACGTTTGCTGTCGCCGCCCCGGAATCTGACGTCTGGCTCGCGCTCTGAGGTCGGGCCGTTCTCACACGGTGTAATAAAGACGTGCACGGAACAGCAGATTCCTGGATTCATGCACGTTGTGTCGGAAGCTCTCACCTCTTTTGCGTGTGAAGCAATGAAAAGACCAAACTACAGTAAATCTGCCGCGGCTCTTTGAGAGGTAATCTTTTCCTTCAGCCATTGCAAAGCGGTTCTATTTTTATTTATGCCCTTTTTAAAAATACTATTTTACATTACAACCAGATGTTTCAGGCTATAATTCCCCTCCCTCTCAAAATAAAAGTCACGAGGCAGGACTTTAAAACCTCAAGTGCAGTGTGTTCTTAGTACGTAGCAATTAGCTCGTCGTTTAGTGAAAACAAACCCCACAGCGGATGAGAAGGTAAACTCTGCTAGATTTCCTGCTGGCCATTTTACTGCCCCGCGTTTTTTTTAATTGTACAGAGGGACTTTTTTTAGCAGTGTACTTGCTCATCCAGAAACCATTTGAACTGATAGATGGAGAAAAAGCAGCCGTCAACACACAAAGTGGATCGTTTACAGATGCTGAATATTTCCTGCACCCCACATGCAGACAGAGCGTCACACCAGCATGGCCGCCCTCATTTATTTCATGTCGCTGTCCATTAATCACCAATGTGGTTTATCAGCTGTAATCTTCTTTTTATGCTTAAAACTGTCCGTATATTGAGGTTCTAAGTGGTCTCATCAGTGGGCTTTTCACTCCCATGTGTCTGCACGGAAATGAAAATAACAATTCTTATTTTCTGTTTTTCAGACAAAGGCTCTTGGACAGTACCTCCTCTCTGAGGTTTTCTTGAGAGGGAATCTCATAGAGCGGGATTACTTTGGCCTGGAGTTTCAGAACTTGCAGATGAACTGGGTGAGTGCGTTGGCGGCTGACATGTCGCCTGCCTTAGGAGCACGCTGGTTTCTTTTTTAAACGTTGCAGCTTCTGCTGCAGCCTCTTCAGTCATTTCTCCGATGCGCTTCTTGTAACTTCGGCGATGTAGTATTGTTTTTACTGGACCCAAACGGTATATAATCGAGGGGTATTTTTAACTCGTCTGGCACGAGCACCCTATACACAAATGTCAGACTTTCCAGTGTTTCATTCCGCCAGAAACGTAAGTGGAATTTAAGACCACCCCATTACTTTTTTGTAAAGCAATAGAACTCTGAAAACGGTGTTTATCTTTCTCAGAACTGCATTTTAGATATTGTACTCAGCAACATTAAGAAGCCACACCATATAATTAATACATATAAATATATATATATATATATATATATATCTCAATTTGAATGCATCTTACTTTTGAAGCTGTGTTTTTCTTTTAGATGTCTGCTTGCCACATATCCGAGTAGAGTCGCCCCCAAAAAGGCCTACGTTAGTGTCAGGTGTGGCGGCTGGTACCTTGACTGTAGCCAGCTGCTGATGTCACAGGCCTAAAAATTTAATACATTTTTAATAAGATGCCAAGAAGCATTTTTATACCTCAAGTCTGTGTTTTTGGTTTTATGCCTGAATTAAAGAGTGTGGCGAACACAAGCTGGAAGTATTGTTCTGTTTTGTTCAGCGATCTAAATGAATGTGAAGTCTTAAACGTGAAAGGCGGTCGCTATCGCGAGACTGCAAAGCTTCATCCGACCAAACTCCTCAGCTCGTCATCACTGAGCCGCTCTATTACGCTACATGTCCGTCTGCATGGAGCACATTCCTCTCTGAATCAGGCCCAGATGGAACAGAGCAGGCCCCCCCCCCCCCCCCTACATTCATTCATCCATCATCCAGATCCTGACAAAACGTACAACAGTTATGCATTATGGGAGCCATTAACAGTGCGCCCGGTAACAGGTGTGAAAACGAGAATTTTTTCTACAAATGATGAACAATGATGAAGATAACTAATATTTCTTTCTCTTCAGGCTTGGCTGGAACCCACCAAACCCATAGTGAGACAAGTCCGGAGTAAGTGAGCTTAAATGTTAGCGTGAAGTCTGAAAGTGAATCTGTGCGCTGATGAGCTCGTGTTTTATTTATTTTCAGGGCCGGCAAATGCGCTTTTCAGGCTGTCTGTGAAGTTCTTCCCTCCAGACCCGGGTCAGCTGCAGGAGGAGTACACCAGGTCACTGACTGTAATTTCCTTCTGGATATTGCCCTTATCTCCTGCCTGTGTTGAGGGGCTTTAGAAAATAGTGGTTCATCTTTTCTTTCTTTTTCAGAAGGTCTCGATTACGGTTTTCAGACCATCGTAGCATTTGTTCTTCCTAAAATGTTAATGAAATTCTTTAAGTGCTTTGCTGCAGCCAGTGCAGTGTCAATGCACGAGTTCAACTGAGGAGTTTGTTTAGTGAAGATCTCTCTTTACTTCTCATGAACAAAAAGGCTTTTTTTTTTTAATTCTGTGTATCTTGTATCTCTATAGGTACCTGTTCTCGCTGCAGATGAAAAGAGATCTGATGGAATCCAGGTTGATCTGCACAGAAAATACCGGAGCCCTGCTGGCCTCTCACCTCGTCCAGTGTACGCTCTTATGCTTAGTTTGTTATTTCACTGATGCATTAGGCTGTTTTAGCTGGCTGACGCTAATGTAGTGGGACTCCAACTCCAAGAAAAAGGCACATTTATCTAATTTAATCAAATGTTCACATTAATAAATAACTATTGATGTAGAACTAATGGTCAAAGTAAGAGCGCCTTGCTCGCTCTCTGCTTGTACCGTGGCGCTCTCCGCAAAGCTGACGCGTCTCTCTTCCGCAAACCACAGCGGAGATTGGCGACTACGACGACGCGGCGGACCGGGACTTCCTTAAGTCGACCCAGCTGTTGCCGTACCAAGAGAAGGTGCAGGAGCGGATCATGGAGCTGCACCGACGGCACCTGTAAGTGGCTCCACTCTTAAAATCGCGAATAGGAAGTGAGCACCGCGACAGAGCTGCCGATTCCCGTGCAGCAACAAAGATGTTCATAATCAATCAGCAGCACACTGCAAAGTGAAACATTGTCGTTGACCTTTGAATGGTGCGTCTTTAATGCCGCTGCCGTAGGGAATTCTGTGTTTGAACTCCTTTTCACTTAAAGGATGGTCCGGTGTACCCAACGCTAAAGGAATTAATTAAGCCCCTTTAGCATTGAGAGAATTCAACCCCTTGGATAACATTATTAATAATAAGGAAGGGAAAGAAAAAAGCCACTAATACTTACGTCGTGTGGAGCTCGAGCTGCGGGATGGAGAGTAAACCAGTTGAATTAAACTAAAGCGTAATCTGGCTTTCCTTTAACCTCAGTGACAAAGTGATTCCTCTTCCAGCTGTTACTGCTGCACATTTATAAACCGCACATCGTTTCAACCGACAGCGAGCAGACCAGCCGATTGTTTCCGCTGCGGATTTTCCGCATTTCTTTCTAGTCTCTAAGAGATGACCCGTAAAAGCACTGCTGCACGATTATATTTCTGTAACCAGGATGCGTTTGTCAGCACTGCTGTGGTGGTTCCACTACCTCGCAGGTTTCTTCTATGACCTTCCAGGGAAAGAAGGAAATGACAAGAGACACACAAGTGGTCCTAAAAATGAACGCTGCTCTCTTCCCCGTTGAATGTAGCGCAAGTCTCATTCTTATTCCAGAGGGTTCCTCACAGGAATAACAATGTGCTAGAATGCGCGCACAGTGGCACGTTGTCTTTTATTTGTTTTATATGCATTCAAACACAAACTGCGACGCGGTGACCAAGCTTAGAAAACCCTGTTGGTGTTAAACAGCCGTAACGAGAGAAAGTTTGCTCCATCTCTTGAGTCCAGAGCCTCCCAAAACCCGCTGGCTGCACTTCTCCCACCGCCGGCCTCGTCGCTGGGTCCGCGCTGCTCTGTGGCCAATGGGAGCCTCCTTTCAGCCCGGCGTGTAAAGACCTTTTGCTAATCTCTTCCCATGAAGCACAGGCGGCGAGTTCCCTCGGCCTAATCCCCTTCTCCGGGCCGGCTCTATTAGCCATAAGGCCAGTGGGGCGGGGGAGGGCTCTAAGGAGATTTCCAGTGCTTAACAGATGAACAAAATTAGAATGTGGTGATGATTGGATGGATAGGTCTCCCTAGCACACTGTTTGGTTGTAATCCTGTGGTTTTAAATAAATCCTAGAAGTTGTGAGGGATTTGAGGACACGCCGCAAGCGAGTCGCGCTGTAACGTCTTTGTTTGAGCTCAAAGAGGCAGCGCGTTGTTGACACGTGGTTCTGTAACTACAAAACCCGCAATTTGGGGAACACTATAGTTTTACTGAACTCATCTAAACGAGGGAGAATCCCACAGAATCTTTCAGTTTTGGTGGCGCGTTTGACAAAATGAGTCTTTTAAAATATGCTCCTGCAAAAGACCGAGAAGTGATTAATTTAACCAATGCCCACGTCCCAGTTGGTTATTCTGAAGGAAATCCCTTGTTTTTTAAATTCTTGTTTTTGGTTTCTCTGACGGCAAAGTTGTTCATTTATTTATGCAGCACATTTTATAGTTGCATAATGAAATATAAATCAGATATGTTGGATAGAGATGGAAGCACAAGACTTGTAAATCTAGTTGGGTTGTCTAATAACATTTGTAAAAGTTACGAAAACATGCATATAATGCAGTTCAGAATCATAAGTCACAGATCCCTTTTACTTTTATCTCCTGTAGTTTTTTTTTTTAATACTTTTAAAAAAAATCTGATTTCTTTGCTGTATTTGTTGAGAAAATCAGTCATTTATCAAACTGTGGGTTCTCTGCAAAATCACAATACCTAACTTCCTTGTTCAGTATAATTTGTTTTAACTGGGACTTTAGTTTAATATAAAGGAAAAAATATTGTTGCTTAGTCTTGAATTTATTTATTTTTGTTCACTCCAGCGGCCAGACTCCCGCTGAATCAGATTTCCAAATCCTGGAGATTGCGCGTAAACTGGAGATGTACGGCGTCCGCTTCCACCCAGCGGCCGACCGGGAAGGCTCCAAGATCAACCTGGCCGTTGCTCACATGGGCCTTCAGGTGTTTCAGGTGAGCATCGCTTCCCCCCCTGCCAGCTGCATCTGGCGGGCGTGACCCTCAGGCCCTTAACGTGTGGTTAAAGGTTGTTTCTTTCCGCTTGCATTTCTCCCAGGGCAACACCAAAATAAACACCTTCAATTGGTCCAAGATTCGCAAACTGAGCTTCAAGAGAAAGCGGTTCCTGATCAAGCTCTACCCGGAGGTTCACGTACGTATATAAACTAACCGTAACTCTTCACATCCACCCGAAAAGGGGCCGGTGTACAATGTCTGTCCTTCCCTGTGGGCTTTCAGGGGCCCCATCAGGACACGCTGGAGTTCCTGATGGCCAGTCGCGACCAGTGTAAGATCTTCTGGAAGATCTGCGTGGAATACCACTCGTTTTTCCGCATGTTCGACCAACCCCAGCCCAAATCCAAAGCCATCCTCTTCACCAGAGGCTCTTCCTTCAGATACAGGTATCCCATACGCACGGTGGACAAAGGTGCAAGTCTCACAAAGCGTGTTTCCATTTCATTGAAAACTCTGTCCCGTCAGTGGACGGACCCAGAAGCAGCTCGTCGACTACGTCAGGGAAAGCGGTGCGAAGAGAACTCCGTACCAGAGGTGAGTGTTCCCGTACAGCGTCTGCGCACGGCGAGGCCGCCGACTGACAAATGTTTTCCACGTTGCGTTCGTGTAAATAATTCCTCCAATGACTTGTTTCTCGCTCAGGAGGAACAGTAAAGTCCGAATGTCTGCTCGCTCCCTCGCCACCGATGTGCCAAAACAGGTCAGTGGAGCAAGAAGCTCCATGTGTTTTGTTTAAGTAAACCAATCAAATCGCCCTCCACATATTAATTCCTCATCTGTTTCTTCCCTTCTCCTTTACGCACGCAGAGCTTGTCGTTCAACGACAGTCTCTGTGCCCCAGGCTCCGCCTCCTCCGCCACCGTGTCCTTCTCCCCGGCGCGCAGCCCCCCACGGACTGAGCTCCAGCCGCGGGGGGCTGCGCCCACGCCGAGCCGGTCCCCGGCCTCGCCGCAGCAGCTCCAGCTTCAGTCCCCTCTGCAGGCCGCCAGACCCCCGAGCCCTCCGAAGGAAGAACCCGCCAAGGCCGCGTCCCCGTCTCACTTCGCTTTTCAAGGTGCCCCTAGAAATCCGGCAGCAGGACACTGCAGCCCCTTGTTTGTGTGTGTAGAGGGCGGCACTGCCCAATGGCCGCCCCCCAGAAACGGCAGTGAGGATAGCGAGCGCGGCGCGCGGAGGGGCGTGGGGTTCCCGGCGGGGGGAGGGTGCGACGGGAAGCGGCGGGGGGTCCTCACGCCCGAGGCGTTCGAGGCGAGGCTCTTGCGCGGCACCCAGAGCCACGCGCCGCCGATGCCCGACTCGCCGCTGCGCGTCACCGAGGAGTTCATAGACGACGACCCCGCCGAGATCTCCTTCTACGCCGGCGGGGCCGAGGCCTACTCCTTCGGGCCCGAGGAAGACCGCTTCGATTACGGCGGGGAGCCCTACCCCGCGGGGGGCGCGTTGTCCAGCGTGGGCATCGAGGACCTGTTCCCAAACAGACGCCTCTTCCCCGACGGCTTCGGCGGGCGCTCCGAGACCAGCTCGCTGGTCAACAGCCGCTCCGAGGGCAGCCACCTGGACAACCTGGGGCTCGCCTCGGGGGGCGAGTCCATGTCGGCGGGCTACGGGGGCGGCGACTCGTCCTCGCTCGGCCTGCCGGGCTCCGACATGCAGTCGGAGGCCAGCTCCATGGTCAACTTCCCGGCGTGCTCGGTGCGGTCGGAGGGCAGCTGCGCCGCGCAGTTCGGCGACCTGGTGGAGCAGTTCGAGCAGCTGAGCTACCCGCCCACGGCCACCGAGGGCTCGGCCAACGGCAGCTCGGACTCCGACTCGGACTGGGGCTCCGACAGCGTCCTCCCCCCCGAGCAGAAGCTGTTTCACAGCGACCTGCTGATGGGGAGCGGCGGGATCGAGGATTTCATCCGTCAGTACCAGAACCTGCAGGCGCTGGCCCTCGCCGACCCGCCCGCGTCCCCTCACGTTCCGCTGTGAGGTCGGGCGCCGCAGCAGCACTTGGCGAATGACGACTTCAAGCACTCTCTAATCATACGGCCTCGGCTCCACGCGCGCTCTTAATAATCTTCGGGCGGGTGACCCCGTGAAAGTGTCCGGGAGTCTTTATCTTAACACGTGGGGGGGATTTCTGTCTCGCCCGCCGTGGACGCGCTTTTATTTCTGGCTCTCCGTGCTGATGAGTGGCGGGAATCGGCTCCCACTAAACACGTTGGTCTTCGGCAGCACTCGTTGCTTTCGGGTTTTGATTCGTGCCGTTTCTCCGCCGCGGTTTGTTTGCGTTGCTTTTTTTTTTTTTTTGCTGCTGGCCTTTTTTAAAATGTTTTTATTCACGAGACACACGACGACATAGTTGCCGGTGTGTTTGCCAGTTGTCACATCGGCAACAATCTTCCTGTTGAGCGTAGAATTGATCGTGCATTCTAGATGAAAAACATTTTTGTGCCTTTTTAAAAAAAAAAATAATTAGAAGCTTAACTATTATGACAGTCCTTTTAAAAAACTAAAAGTACACAAGCATAGGAATGTTTTTTTTTTTTTTTTGTTAGTTTTGCCTTCCGTAAAATAGTTACTCAACTCAGGATGTCAAAGTATTCTGCATCCACCAGATATTTTTATGTTTTCCACCTTATTTTTAAGCAATAAAAACCCACAAGCAAGCCAAAAAAAAAGTAATTAACAAATGTACTGCTAATGTTTTTACAAATAATCTGGTTTAAAAAAAAATCTTATGCAATGAAATCAATGTGCCTTATCTCAGGGTAAAAAAATGAAACCCAGTGGTTCAGTGATCCTCAGTGACATCTGCTGGCTGAAGTGGTCTTCTTCCCGTCACACCAGCCCACAGCATGAATGTAGGAGCCGTCATGTAGATCCACTAAGCCTGAAGGATAAAAATAAATGGTAACCCACTAACATTTTGGCCTCATGCCGAGCTTAGTGAAAGAATGTAAGCAGTGTACGAGTGAGCCAGTAAGTTCTGCTAAATGAATGTATCCTCTCAGCATTATAGATACTACTTTATATATATTTTTTAATGCATTTTGTTTTCTACGGACACGTATTGGCATAGGAGCGGGCATTGGCTGTCTCGTGGTACGTCGCTAACACGCTAGCATGCACAGAGCTGCTCTGTCTGACCTCCAGGCCGCAGATACGCGTCGTCTGCCGTAAAGTCAACACTAAAAGCTGATCTGTGCTGATCTTGAACTAATTGCCAGTATTTGGTTCATTCACTGATGTCATTTCCTCAGTATTCACTTGCCAAGTGCAATTTTTAAATTTCCTTTTCGTCCGAGCTCACTTGAATCTATACAAGGACGGACTCGGCTTTTGCAGAGTTTGCTGTTTTTTAAAACGTCCTGTTTTTTTCCCTTTAAGCACTTACCGTCTCTTTCCTTCATGGCACATGCTTTCACGCGGATCTCAGGTGTGCATCGAGGCTCTTTTTTTTTTGGCAATGGTTAAAATACACACCAGTTTTCATCGTCATTTTGAAAGATGGTGAGCAGCCATGGCCGATCTTGTGCCATCACATCACCCATGAGAGCGCGTGGCGTGTCTGCCGGTTCCAGGGATTTTGTCCTGGTGGCTTTTCGTTCTTTTTGTTCCCTTTTTTGGGGGGGGGGGGGGGGGGGGTCTTTTTCTGCCATGTGATTCTCCCCACATCTTGGATAACGATTGAATCAATGACGAGCTGATGGCCATAACCAGCTAATCTTAACTGCACTTACGCACCAATAATCATGTCTATTGGCTTATACAACCTGTACTTAATGTGTGTATGTTTTTACTCAAGAATAAAGTCATCACTTTTGGGTACCATGAATGTCAGACTTAAAATTATTTTGTTTGCAGACGCAGGCGGACCTTTTTTAAAAAAAAAGAAAAAAAAGGAAAGGATGTTATTCTTTCAGCTGCCTTAACAGAAACCCAAGTGGTGTCAGGCGTTTGGATCATGACCTCTGTCATCTGGGCCAAATCTGAAAAAAGCTTGTAATGTTTTATTATTTTTTTTATGCTATGACACTAGACGATATGATGTAAATGTGTGCTGTTCAAGGCTCATCATTTTGTGTAGAATTAACGAATCGAAATCCCCCTCAGGAATCACCTTCTGATCCTACAAAGAATTCGTCAGTTGATTTTCAGCTGCAGGACCTTCTGTTGACTCAGTCCATGTTTCTCTGTAATCGTCCTATTGATGCGGAAGTCTCGTCATTGGTACGTGACAAAAAGACTCCTAACTAACAAGTAAACGCACGCCGCCTTTCAAATTTAAGGCAACGTGCTTGTGTGCCGTCGGGGGGAGAGGTAAATGGGGGGGGGGGGGACAAGGGGTCGCATTCTTGCACAAAGGTTCCCTAACTCAATTCAGGTTTAGTGAGTGCGTGTTGGCTGTTTAGACAGGCTTTGTGCCAAGTCATTCCGGAGCAAACCCTCGTCCTGCTGCAGAGTCCAACCCCCCCCGTCAGATAAACCATAAACGACCGTTTGCCCTCCAGACAAGCCACATTCCTGATAAGTCTTTGCGTGAGCAATTATTTCCGGGTCGAGGAGTGTTTCTTTTTTTTTTTCCCTCAGGCTTCCTTCCCCCGCTCTGTTTTTTTTTTCTCTTCTTCTTCTCCCTGCATTAGAAGTGGAAGAACAGCTGTGTTGACCCTTCATCTGCTGTCTCCTGATTTGAGGCGGAGCAAAAGCAGCAGCTCCCCTGAGACGCTGCTCACATGAGTTCACTTTGAATCCTTCTGGCTGTTGATGGCTCTGACAGCGATAGCGGGGGGGGGGGGGGGGGGCGGTGGCGGGGGGCACCACTATTTGGGTTGCCGTGCTCTGCCGTCCCTCCCTGTCCATTTGCGGGCCGACGTGTTTGAGGCCCTTGGCTGGTTTTTGTTCAATTACTCTGCCTGCGTCTCTTCTTTTTGGGGGAAGATCAAGTTATTTATTTGACTCTGAAGTTTTAATTCTAGACTTCAACCCATTTTGATTTCACTTGCCCGACTTCTCGCACTGTACTACTGGGGAAAATTTTTAAAAAGTAATCTTATTCCATTTGTTTCCCCTCTTCCACAGATTCCGCTGCAGACAGCCCTCAGGCCTCCCCCGTCAGCTCCAAAGGCCCCCTCTGCTTGTCCCCCTCCTTCCAGATGTCCACCCTCAGCCTGCCGGGCCAGAACCCGTCGCCCCTGCAGAGCCCCGTCCTGGGCGAGGGTGGCAGTAATGCCAGGCTCGAGGAGGAAGAGGAGGGCAGGAGGAAGGTAGGGGGGGGGGGGGACACTAGTCCCCTATGATGGGTGTGTGCGCGTGGGGGCGTCTTTTTTAAAATATTTGTCCATTGCTCGGTTTTGAAACTCGTGTCCTTCTTTCCCCGCAGCGATATCCCACCGACAAGGCCTACTTCATCGCCAAAGAGATTCTGACCACAGAGCGAACGTACCTGAAGGACCTCGAGGTCATCACTGTGGTGCGTTGCTTCTGTTCTCGCTCAGTTACAAGGTAGAAGCAGCGTGGTTCCTTCAAAACCAATGAAGCCTCGTGAAAAATAATACAAAAGAATGAATAATGGTAAGACGCATATGACAATTGACACGTTGACAAATGGAAGCAGACCCTTGTTCAATTCACTCACAAACCTCCCCCCCCATCATACAGATTCCCTCCAGCGGATAGATGTTGGTAATAATAAGGCTTTCTGTCGGCAGGACTTCAAATCAGAAATGGGTTTCCGATGCCTGTTTGGGCCGTAAAAACAAATGTGCAGCAATTCAAATGGCAAAATTGGCTTTCAATTAGAAACCTCGTCTCCACACGCGGCCATGTTCCCCACGCCAGTCTTAGTAAGTGACTTTAAATGCATCAATAGCCGCTTGTCCCCCTCTGCTGCTCGCAGTGGTTCCGCAGCGCCGTGATCAAAGAGAACGCCATGCCCGAAGTCCTGATGAACCTCCTCTTCTCCAACATCGACCCCATCTACGAGTTCCACCGGGGCTTCCTCAAGGAGCTGGACCAGAGACTGGCTCTCTGGTAGGTGCTCCCGTCGACGCGTTCTCTGTGTGATAAAGCAACAAAGAACCCACCACCCCCCCGAAAAAAATAATAAACGTGTATCCGCAGGGAGGGACGCTCCAACGCTCACGTCAAGGGGGACTTCCAGAGGATCGGCGACGTGATGCTGGGGAACATGTGCGCTCTCAAGGTGAGAAGGCTTCTCTTCACCTTGGAGTGACGGGAACGTCCTTGTGTCCCAACGCCTCCCATGTGCATTTATGTTGCCCCCCCTTCCACCACCAGGAATTCACCGGCTTCCTGCAGAAACACGACGAGGTGCTGACCGAGCTGGAAAAAGCCAGCAAGAGGCTGAAGAAGCTGGAGACGGTCTACAAGGAGTTTGAGCTGCAGAAGGTGTGCTACCTGCCCCTCAATACCTTCCTGCTCAAGCCCATCCAGCGCCTCATGCACTACAAGCTCATCCTGGAGCGGCTGTGCAAGCACTATTCCCCCGCCCACCGCGACCACGACGACTGCAAGGGTGAGCGCCCCATCGCCATTCTAGGTGTTCAGAATGCGTTGGCAGCGTTGGTTGGAGTAGTTTCTGCAGTACCTCCCGTGCTGCGGATGTATTTGCACTGCTCAGTCAGAGTGCTGTGTACCCCCGTCCTCTATTAGTCAAACATCCTGTAGTGGGATCTTGGTCAATAAAAGAAGCTGAATCTCTCTTCCTGCTGTGGCAGTACGGTTTCCCCCTATAGGCTCTAAAAGGGCTCAGATTTAGTAAATGCAGACATGTTCCATTTAGTTATTTATGAATGAAGAATATTCCCTGATATGTCTCCTCATCGACTCGTCTCTTAATATGCGTCACCATGAGATGAAGGTTATACTCTTAAAGATATCAATATTTATAATACTTTTTAGTACAAATTGAAGATTAAAAACCTATTTCTGAAGCTGGAGATGGACATCTTGTCTTTTGCTCTGTTGGAAGGGTAAAAATGTTTTTGTCGATGTTCTTGCAGAGGCTCTGAAGGAAGTGGCGGAGATCGCCGCCCAGCTCCAGAGCAGCCTGATCCGCCTGGAGAACTTCCAGAAGCTGACGGAGCTGCAGAGAGACCTGATCGGCATAGAGAACCTGACGGGGCCGGGCAGGGTGGGTGGAGTGCCGGCCTGAGGAAGGCACGGGGGAAACGTCTGTTGAACCTTCACCTTTTTAACTGGTTTTATCTTCTGAATAGGAGTTCATACGAGAGGGGTGTCTGTACAAACTCACAAAGAAAGGCCTGCAGCAGAGGATGTTTTTCCTGGTTGGTGCAAAAAAAATCTATGCTGCCGACGTAAGTTTCTACAAATCAATGCAGCTCAAAGATGACGCCAAGTGTTTCTCCTCAGTTCTCCGACATGCTCCTCTACACGAGCAAAGGCGTCACGGCGACCAACCAGTTCAAAGTGCACGGCCAGCTGCCCCTTCACGGCATGATCGTGAGTGTTTACGCGCCAGTCTGCTCTCTTCTCCCCCCCCCCCCCCCCCCCCATCCTCCTCCTGCAGCAGCACAGGGATGGAATAGTGGGCCCCGGTGGTGAGATGTGTATATGTGTCTAGAAGGGCCCCCGGGTGTCCTAACTGTTGATGTCTCTGCTTTCACTCCTGGCTGCAGCTCATAGTGCTGGATACACCGGTAAGTCCTCTGAGCGCCGTTGGACACCCCCAACGCCACCCCCCCTCCCTTCTTCTCCCGCACTCGTTTAGACAAGCCGCCAAAAGAGTGCTGAAGACGCAGAATCCTGTCGGCGCGCGCAATAAAAACATCTCAAAATGATAAAACTACCGGCAAGGACTTTTGGCTTTTAGAATGAGACCCACCATGACACCATTAGAATTTCAGCCCTTCTCTCATGCACATCTCTCTCTGTGCGGTTCCTCGCCCTCTCGGCTCACTTGCTCTTTTATCCTCTCAGTCAAAAAAAAAAAAGAAAAAAAAAAAGCACAGCAGAGCTTAACTTTCCTTTGTAATGGAACGGGGAGAAACGCTCTCTCCCCTCGTCCTCGATCCATTCCACACATTCTCCCTCGTCGAATGAATCCTGTGCGTTCAGCCGCATGGTCTGTTTTGTTAGGGGGTAAAAAGATGTACGTTCCTCAAAAGCACCTCAATACCAGGGGGGAGTTCCTGCGGTCCAAACAGTGGTTTGTCTGGACCCTGGAGTATTGGGGGGGGGGGGGGTCACATTGTGCCTCCACTCCACCCGCTTGTGTTTTCAGCCCTGAGCTGAAAATGCATTGTTTTCTTCCAATGTAAAGCTTCCTGCCTCCAGCCGACGTTGTCTGTGTTTCTCTTTTTTTTTTTTTTTTTTTGTTTCCGAAGGTTGAGGAGAGCGAAAACGAGTGGTCGGTCCCTCACTGCTTCACCATCTACTCTGCTCAGAGGACCGTCGTCGTGGCCGCCAGGTGAGACGACCTGAAAATCTTTCAGTCCTGAATATTGTATTTCACATCCCGTTGTAATTTGACCTCCTTTCCATGGTGGATGTGCACGCAACTTGTCCTGTTCTGTCTGTCGTTGCAGCTCTAGAGTGGAGATGGGGAAGTGGATTGAGGACCTGAACTTGGCCATTGACCTGGCAAAGAAATCCCAGGAGAAGTCCAGCATCTTCCTTGACGCAGGACTCGGCGATCACTCCAACCGTAAGCGCTTCCATTTCCTCGGTATTCGCCGAGGATTTGCACGGACCGCCAGGCCGCTTCAGTGTAGAATTTTCCCCCTCCTTTGGTCACAGAGCGCATTCCAATGTACAGTTGATCCCTCCCCAAACCACTTCCTGTCCCACCCCCCCTAACCCTCCCAGGGTCGTCCGACGAGGTGTCTCTGGAGCAGGAGTCGGAGGACGACATGAACTCGTCGCACACGTCGCTGGACAAGCAGACGCACCACCGCGCCAACACCACCATGCACGTGTGCTGGCACCGTAACACCAGCGTGTCTATGTCCGATCACAGCCAGGCTGTGGAGGTACTCGTCCTCCTGCAAACCCAACTAAACTAAAACAAACCAACGCGCGCGCACACACACACACGCACGCAGAGCAGACGTTTCCACGTCCACACAGACGGCGATGGCTCGACTGGCGTGGGAGCGCCGTTTGCCTCCCCAGGCGGCGGACTTGAGGAAAGCACCCTCCGTAATCTCTGCGTTTCTCTTTCCAACACCCTCCCTCCCTCCCTCCATCTCCTGGTGTCTGTTGATCTCTTGTGTCCCATCTGTTTGACATCGAGAGGATATTAATAATTTGCACGCAATGACTGATTTTTCTTCCACCTTCTCTCCCCCCCCCCCCCCCCCCCCCCCGAGGACTCTTTTCTTCGTCTCCGAGCTAACGCGCTAACCCTTGTTCTCTGCCCCCCTTTCTTGTCTCCTCGTCCTCTCAGTCTACGGCTCTCCGGCTATCTCACCTGAGCTTCCTCCTCGCTACCTCCTCGGTCAGGGCCAACGGCCAAACACCATCACACACGTTTGCTGGTACCGCAACCAGAACCTCTCGCTCACTGACTACCTGCGCATGAACCAGGTACCGGGGGCCGCCAGAGTAGCTTCACCCGGGAGTCTCGCTAGCAATCCTAGCAGAGTGGAAACCCCTCAATGTGTATATATTTTTTACATTTTTTCTTATTGCGACATTGTCTTGTCGATGCATCACATTTTGGCCTCCATTTCTACGAGCTCACAGCGCTCGTACATATTAATAAATCCATCTCAAGTATACCTACAGATCCAGGGCTGCCATAACGCTACGGTTTAAATAAGTAAAGCAATTTAGAAGAACAACTACAAACCGTTACAGAAGGTGGAAAATGTTGTAGAATGGAGGAACTACTGTAACCCAGAACGGAATGGGTCTGCTTCTTCACAACTGGAGGAGGAATATGGCCGATGTTTTCATAGGGCTGCCGTAAATAGAGATATTTTCTCTCTTAAGTTGTAGCGTGGGCCATTGCTGCTCCGCGTTGTTAGGACGTAAAGAGGAAAGTGAGCGCGCCAGGAAGTGCTCAAAGCCTTTTGTGAGCGCTTTGAAGCTTGGAGCGCGCTTCAACAGATACGCAAACGTTTTTTTATGTGATGGTTGAAGCGTCTGTTACAATCACTCCTCTAATCCGTTTTTTGTAAATGCCGTAGAACCAGCTGTCCGGTTACCTCCTGAGGAAGTTCAAGAACAGCAACGGCTGGCAGAAGCTCTGGGTGGTCTTCACCAACTTCTGCTTGTTCTTCTACAAGACTCACCAGGTCAGCAGAGCGTCCCAGCCGATTGGCTGCTGGAGTGCGATGCGTTTTGTGCATTCACAAAGATCACCCCCTCCCCCACCTTCCTCGTCTCTCCCTTTGCAGGACGACTTCCCCCTGGCCAGCCTGCCCCTGCTCGGCTACACGGTGAGCACCCCCGACGAGACGGACGGCATTCACAAGGACTACGTCTTCAAGCTGCAGTTCAAGTCCCACGTTTACTTTTTCCGGGCGGAGAGCGAGTACACCTTCGAAAGGTACGCGCCTGGTAGAGGGAGGGAGGGGGGAGGAGGGGGTGAAAGCCCTCCCAAATGGGCTTGCTAAGAAAACAAGAAAACAAAAAAAAAACCCTGACCTGTGCGCTTGTCTCCACAGATGGATGGAGGTGATCAAGAGCGCGGCCAGCACCACGGGCCGGATGAGCCTGCTCGTGCCCAAAGGAGGTCCCGCGGAGATGAACGGGAACTGAAGGGGGCGCCGCCCCCGCACCTGGAGGCTGGGCCTCCCGGTGCATCCGAGAGGCCGCCGCGTTTTCTTTTTTGGGGGCATATTTTTACGGGGAGCAAATATTCTGACGATAGCAAACGGAGGCTGAAAGACGCAGCCGGTTAAAAGTATTTAACATTTGTCAGCCTACGGATTTCATTCTAACGTTTGTGTCAGCATACAGGACATAAGAAAGGGAGATTTTTTTTATACAGTTTAATTTTAATTTTGTTACATGTGTTTGTTCACATAAATTACTGTCATATGGGACCAACTCTAACACAAAAGGGGCTTTTACTCATTAGCGCGCCATGACTGAAGCTGCGTTGAGATGCGCATTATGCCCAGCGTGTGGGGGGGGACAAATGAAGGTACACGGTTATATGTGCTCTCCATTGGAGGCGTGTGTGTGTGTGTGTGTGTTTGAGTACATGCTTGATGATGACCAGCAGAAAGTTCTCGGGATGTTGAAGCAGGTTTTAAGTCGTTACGTTTTTTGCGATGCATGGGAAGTTTGGAGAAAATGTGACCCGCACGTGATTTCGGTTTGCAGACATTTGGCAGCATTTGTGAGATGATGATGATGATTCTTTTTTCGATGAATAAAGCTGAAGTATTAGTGAGCAGCCATTTTTCGCTGAGGCGTTCCTGTCTGTGGGAGGAGATTTCAGATGAAGGGAGCTGCTTTAATGTGTAGTCGGGCAGCGTGACGGCCAGTTGGGTGCTACATTTGTCTTTTTAATGTCAAACGTATCCTGTTTTTATTCTTCGGGTTAGGGATAACAACTTGAGGACATGTTGTGCAGTAGTGACCCAAGTGTGCAAAGGTTGCAGGGCTTCTCCTCTAAAGGCGAAACACAAGAACACATTTTGAAGTAATCCTACGAGGTGATGAAGTCCTGCTGCATGCCGGGCTCATGGGAGACACCAACGCCATTTATTGACTGTTATTTGGTGCACGCGTGATATTAATCGGGATGTTTTAATGTGTGTGTGTGTGTGTGCATGTGTGTGTGTCTGCGCGCGTGCGCCATCTCCGAACCGTCTTGACTTTCTGTGTGAGCGGTCAACTGTTAACAAGCGGTACATGTTACTCCTATTTATTGTTTAGCGTCATCAGGGCCGTTGCTCCCGCATGCCCCCCCATGTAGTTATCATGTTATTATTGTTATTACATTGAAGAAAACTAACGAATAAAACAAACGTTGGAATCACTCTCTGTTGTTTGACATTCTGTGTGAATATTGGTGGACTACGTGTCAGCTGTTACTCTTATGAGCCGTTCCATTTCAAAGGTAGCCTGCCTTTTTTAATTTGGGAATATGACATCAAACTTACCTGTAAAGCAACTTTAGTGCAGGTTTGTGCGATTTAGTGATTTACAGACGACACGTCCTCATGCAGACATACAAATAATGATTTACCTCAGCCGGAGTCCAGTAAAATCCTTTTAAAACTCTTATGTGGGAACTAATGAGCCAGTATTCACATCCTGCATTGACAATGAATCTTAAATAAGAGATGTGTGAATTCAGCAAGATCGTGATATGGATATCAAATGTAAAAGTACTCAAACTGTGCTGCCGTGACGGTTTGAGGACTTTGCTTCCTCCTCCTCCTCCGGCTCTAGCAGGGATCCTCACGTCTGTGGAGCAGTCAGGAACAAAGCGGCATTCCTTAGGCAGGCCCGAACAGGGGGAGCTGTGGGCGGGTCGGGGTCGGGCCAGAGATGACAAGATTGCTGACCTACCAAGGAAATCGAGTGAAAGGCTTTTTCCGTGGAGATGTGTCGCTGCTCGCTTATGGAGATTATGAGTGACTTGAAGGTGTGTTGCGTTCCGTGTGTGCGAGAAACAAGGAGTCTAAATGAGCTCACGCTAATGCTGTTGGGTCATAGAGGGAATGCATCATAACACATGTGTCTCAATAGAGTCGATGGGGTTGCCCCCCCCCCCCCCCCCCCAAGCTGGTAACTTGACCTATTGGCTCCATATTTGCCAGATGGACAAAGTGTGGTATTGATAAATCAATACGAATCTAACTAGCCTATGAAAAACCGTTTGTGAAGACTCCCCTCCGATGACGTCACAGTGATGTCACTCTGTGCTAAGGTGTGGAGGTTTACCTGCAGATACAGGTGAAAAGGAGTCATTGGTTGCATTGTGGGAAATGTAGGATTATGTGTTTAGGGAGTTTGACCTGTAATTGGGACATAAATTGAAATTTTGATTACCTTTTTGTTTTTTTGTATCAAGCTCTCGCAGGTCCAACTTTATTAGATTGTCTGAACAATTATTTTGTTGTTGGGTAGAAGATAATCGAATAGTTTGACACCTTTTTTTCCCCCCAAAGACACAACAACACAACATCCCCACAGCTGATTAAAGCGGCATAAACCTAATCAACGTACAGACGCCTAATCAAGAGTGTGCGTGTGTGTGTGTGTGTGTGTGCGTGCGTGTCATGATTCCCGATGGGGGGGGGCGGGCCTTGTGTGTCCCCGCCTTCGGACTTCACAATAAGTGCCCTTAGAAGGAGAGCCTGTCACACTTTTAACTGAAGAGCTTCTTTATTTCTTTTCGATTCCAATGGCGGCAAATCTGTAGTTCCTTTAATGTGAAATGATTCAAACCTCCTCTCCTGCCCAGAAGGTCAGCATGCGGGATCAGAGGTTCTCGGGTAAGTGACATCTGAATTGTCCATACCTTCACAAAGCGGCTCCTCTGCACTCTGCGCGTAAGCCGCGGCGTTATTGCGCAGTGACAGCTCGATCCAGGCCAATCAACAGCTGCCCGACAAACTAATCCGCGGCTTTTTAGTTATGCGGGATCATCTCCGCGAGTTGGCCTAGTTCCTGCAACCCACACGCGGACGCAGAAGGTGCTGGTCTTCCCGGTGGAGAAGTGGCCGCCTGGAGGGCAGCGGCAGGCGGCGGAAGGAAGGTGCGCGGCGCGGCGCGGTGGCGGCCGGCGGCGGCGGGGGCATGGACATGTTGCGCCGCTCGTCTGTGTTCGCGGCCGAAGTGTTTGACCGCTCGCCCACCGACAAGGAGCTGGTGTCCCAGGCCAAGGCGCTGTGCCGGGACTACATTCACTCCAGGCTCAACCGCGCCGGGATGGGCTGGTCGAAGCCCGAGTCCGGGCGCGCCGCACCGGGCGGCGGGCTGGGAGACGTCTCCTCGGCCCTGCTGTGGCTGGGTGAGTTTGTGTTTTGTGATCATTAAAAAATGAAGTGAATGAAAATGTAAAAACCTATTTGAATGATTGTTGGGACATGACTTCAAGTATGACATCACTCTCAATGTGTTTAATGTTCAATAAAAACACGTTGAAGGGAATAAATGTTCAGTTGTTGTCCCGGTATTAACAGTGAGTGGATTCTGAGGTTTCATTCCATTTGTGGTTGTCACCCCACCTCCACTTTAGATGTGCATTTCACTGGAAAGTCGAAAACAGACTGTTTAATTAGAAGAAAACAACAGGGGGGAATGTTTGATGTTTGGGAACACATTCCAGCCGAGTGTGTTCACCAAATCAAAAGATTCAAACCGAGCAATCGTCAGACAGGACCTTTGGACTTTGTTCCTTTAAATTGTACTGGATATTAAGTAATTCCAGGTTACCACAGAACATCTGCTATTCATAAATTGTTATTTTTCAAATGTGATTTAGAAGGAATAGTTGACATTTTCTTCTGACTTCGTAGAGTGGATTTCACTTATTTTCATGTTTGTGGCGTAAAGACAAATATCAGGGGCTTAGTGTTGCTCCTCTGAGCCGTCAGGGCTTCGTTACCATGGAAGCCACTCTGTCACGAACTGCACTCCCCAGAGAACTATTATCTAACTTTTGGAAAAACAAAAAAAAAGCAATTCCAGAGAGAAACAGACCTCAGGGGTTTGGAGGGTGAAAGCGGGACGGAGTCACCAGTGGGAAATGGTTGAAAAAGTTAAAGATGGAAAGTGTAAAAGTGACACACCACATCACCCGGTGATCAAGAGGGACTACAATGAACATAAGGATTAACACCATGAAGCCAGAAGGCCTTTTATTCACTTTTTCAATCATTATAGACCAGAAGCAGCATCTTCAAGCATTTAGAAGAGCAAACGCTAGTTCGTTTCCAGTCTTGCTTTGATTGTGTTTGACCACTATAAACAGACCATATTAACCCTTCTCAATGAGTTCATGTCTTGGCCAGGTGATGAGTTGGAGTACCTTCGACCCAACGTGTACCGCAACGTTGCGCGGCAGCTCAACATCACGGTGGCGTCGGAGAGCATTGTGTCCGATGCCTTCCTGGCTGTGGCTGCAGACATTTTCTCCACAGGTACGTCCACATCAGGATCTCGTCGTATTGTAAATCATGCAGCCGAGTGTGCAGCCCTGTATCATGGCAACGGACTTTAGCGCTTTTGTTCATCAGGTCCCCAAACTTGAAAACAAAGGAAGGTTAAAGAGCGTTCTAGCTGTTTTAGGGAAGTTCTTCTTGTTTGTCATCAAGAAGAGGGAACATAGCCTCAGACCGACACAATAAAGAAAGTGTTTATCTATGTTACTCCTACTGTAAATACGTATATATAATTACTAGAGCTGTCCATAATTTCCTCCCCGTCAAAAATCACCTTTTCCGGCCAACTTTTTCCTATAAACACCCTTTTTTTCAGGGCGACTGCGGAATTCTCCAGTTAGACGCTCTGTTGCAGTGGAAAACATTCAGTCCATATTAGGTTAACATGTCGCCAGAGCGAGTGATTGTTACAGACAGTTTGGACCCCACCCACGGAGCTCAGCCCTCAGCCTCAGCTGGTTCATACCTTCGGGACTTGTAACAAAGCAAATCTGCTGCAAAAGTAATCAGGTCTGTGTGGTCCTTACGAACTCCAGTGACTTAGAAATATCACCAACCGCCTCAGACGCAGCCATTTGAAAGAGTATAATTACCCAAATGGAAACACGCTTTGGGACTTGGACCCACAGTGACAGCTGATCGTCTAGACGTGTCACTGTGAAGAGGAAGTCCTGGGCACCAGCAGATAATTACCACAAACTATTCGAATGCTTATCAGCCTATAGTCACAAATGGGGAAAAAGGGACGGCTCAACTTGACGCTTTTGGTTCATCATTATTTTCCCTGAAGGCGTTTCCGAACACAGGCAGATGTTTTCTGTGGATAAAAAAAAAACTCTGACGAAACTTCCTGTCTACGGTCGATAGACGTTACGAAATGGGAAATGAACTGACATTTCTGTGGTTATTTAAAGTTCAGATTAAAGTCACATTGGCCACAGTAGAAAAAAAACCCAAACAACCTGCCCACGCTGTGACCATCCGGTACGTTGAATTGAATTCTACCCCCTTTTTTTTTTTTTTATACCTATAGGAAGACGCACACTTTCACAGCTGGTGGACTGTGTTAGCGTGAATGCAATATCTGCCAGCTAAGGCTGAAGCACAACATGCAGTTGAGTTGCATTGGGGAAATGTTGCGCCCTGAGTTATTAGAACTTGATAGCATAAGCTATCAGACCTCATTTGTAAAAGGTAAACCTTTATCTACAATATATATTGGACAGCAGCATTCCATGTGCGCACTATGGAGAGTATCATTCTGCAAATTCCAGATCTCACGGTCAAAGAGGAACATGACCTCCGTTTACGGGATCCTGGGAGTGAATCGGGCGACAGACGCAGAAGATGGATGCAGTTGGGGGCTCATTTTGTATCCGTTCAGACGTGTAAACACTCCAGAAAGAGCCTGAAGCTTTGACTGTAAATGGCGCTGCGGCAAAATCTCAACAACTGAACTAAGTCGGAAAAATGATCTGCTCACTAATCTAGCGAGGCAAGCTGTCTGACTGCTGCCCAGAGCTTTGTGTTTGGCTTTTCTCCTCTGCGGGACAGACAGGCATGTAGGCCGCCTGCCTGCCTGCCTGCCGCTGAGGTTTTAGAGTTTGTTCATCCGCCCCCGAATAAAAGCTGCTGGCAGCATTTGGCTGCAATAACAAAACTCCTCTCAAACATCCACTCCAGATTGTCAGATGTTGCGTACTTTGTCCTGACGGTGTCTCTCCTTGTCAGGTGTGACATGGGGGAAGGTGGTGTCTCTGTACGCCGTGGCGGGAGCCCTGGCTGTGGACTGCGTTCGCCACGGCCACCCGGCTATTGTCCATACCATTGTCGACTGCATGGGGGAGTTTGTCCGCAAGAGCCTGACCACCTGGCTGAAAAGGAGAGGGGGCTGGGTAAGGGCAGGTTCTTCATTTAACCTGTTCCATTGTGAGTGTTGCTGATGAAGGTATGTGCGTATTTGTGGCAAAGTAAGTTAAGCTCACTATATGAACAAAAGTCCTGGCGAAAAAGTCACAGCATCCACATAAAGGAAATATATATTCAGGGCGTGAAATTGGCAAATTGAATGAACAAGTGCTTCATAATTCATGGATGGTGGGTGTTCTTTGAATATTGGGGCCGTAGTCCTCTAATAAACATCCCAAGTTTCCAGAGTCCAACGGGACTTGGATTAGAAACTCAAATTGGCGGCATCGTCGTGCGCTGAAAAGTGATGCTGAAGTGCCTTGAACTTCTCGATCAATAGGGGGCGACTCCTCGGGTTGCAGGAATGCGCTTGGTTGCATAGTAATCTATGAGAAAATAGCTCCGCTTCTATAACATGACATAACAAATTGTACAAATAATATGGTGTTCAACAGAGCAGGACATTCCTTTAGTAAATTACAGTCGCTTTTAGAGTGAAATAGACCATGAAGCAGAGGATTTAGGGCCGTGACAGCTTTCTGATTTAATGTCGTCTCTGTATTTGTCTTTCAGTTAACATGTTGTAACATGTTGGTTGCGTGAAATGATCTGTGTTGCTCTGAACAAAACATGTTAAATGTTGAACTTTTTTTGGATCAATTATCAAGATGTTGTGTCAATTGCTAAATTGATTGATCCTTTTCGCTCTTACTGTATGAATATTTGGACTACTGCCCCCTGCCCGTCATCTGGAGATGATCTGGATATGTGTACAGATGCACATTGCTCCCTTTAATAATTCAGATACCCGAGCTGGTACGAGAGAAAACCATCAAGAAAATATATGACCTATAAATGTATAACGGCACTAAAGTACGGTGCATTGACGATATAACACCGACATCCATTCCATACCACAGACAGAACAGTTGAATAGTCTATTCTGCAGAATCCTATTGATGCAAAACGTCATTATGATAAAACCGGGGAGACAACAAAGCCAAGCCGAAGGAACAAGGCCTGGCAACGCTCCACTGCCCCACTCTGCTGGAAAGAGCACAGGCGAACCGATGCGAACGTGCACTCACAGACGGGGCGGCCGGTTTTGTTTTGGAGGCAAGTGGGGTGTAACAAAATGAGGAGCAAGGCATTGTATGACTGACCTCCATGAGCACAAATGAGGTACCTGTCCCAGTCTGAGCTCAAACGTTCATATTTCCACACGGGGAGGAAATTGGCGCGTGAGAAAAGCTAAATAACAATCTGAGATGTGACGGATCTGAGGAGGGAGAAGTGTTTAGTGTCAGGTTTGACACTTAAAACTGTGCTGTCTGGGAAATGTCATTGTCTATAAAAGGACTCCAGTTGCATAAGTCGGTTTTTCGAGTGAGCATTGCAGAGATTGCTGTGTGGGCTTCGGTTTTGGAAAAAACCCTTTTTAGGGCAAATCGGGACGTCGTTGCGGGTTCTGAGCGTAATGACAAATCAAAAACACATGTTGGGATTTCATGTCCCCCCCCCTCTCTTGTTTCATTCCACAGTCTGAAATCATTATGTGAGCTCTGTGTCTTCTCTCCCGCCACAGGTGGATGTTACGAAATGCGTGGTGAACACAGACCCCAGCTTCCGCTCTCACTGGCTGGTGTCGGCCGTCTGTGCCTTCGGACACTATCTGAAGGCCACCGTGTTGTACCTCCTCAGAGACACGTGAACTACAAAGTCTCTCTCTCTCACACACACACACGCTCTGCACCCTGCACAAAAGATTTTACTGCTTCGGATTGTGTTTACACTCGTTTGCACTGAGCCTTCTTCCACAAATGACCATACCTGCACAGAAAAAAAGGCTTTCCGCGCCTCCTCTGCTTCCAATGCGAGATTGTCTATTCATTGTCAGTGGTAAGGTTATGGCACACTTTTGACACAAAGGCATAAAATCATTCACTCTTGAGGTTTTTTAGCGTCTAATTTGTTCCACAATCAGCAGAACTGCTCATTCGTTGTGCTCCTTGTTTGTCAGAGGCTTGGCTGTCCCTAGTGGTTAAAAATGGTAACTGCTGTAAGGGCTTCTACTGGAATCTCCGCTTCTCTTGGGGGTGGCAAACGCGGCACAGAATACAGATAGAAAACATGTGTTTTCCCTCAATCGAGGCACTAAGAAAATGATTAAGTTATGTTATTTCCAAAGATAATTTGGGGAAGAGTATGCGAGGGTCTTGAAGATTGATATGGTGTTTTTTTCGCCATCACTTGCAGGAACATTTGAAAAGGGGACCAAACAGATACGATTGGCTCTGTGGTTATTAGTGAGTAAATGTTGTCTCTGCCAACACTTGTTTTTTCATGTTATTCTGTATTGCAACACAAAGGTGGAAAGAAAATTAAAGTTGATATTCACACAGCCAACTTGTTCTAATATTTTTCAGAAATGAAATGTTTTGACCAGGGTTCCTCTAACTTATACATTGTTTACGCTTTCCTCCCTACTCACTCGGTACTCTTCTAAGTCTTTTTAAGCAAAGGCATATATATATATATATATTACATTTGAAACTATAAGATTTAGCCCCCTTCCCTGCCCTAATACTGTTTGTACAATCCCTAATGAATCTGATGAATCAAGCCTGTGATATCTACGTATGTGTATTTGTGCACTACTTCATTGTCCACTGTGAGGCAGAGTACGCCATCGCTGTACTGCAATTGCATTAACACAAGTTTCTATGTACGATTTGTCCAAGCAAGAGCACTTTCGTAACATAATTTTGTGTAAATAATTTATTCCAGTAGTAAATGGACTTTCACATTGCACGTAGCACTAGGGGTCCTAGAAAACAGACACGAGTGTGAGTCATCTGCAACTGTATATATGAAAAATAATAAAATGGGTTTAACAACAATTTTGTGTGGCAGCTATTTTCCAGGAGGTGAGTACACCATTTCAGATGAAATAACTGCTCATTAACCTTCCATTAAATGCACCTCATTACCAGATTGTTCCAGCATGTTTCTTGAGAATTGTAATTCTGAAGGAATTTACCAATTTTTAATAGATTACGTACTTTTTCCCCAATCTTGTCGGAAAATGCTTCCGTTAACCTTACTGTCGCCATTTGTTAACTGGTCTTACGATCAGCTGAGGTCGCATCACGGATATCAACGCGGCTAAAATCTGAAAACATGAACGCACCAGATGGTTTTCAACGGTACGGCTACGTCAGCCGCTACCGATTGGTTTGGGAAACGTGACTCCATTCCGATTTTGATTGGATGTCGTTAGAAATGTCCCGCCTCCCGGCAAATTCCTCAGCGGGACTCTCCTCCCATTGGTCCACCCGGTCGGAGTCTGGAGAACAACAAGCAAGCTAGGGTGAAGACCGTCGGGATGGATGCAGGTAAACGAGCTTTATACAGCACATTAGCATTTATTCCTCTACTTTACCAAGCCCCTATTCCACCCAAAAAACGAATCACAACAACACTACACCGCACTTCGACACACCATTTCCAGCTTGGTCGTGACAGAATTGCCAACTCCAGCTGCCAGCCCAACACATCCCGTTGCTTCGTAGCCTCGGTGGCGTTAGCCTGCTAATATGATGACTAAAGCTTATTGCTAACCAGCGGTAGCTTGTTGTTATTGCTCAACGTGGTGGATTCCCCGCTCTGACAGCTCGCTGCACCGCCGCAAAACTACTTGTTATTGCTCGACGTGTCGTCTTTGTTCGTGACATTAGTCGTCGTCAAGTTTCCCTGTTCGTAATTCGCCTCCCGTCCTCGGGCGGACTGTTCATGCTAACGCGACGTTACGCCCAAGACGGATACAGCGGTCGATGCACTGTCACTCACCACCGCATCAGCTGCTAGGCTAACGCTGCTATTAGCCAGCAGAGCAACACTCACGCACTTTAATAACGTAACACTCTTCAGGAATTACGAGCAGGCTTCTCATTGCATTCCCGTCTCCTTCGACTGCAAACACACGAGCCTGTAAGTTAAATGTCAGCGTTCTGGGTCCAGGCTGACTTAAGGGACGGATGCCGTGAGTAAGCGAGCTATTCAACGTCGCCTCTCTTATTAGTTAACGTCACAGGACTCGTTCAGTTGGATAACGCAACTTTCGTGTTGGTGATGAACAGCGAAAGTTATTTTCCTAACGTCGCATCGGAAGTGTGAATGGCTGCGGACGTCCAGTGAAACGCAGGTGCTTCTTATGGGGAGACTTTACACTTTTGATGGTCATAACTGGTTTGCCTCAGTTTTATCTGGCGTTGATCCCAGTATTTCTGACTTGATTGCTGTTTGCCATCGCAATTATCACATAATTGCACCAGGGAGATGTCTGTTTGTGTTGCATGTGTGATGTATGTTTGTTTCATGTATGTGTGTGTGTTTTTTCTCTGTGTCTTGCATGTAACGTAATTTTACGTCGCAAGACTATGAATCCATAATTGTTGGAATGCATTAACGATGCATTCCAAGTATTGTTCTTCGAATCTTTATTGTTGGAATGCATTGAGATGCATTCCAAGTATTGTTCTTCGAATCTTTATTGTTGGAATGCATTAACGATGCATTCCAAGTATTGTTCTTCGAATCTTTATTGTTGGAATGCATTGAGATGCATTCCAAGTATTGTTCTTCGAATCTTTATTGTTGGAATGCATTAACGATGCATTCCAAGTATTGTTCTTCGAATCTTTATTAGTTGGAATGCTTTAAGCATTCCAAGTATTGTTCTTCTAATCTTTATTGTTGGAATGCATTGAGATGCATTCCAAGTATTGTTCTTCTAATCTTTATTGTTGGAATGCATTAACGATGCATTCCAAGTATTGTTCTTCGAATCTTTATTTCTTCATCTTCAACTTCTATTTCTTCCGCGCCACCTTTCAACTCCTTCACACTTTCAGCTATTAAAATCCTTCAAATATTAAAATGTTCAGCTTCTTTCTGGCTTGAGGGCTATGACTTTTCAGCTTTCTACCTCTTAAGCTTGAATTTATATAAATCAATAATCGTTAATATTTTAACATGGTTTTCAAATGGAGTTTGCTTTTCAAATCCTCTTCAACTTCTTCAACTTTCAGATTTTTCAGCTTCGCAAATCTTTCAGCTACAGACACCATTTCAACTCTCAAATGTTCACACAAGTCTCAACTATTTTATGAAAAAAACTGCTTCTTGATATCTATTGTACTTTTTTCATTATCACTGATTATGTTTCACTAGTTTTTCGCTCCGTTTCTGACTTTTACATGAGTGTGTATTGCGTCTGCTAGAGTGGAGAGCTCGCGGGCTAGAGGCTGAAGCAGCGCAGAAATCTGGTTAAAAAAGTATGGAACTTCTGTCCTTGCAGCCAAAGTATACACTCTAGAGGCTTAATTTCTTCAGATTAATGAGGGTATGGTTGTGCTGATTGGATTAATGTGTTCGTGGAATCCCAGAGTTTTTTAGTTTTGGCGCAAGGAGTGTTTGAGTGACACAACCTCTGCCAAAAGCCCCATAGGCTCCAATACAAATCTGCCGACATATTTCTCACAAAAATCCACAAGGTACACGTTCTGTCAACGGCCATAGGAGCCGTATTTATTACCGGACAGACATAAAAAGCACATCCACGCGTTCGGTAGAGTCTTGGGTCTCATACAAACGCCGTATTTTTTAGATAGCTGTTATAGTTTTTCGCTGGTTCCCATTTGTCTGAGGTGTGGATTCTGTGTAACTTGCTGCCATGTCTCCCCTTTTGCAGCCGCACAGGTGCGCCGTTGTCGTGGTTACGAGCACTCACACGCTGCAGGATCTGTCTGTGGCTCACAGCTGCTCCTTGTGACCTGATTAGTGGAGTCACATGACGCAGCTATGCTTTCTGTCAACAGACCAATATGATAAAGACACTCGCCCCCCCTCCCCCCTCCACCCTGACCTCTGCTCACTGTTAATCACTCAGTCAGTCAGTCAGTCTGTCTAATTCTCCTCCCCTCTCCCTCTCTCTCTTCCTCACCACCATTCCCTTCCTCACCCTCTCACCCTCCCTCCCTCTATCTACACCCCCCCACCCCACCCAATCCAATAGGTGCGCCGTTGTCGTGGTTACTCGCTCACACGCTGCAGGATCTCTGTCTGTGGCTCAAAGCTGCTCCTATGACCTGATTAGTGGAGTCACATGACGCAGCTATGCTTTCTGTCAACAGACCAATATGATAAAGACACTCGCCCCCCCTCCCCCTCCACCCTGACCTCTTCTCACTGTTTATCACTCAGTCAGTCAGTATGTCTGTCTATTTCTCCTCTCTCTCTCTCTCCCTCTATCTCTTCCTCAACACCCCTCCCTTCCTCACCCTCTCACCCTCCCTCCCTCTATCTACACCCCCCCACCCCACCCAATCCAATAGGTGCGCCGTTGTCGTTGTTACTCGCTCACACGCTGCAGGATCTATGTCTGTGGCTCAAAGCTGCTCCTATGACCTGATTAGTGGAGTCACATGACGCAGCTATGCTTTCTGTCAACAGACCAATATGATAAAGACACTCGCCCCCCCTCCCCCCTCCACCCTGACCTCTTCTCACTGTTAATCACTCAGTCAGTCAGTATGTCTGTCTATTTCTCCTCTCTCTCTCTCCCTCTATCTCTTCCTCACCACCCCTCCCTTCCTCACCCTCTCACCCTCCCTCCCTCTATCTACACCCCCCCACCCAATCCATTAGGTGCGCCGTTGTCGTGGTTACTCGCTCACACGCTGCAGGATCTGTCTGTGGCTCAAAGCTGCTCCTATGACCTGATTAGTGGAGTCACATGACGCAGCTATGCTTTCTGTCAACAGACCAATATGATAAAGACACTCGCCCCCCCTCCCCCCTCCACCCTGACCTCTTCTCACTGTTAATCACTCAGTCAGTCAGTATGTCTGTCTATTTCTCCTCCTCTCTCTCTCCCTCTATCTCTTCCTCACCACCCCTCCCTTCCTCACCCTCTCACCCTCCCTCCCTCTATCTACACCCCTTCACCCTACCCAATCCAATAATTTCAAAATAAAAGCCCCATGGAGGGAATTTTTACTGTAATGTTTGTGATGAGGCCTATTAATTAAAAACTTCTTAGTTTGAATAACAAACATTCTTTCTCCCAACCCCCCCTCACCCAATTCCACCATTACAAACTAAAAGCCTCAATGATTATCTGTACCTTAACCATGAAGTGGTTTCGTTGAAATGCGCATTGCTCTTTCAAATACTACTATAACCACTACGAATATTACAAGTACTTCTAGTAGAACTACAACTGATACTTCTACTACCATACTACTAGTATTTCTACTGCTATTAATACAACTACTACTAATGTTATTAAAAATACTACTATGGCTAATAGTATCAGTATTCCAGCTGTTTCTACTGCTATTGATACTAAACCGACTTCTACTGCTAGTACTAATACCCAAATTACAACTAACATTACTACAAACAATTTTAAACCTCTTTTTATTCATCTCAGCTTTTGTTATTTTCTGTACTTTTTAAAATTCATTTAAGCTCCTGCAACTTCTGTTTTGCAATATTTCACATTTATTTCAGCTGTTTTCATTTCTGCTTTTTCAGCAAATCTATTGAAATTCCTTTCAGCTTCTCCCATTTCTGTATTTTCAACTATTTCAAATTAATTTCAGCTTTTCTAATATCTTTTATTTCAGCAAATGTATTCAAATTCCCTTCAACTTTCTGTATTTTCAGCTATTTTCAAATATTCAGCAAATGTACTCAAATTCCCTTCAACTTTCTGTATTTTCAGCTATTTTTAAATATTCAGCAAATGTATTCAAATTCCCTTCAACTTTCTGTATTTTCAGCTATTTTTAAATATTCAGTGCAGCTTTCAGCTTTTTGCATTCCAACGCATTTTCAGCAGGAAATGCCTTTTCTAGTTGTTGGAATGCATTGAGATGCATTCCAAGTATTGTTCTTCGAATCTTTATTTCTTCAACTTCTTCTATTTCTTCCGCGCCCCCTTTCAACTCCTTCACATTTTCAGCTATTAAAATCCTTCAAATATTAAAATGTTCAGCTCCTTTCTGGCTTGAGGGCTATGACTTTTCAGCTTTCTACATCTTATGCTTGAATTTATATAAATCAATAATCATTAATATTTTAACATGGTTTTCAAATGGAGTTTGCCTTCAAATCCTCCTAAACTTCTTCAACTTTCAGATTTTTCAGCTTCGCAAATCTTTCAGCTACAGACACCATTTCAACTTTCAAATGTTGACACAAGTCTCAACTATTTTATGAAAAAAACTGCTTCTTGATATCTATTGTACTTTTTTCATAATCACTGATTATGTTTCACTAGTTCTTCGCTCCGTTTCTGACTTTTACATGAGTGTGTATTGCGTCTGCTAGAGGCGGGACCTCGAGGCTAGAGTGTGGAGCAGCGCAGAAATCTGGGTAAAAAAGTATCGAACTTCTGTCCTTGCAGCCAAAGTATACACTCTAGAGGCTTCATTTCTTCAGATTAATGAGGGTATGGTTGTGCTGATTGGATTAATGTGTTCATGGAATCCCAGAATTTTTTAGTTTTGGCGCAAGGAGTGTTTGAGTGACACAACCTCTGGCAAAAGCCCCATAGGCTCCAATACAAATCTGCCGACATATTTCTCACAAAAATCCACAAGGTACACGTTCTGTCAACGGCCATAGGAGCCGTATTTATTACCGGACAGACATAAAACGCACATCCACGCGTTCGGTAGAGTCTTGGGTCTCATACAAACGCCGTATTTTTTAGATAGCTGTTATAGTTTTGCGCTGGTTCTCATTTGTTTGAGGTGTGGATTCTGTGTAACTCGCTGTCCTGTGTCTGCCCCTTTGCAGCCGCACAGGTGCGGCGTTGTCGTGGTTACGAGCACTCACATGCTGCAGGATCTGTCTGTGGCTCACAGCTGCTCCTTGTGACCTGATTAGTGGAGTCACATGACGCAGCTATGCTTTCTGTCAACAGACCAATATGATAAAGACACTCGCCCCCCCTCCCCCCTCCACCCTGACCTCTACTTACTGTTAATCACTCTCAGTCAGTCAGTCAGTCTAATTCTCCTCCCCTCTCCCTCTCTTCCTCACCACCATTCCCTTCCTCACCCTCTCACCCTCCCTCCCTCTATCTACACCCCCCCACCCCACCCAATGCAATAGGTGCGCCGTTGCCGTGGTTACTCGTAAACACGCTGCAGTATCTCTGTGTGTGACTCACAGCTGCTTCTATGACGTGATTAGTGGAGTCACATGACGCAGCTATGCTTTCTGTCAACAGACCAATATGATAAAGACACTCGCCCCCCCTCCCCCCTCCCCCCTCCACCCTGACCTCTTCTCACTGTTAATCACTCAGTCAGTCAGTATGTCTATTTCTCCTCCTCTCCCTCTATCTCTTCCTCACCACCCCTCCCTTCCTCACCCTCTCACCCTCCCTCCCTCTATCTACACCCCCCCAACCCACCCAATCCAATAATTTCAAAATAAAAGCCACATGGAGGGAATTTTTACTGTAATGTTTGTGATGAGGCCTATTAATTAAAAACTTCTTAGTTTGAATAACAAACATTCTGTCTCCCACTACGAATATTACTCGTACTTCTAGTACTACAACTGATACTTCTACTACCATACTACTAGTATTTCTACTGCTATTAATACTACAACTACTACTAATGTTATTACAAATACGACTATGGCTAATAGTATTACAGCTGTTTCTACTGCTATTGATACTAAACCTACTATTACTGCTAGTACTACTAATACCACAATTATAACTAATACTACTACTAATATTACTACAAACAATTTTAAACAAATTTAAGCTCCTGCAACTTCTGTTTTTAGAAAATCTATTGAAATTCAGCTTCCCCACTTCCTGTATTTTCAGCAGTTCTTTAAAATAATTTCAGCTATTATGCCTCTATCAACAGCAATTTTTCAATATTCATTTCTGTATTTTTTTGCAATATTTCAAATTTATTTCAGCTGTTTTCATTTCTGCTTTTTCAGCAAATCTATTGAAATTCCTTTCAGCTTCTCCCATTTCTGTATTTTCAGCAATTTCAAATTCATTTCAGCTTTTCTAATATCTATAATTTCAGCAAATGTATTCAAATTCCCTTCAACTTTCTGTATTTTCAGCTATTTTAAAAAGTTCATTTCAGCTTTCAGCTTTTTGCATTCCAACGCATTTTCAGCAGGAAATGCATTTTCTAGTTCCGACTTATTATTCTATTTCTTCCGCGCCCCCTTTCAACTCCTTCACATTTTCAGCTATTAAAATCCTTCAAATATTAAAATGTTCAGCTCCTTTCTGGCTTGAGGGCTATGACTTTTCAGCTTTCTACCTCTTATGCTTGAATTTATATAAATCAATAATCATTAATATTTTAACATGGTTTTCAAATGGAGTTTGCTTTCAAATCCTCCTAAACTTCTTCAACTTTCAGATTTTTCAGCTTTGCAAATCTTTCAGCTACAGACACCATTTCAACTTTCAAATGTTGACACAAGTCTCAACTATTTTATGAAAAAAACTGCTTCTTGATATCTATTGTACTTTTTTCATAATCACTGATTATGTTTCACTAGTTTTTCGCTCCGTTTCTGACTTTTACATGAGTGTGTATTGCGTCTGCTAGAGTGGAGAGCTCGCGGGCTAGAGGCTGAAGCAGCGCAGAAATCTGGTTAAAAAAGTATGGAACTTCTGTCCTTGCAGCCAAAGTATACACTCTAGAGGCTTCATTTCTTCAGATTAATGAGGGTATGGTTGTGCTGATTGGATTAATGTGTTCATGGAATCCCAGAGTTTTTTAGTTTTGGCGCAAGGAGTGTTTGAGTGACACAACCTCTGGCAAAAGCCCCATAGGCTCCAATACAAATCTGCCGACATATTTCTCACAAAAATCCACAAGGTACACGTTCTGTCAACGGCCATAGGAGCCGTATTTATTACCGGACAGACATAAAAAGCACATCCACGCGTTCGGTAGAGTCTTGGGTCTCATACAAACGCCGTATTTTTTAGATAGCTGTTATAGTTTTGCGCTGGTTCTCATTTGTGTGAGGTGTGGATTCTGTGTAACTTGCTGCCATGTCTCTGTCTTTTGCAGCAGATCGTTAATGAGCACAGGTGCGCCGTTGTCGTGGTTACGAGCACTCACACGGCTGCAAGATCTGTGTGTGACTCACAGCTGCTCCAATGACGTGATTAGTGGAGTCACATGACGCAGCTATGCTTTCTGTCAACAGACCAATATGATAAAGACACTAGCCCCCCCTCCCCCCTCCACCCTGACCTCTACTTACTGTTAATCACTCTCAGTCAGTCAGTCAGTCTAATTCTCCTCCCCTCTCCCTCTCTTCCTCACCACCATTCCCTTCCTCACCCTCTCACCCTCCCTCCCTCTATCTACACCCCCCCACCCCACCCAATCCAATAGGTGCGCCGTTGCCGTGGTTACTCGTAAACACGCTGCAGTATCTCTGTGTGTCTCACAGCTGCTCCAATGACGTGATTACTGGAGTCACATGATGCAGCTATGCTTTCTGTCAACAGACCAATATGATAAAGACACTAGCCCCCCCTCCCCCCTCCCCCCTGACCTCTACTTACTGTTAATCACTCTCAGTCAGTCTAATTCTCCTCCCCTCTCCCTCTCTTCCTCACCACCATTCCCTTCCTCACCCTCTCACCCTCCCTCCCTCTATCTACACCCCCCCACCCCACCCAATGCAATAGGTGCGCCGTTGCCGTGGTTACTCGTAAACACGCTGCAGTATCTCTGTGTGTGACTCACAGCTGCTCCAATGACCTGATTAGTGGAGTCACATGACGCAGCTATGCTTTCTGTCAACAGACCAATATGATAAAGACACTCGCCCCCCCTCCCCCCTCCACCCTGACCTCTTCTCACTGTTAATCACTCAGTCAGTCAGTATGTCTGTCTATTTCTCCTCCTCTCTCTCTCCCTCTATCTCTTCCTCACCACCCCTCCCTTCCTCACCCTCTCACCCTCCCTCCCTCTATCTACACCCCCCCAACCCACCCAATCCAATAATTTCAAAATAAAAGCCACATGGAGGGAATTTTTACTGTAATGTTTGTGATGAGGCCTATTAATTAAAAACTTCTTAGTTTGAATAACAAACATTCTGTCTCCCACTACGAATATTACTCGTAATTCTAGTACTACAACTGATACTTCTACTACCATACTACTAGTATTTCTACTGCTATTAATACTACAACTACTACTAATGTTATTACAAATACGACTATGGCTAATAGTATTACAGCTGTTTCTACTGCTATTGATACTAAACCTACTATTACTGCTAGTACTACTAATACCACAATTATAACTAATACTACTACTAATATTACTACAAAAAATTTTAAACAAATTTAAGCTCCTGCAACTTCTGTTTTTAGAAAATCTATTGAAATTCAGCTTCCCCACTTCCTGTATTTTCAGCAGTTCTTTAAAATAATTTCAGCTATTCTTATGCCTCTATCAACAGCAATTTTTCACTATTCATTTCTGTATTTTTTTGCAATATTTCAAATTTATTTCAGCTGTTTTCATTTCTGCTTTTTCAGCAAATCTATTGAAATTCCTTTCAGCTTCTCCCATTTCTGTATTTTCAGCAATTTCAAATTCATTTCAGCTTTTCTAATATCTATAATTTCAGCAAATGTATTCAAATTCCCTTCAACTTTCTGTATTTTCAGCTATTTTAAAAAGTTCATTTCAGCTTTCAGCTTTTTGCATTCCAACGCATTTTCAGCAGGAAATGCATTTTCTAGTTCCGACTTATTCCTCTATTTCTTCCGCCGCACCTTTCAACTCCTTCATACTTTCAGCTATTAAAACCATTCAAATATTAAAATGTTCAGCTTCTTTCTGGCTTGGGGGCTATGACTTTTCAGCTTTCTACCTCTTAAGCTTGAATTTATATAAATCAATAATCATTAATATTTTAACATGGTTTTCAAATGGAGATTGTTTTCAAATCCTCCTTAAACTTCTTCAACTTCTTCAACTTTCAGATTTTTCAGCTTCGCGAATCTTTCAGCTACAGACACCATTTCAACTCTCAAATGTTCACACAAGTCTCAACTATTTTATGAAAAAAACTGCTTCTTGATATCTATTGTACTTTTTTCATAATCACTGATTATGTTTCACTAGTTCTTCGCTCCGTTTCTGACTTTTACATGAGTGTGTATTGCGTCTGCTAGAGTGGAGAGCTCGAGGCTAGAGTGTGGGGCATCGCAGGAATCTGGTTAAAAAAATATGGAACTTCTGTCCTTGCAGCCAAAGTATACACTCTAGAGGCTTCATTTCTTCAGATTAATGAGGGTATGGTTGTGCTGATTGGATTAATGTGTTCATGGAATCCCAGAGTTCTTTAGTTTTGGCGCAAGGTGTGTTTGAGTGACACAACCTCTGCCAAAAGCCCCATAGGCTCCAATACAAATCTGCCGACATATTTCTCACAAAAATCCACAAGGTACACGTTCTGTCAACGGCCATAGGAGCCGTATTTATTACCGGACAGACATAAAAACACATCCACGCGTTCGGTAGAGTCTTGGGTCTCATACAAACGCCGTATTTTTTAGATAGCTGTTATAGTTTTGCGCTGGTTCCCATTTGTTTGAGGTGTGGATTCTGTGTAACTTGCTGCCATGTCTCTGTCTTTTGCAGTAGATCGTTAATGAGCACAGGTGCGCCGTTGTCGTGGTTACGAGCACTCACACGCTGCAGGATCTGTCTGTGGCTCACAGCTGCTCCTTGTGACCTGATTAGTGGAGTCACATGACGCAGCTATGCTTTCTGTCAACAGACCAATATGATAAAGACACTCGCCCCCCCCCCCCCCCCCCCCTCCCCCCTGACCTCTACTTACTGTTAATCACTCTCAGTCAGTCAGTCAGTCTAATTCTCCTCCCCTCTCCCTCTCTTCCTCACCACCATTCCCTTCCTCACCCTCTCACCCTCCCTCCCTCTATCTACACCCCCCCACCCCACCCAATGCAATGGGTGCGCCGTTGCCGTGGTTACTCGTAAACACGCTGCAGTATCTCTGTGTGTGACTCACAGCTGCTCCAATGACGTGATTAGTGGAGTCACATGACGCAGCTATGCTTTCTGTCAACAGACCAATATGATAAAGACACTCGCCCCCCCCCCCCCCCCCCCCCTCCACCCTGACCTCTTCTCACTGTTAATCACTCAGTCAGTCAGTATGTTTGTCTATTTCTCCTCCTCTCTCTCTCCCTCTATCTCTTCCTCACCACCCCTCCCTTCCTCACCCTCTCACCCTCCCTCCCTCTATCTACACCCCCCCACCCCACCCAATCCAATAATTTCAAAATAAAAGCCCCATGGAGGGAATTTTTACTGTAATGTTTGTGATGAGGCCTATTAATTAAAAACTTCTTAGTTTGAATAACAAACATTCTGTTTCCCAACCCCCCCTCACCCAATTCCATCATTACAAACTAAAAGCTTCAATGATTATCTGTACCTTAACCATGAAGCGGTTTCGTTGAAATACGCATTGCTCTTTCAAATACTACTATAACCACTACGAATATTACTAGTACTTCTAGTAGAACTACAACTGATACTTCTACTACCATACTACTAGTATTTCTACTGCTATTAATACAACTACTACTAATGTTATTAAAAATACTACTATGGCTAATAGTATCAGTATTCCAGCTGTTTCTACTGCTATTGATACTAAACCGACTTCTACTGCTAGTACTAATACCCAAATTACAACTAACATTACTACAAACAATTTTAAACCTCTTTTTATTCATCTCAGCTTTTGTTATTTCTGTACTTTTTAAAATTCATTTAAGCTCCTGCAACTTCTGTTTTGCAATATTTCACATTTATTTCAGCTGTTTTCATTTCTGCTTTTTCAGCAAATCTATTGAAATTCCTTTCAGTTTCTCCCATTTCTGTATTTTCAGCTATTTCAAATTAATTTCAGCTTTTCTAATATCTTTTATTTCAGCAAATGTATTCAAATTCCCTTCAACTTTCTGTATTTTCAGCTATTTTTAAATATTCAGCAAATGTACTCAAATTCCCTTCAACTTTCTGTATTTTCAGCTATTTTTAAATATTCAGCAAATGTACTCAAATTCCCTTCAACTTTCTGTATTTTCAGCTATTTTTTAAATATTCAGCAAATGTATTCAAATTCCCTTCAACTTTCTGTATTTTCAGCTATTTTTAAATATTCAGTGCAGCTTTCAGCTTTTTGCATTCCAACGCATTTTCAGCAGGAAATGCCTTTTCTAGTTCTTCAACTTCATCTTCTTCTATTTCTTCCGCGGCACCTTTCAACTCCTTCACACTTTCAGCTATTAAAATCCTTCAAATATTAAAATGTTCAGCTCCTTTCTGGCTTGAGGGCTATGACTTTTCAGCTTTCTACCTCTTAAGCTTGAATTTATATAAATCAATAATCACTAATATTTAAACATGGTTTTCAAATGGAGATTGTTTTCAAATCGTCCTTAAACTTCTTCAACTTTCAGATATTTCAGCTCCGCCAATCTTTCAGCTACAGACACCATTTCAACTTTCAAATGTTGACACAGGTCTCAACTATTTTATGAAAAAAACTGCTTCTTGATATCTATTGTACTTTTTTCATAATCACTGATTATGTTTCACTAGTTTTTCGCTCCGTTTCTGACTTTTACATGAGTGTGTATTGCGTCTGCTAGAGTGGAGAGCTCGAGGCTAGAGTGTGGGGCATCGCAGGAATCTGGTTAAAAAAGTATGGAACTTCTGTCCTTGCAGCCAAAGTATACACTCTAGAGGCTTCATTTCTTCAGATTAATGAGGGTATGGTTGTGCTGATTGGATTAATGTGTTCATGGAATCCCAGAGTTTTTTAGTTTTGGCGCAAGGAGTGTTTGAGTGACACAACCTCTGCCAAAAGCCCCATAGGCTCCAATACAAATCTGCCGACATATTTCTCACAAAAATCCACAAGGTACACGTTTTGTAAACGGCCATATGAGCCGTATTTATTACCGGACAGACATAAAAAGCACATCCACGCGTTCGGTAGAGTCTTGGGTCTCAAACAAACGCCGTATTTTTTAGATAGCTGTTATAGTTTTGCGCTGGTTCTCATTTGTTTGAGGTGTGGATTCTGTGTAACTCGCTGCCATGTCTCTGCATTTTGCAGCCGTTAATGATCACAGGTGCGCCGTTGTCGTGGTTACGAGCACTCACACGCTGCAGGATCTGTCTGTGGCTCACAGCTGCTCCTTGTGACCTGATTAGTGGAGTCACATGACGCAGCTATGCTTTCTGTCAACAGACCAATATGATAAAGACACTCGCCCCCCCTCCCCCCTCCACCCTGACCTATTCTCACTGTTAATCAGCCAGTCTGTCTGTCTATTTCTCCTCCTCTCTCTCTCCCTCTATCTCTTCCTCACCACCCCTCCCTTCCTCACCCTCTCACCCTCCCTCCCTCTATCTACACCCCCCCACCCCACCCAATCCAATAATTTCAAAATAAAAGCCCCATGGAGGGAATTTTTACTGTAATGTTTGTGATGAGGCCTATTAATTAAAAACTTTTAAGTGTGAATAACAAACATTCTGTCTCCCTCTACGAATATTACTCGTACTTCTAGTACTACAACTGATACTTCTACTACCATACTACTAGTATTTCTACTGCTATTAATACTACAACTACTACTAATGTTATTACAAATACTACTATGGCTAATAGTATTACAGCTGTTTCTACTGCTATTGATACTAAACCTACTATTACTGCTTATACTGCTAGTACTACTAACACCACAATTTCAACTAATACTACTACTAATATTACTACAAACAATTTAAAACAAATTTAAGCTCCTGCAACTTCTGTTTTTAGAAAATCTATTGAAATTCAGCTTCCCCACTTCCTGTATTTTCAGCAGTTCTTTAAAATAATTTCAGCTATTCTTATGCCTCTATCAACAGCAATTTTTCACTATTCATTTCTGTATTTTTTTGCAATATTTCAAATTTATTTCAGCTGTTTTCATTTCTGCTTTTTCAGCAAATCTATTGAAATTCCTTTCAGCTTCTCCCATTTCTGTATTTTCAGCAATTTCAAATTCATTTCAGCTTTTCTAATATCTATAATTTCAGCAAATGTATTCAAATTCCCTTCAACTTTCTGTATTTTCAGCTATTTTAAAAAGTTCATTTCAGCTTTCAGCTTTTTGCATTCCAACGCATTTTCAGCAGGAAATGCATTTTCTAGTTCCGACTTATTATGTTTCTTCTATTTCTTCCGCGCCGCCTTTCAACTCCTTCACACTTTCAGCTATTAAAACCATTCAAATATTAAATTATTCAGCTCCTTCAGGAGAGGGGTGCTATGACTTTTCAGCTTTTTAGCTCTTAAGCTTGAATTTATATAAATCTATAATCATTAATATTTTAACATGGTTTTCCAATGGAGATCGTTTTTCAAATCCTCTTCAACTTCTTCAACTTTCAGATTCTTCAGCTTCGCCAATCTTTCAGCTACAGACACCATTTAAACTTTCAAATGTTGACATAGGTCTCAACTATTTTATGAAAAAAACTGCTTCTTGATATCTATTGTACTTTTTTCATAATCACTGATTATGTTTCACTAGTTCTTCGCTCCGTTTCTGACTTTTACATGAGTGTGTATTGCGTCTGCTAGAGTGGAGAGCTCGAGGCTAGAGTGTGGGGCATCGCAGGAATCTGGTTAAAAAAATATGGAACTTCTGTCCTTGCAGCCAAAGTATACACTCTAGAGGCTTCATTTCTTCAGATTAATGAGGGTATGGTTGTGCTGATTGGATTAATGTGTTCATGGAATCCCAGAGTTCTTTAGTTTTGGCGCAAGGTGTGTTTGAGTGACACAACCTCTGCCAAAAGCCCCATAGGCTCCAATACAAATCTGCCGACATATTTCTCACAAAAATCCACAAGGTACACGTTCTGTCAACGGCCATAGGAGCCGTATTTATTACCGGACAGACATAAAAACACATCCACGCGTTCGGTAGAGTCTTGGGTCTCATACAAACGCCGTATTTTTTAGATAGCTGTTATAGTTTTGCGCTGGTTCCCATTTGTTTGAGGTGTGGATTCTGTGTAACTTGCTGCCATGTCTCTGTCTTTTGCAGTAGATCGTTAATGAGCACAGGTGCGCCGTTGTCGTGGTTACGAGCACTCACACGCTGCAGGATCTGTCTGTGGCTCACAGCTGCTCCTTGTGACCTGATTAGTGGAGTCACATGACGCAGCTATGCTTTCTGTCAACAGACCAATATGATAAAGACACTCGCCCCCCCCCCCCCCCCCCCTCCCCCCTGACCTCTACTTACTGTTAATCACTCTCAGTCAGTCAGTCAGTCTAATTCTCCTCCCCTCTCCCTCTCTTCCTCACCACCATTCCCTTCCTCACCCTCTCACCCTCCCTCCCTCTATCTACACCCCCCCACCCCACCCAATGCAATACGTGCGCCGTTGCCGTGGTTACTCGTAAACACGCTGCAGTATCTCTGTGTGTGACTCACAGCTGCTCCAATGACCTGATTAGTGGAGTCACATGACGCAGCTATGCTTTCTGTCAACAGACCAATATGATAAAGACACTCGCCCCCCCTCCCCCCTCCACCCTGACCTCTTCTTACTGTTAATCACTCAGTCAGTCAGTATGTCTGTCTATTTCTCCTCCTCTCTCTCTCTCCCTCTATCTCTTCCTCACCACCCCTCCCTTCCTCACCCTCTCACCCTCCCTCCCTCTATCTACACCCCCCCAACCCACCCAATCCAATAATTTCAAAATAAAAGCCACATGGAGGGAATTTTTACTGTAATGTTTGTGATGAGGCCTATTAATTAAAAACTTCTTAGTTTGAATAACAAACATTCTGTCTCCCACTACGAATATTACTCGTACTTCTAGTACTACAACTGATACTTCTACTACCATACTACTAGTATTTCTACTGCTATTAATACTACAACTACTACTAATGTTATTACAAATACGACTATGGCTAATAGTATTACAGCTGTTTCTACTGCTATTGATACTAAACCTACTATTACTGCTAGTACTACTAATACCACAATTATAACTAATACTACTACTAATATTACTACAAACAATTTTAAACAAATTTAAGCTCCTGCAACTTCTGTTTTTAGAAAATCTATTGAAATTCAGCTTCCCCACTTCCTGTATTTTCAGCAGTTCTTTAAAATAATTTCAGCTATTCTTATGCCTCTATCAACAGCAATTTTTCACTATTCATTTCTGTATTTTTTTGCAATATTTCAAATTTATTTCAGCTGTTTTCATTTCTGCTTTTTCAGCAAATCTATTGAAATTCCTTTCAGCTTCTCCCATTTCTGTATTTTCAGCAATTTCAAATTCATTTCAGCTTTTCTAATATCTATAATTTCAGCAAATGTATTCAAATTCCCTTCAACTTTCTGTATTTTCAGCTATTTTAAAAAGTTCATTTCAGCTTTCAGCTTTTTGCATTCCAACGCATTTTCAGCAGGAAATGCATTTTCTAGTTCCGACTTATTATTTTTCTTCTATTTCTTCCGCGCCGCCTTTCAACTCCTTCACACTTTCAGCTATTAAAACCATTCAAATATTAAATTATTCAGCTCCTTCAGGAGAGGGGTGCTATGACTTTTCAGCTTTTTAGCTCTTAAGCTTGAATTTATATAAATCTATAATCATTAATATTTTAACATGGTTTTCCAATGGAGATCGTTTTTCAAATCCTCTTAAACTTCTTCAACTTTCAGATTCTTCAGCTTCGCCAATCTTTCAGCTACAGACATCATTTCAACTTTCAAATGTTGACACAAGTCTCAACTATTTTATGAAAAAAACTGCTTCTTGATATCTATTGTACCTTTTTCATAATCACTGATTATGTTTCACTAGTTCTTCGCTCCGTTTCTGACTTTTACATGAGTGTGTATTGCGTCTGCTAGAGTGGAGAGCTCCAGGCTAGAGTGTGGGGCATCGCAGGAATCTGGTTAAAAAAATATGGAACTTCTGTCCTTGTAGCCAAAGTATACACTCTAGAGGCTTCATTTCTTCAGATTAATGAGGGTATGGTTGTGCTGATTGGATTAATGTGTTCATGGAATCCCAGAGTTTTTTAGTTTTGGCGCAAGGAGTGTTTGAGTGACACAACCTCTGCCAAAAGCCCCATAGGCTCCAATACAAATCTGCCGACATATTTCTCACAAAAATCCACAAGGTACACGTTTTGTAAACGGCCATAGGAGCCGTATTTATTACGGGACAGACATAAAAAGCTCATCCACGCGTTCGGTAGAGTCTTGGGTCTCATACAAACGTAGTATTTTTTAGATAGCTGTTATAGTTTTGCGCTGGTTCTCATTTGTTTGAGGTGTGGATTCTGTGTAACTCGCTGCCATGTCTCTGCCTTTTGCAGCCGCTCGTTAATGATCACAGGTGCGTCGTTGTCGTGGTTACTCGCTCACACGCTGCAGGATCTGTCTGTGGCTCACAGCTGCTTATATGACCTGATTAGTGGAGTCACATGACGCAGCTATGCTTTCTGTCAACAGACCAATATGATAAAGACACTCGCCCCCCCTCCCCCCTCCACCCTGACCTCTTCTCACTGTTTATCACTCAGTCAGTCAGTATGTCTGTCTATTTCTCCTCCTCTCTCTCTCCCTCTATCTCTTCCTCACCACCCCTCCCTTCCTCACCCTCTCACCCTCCCTCCCTCTATCTACACCCCCCCACCCCACCCAATCCAATAATTTCAAAATAAAAGCCCCATGGAGGGAATTTTTACTGTAATGTTTGTGATGAGGCCTATTAATTAAAAACTTCTTAGTTTGAATAACAAACATTCTGTCTTCCAACCCCCCCTCACCCAATTCCATCATTACAAACTAAAAGCCTCAATGATTATCTGTACCTTAACCATGAAGCGGTTTCGTTGAAATACGTATTGCTCTTTCAAATACTACTACAACCACTACGAATATTACTAGTACTTCTACACTAAAACTGATACTTCTACTACCATACTACTAGTATTTCTACTGCTATTAATACTACAACTACTACTAATGTTATTACAAATACTACTATGGCTAATAGTATTCCAGCTGTTTCTACTGCTATTGATACTAAACCTACTATTACTGCTTATACTGCTAGTACTACTAATACCACAATTATAACTAATACTACTACTAATATTACTACAAACAATTTTAAACAAATTTAAGCTCCTGCAACTTCTGTTTTTAGAAAATCTATTGAAATTCAGCTTCCCCACTTCCTGTATTTTCAGCAGTTCTTTAAAATAATTTCAGCTATTCTTATGCCTCTATCAACAGCAATTTTTTAATATTCATTTCTGTATTTTTTTGCAATATTTCAAATTTATTTCAGCTGTTTTCATTTCTGCTTTTTCAGCAAATCTATTGAAATTCCTTTCAGCTTCTCCCATTTCTGTATTTTCAGCAATTTCAAATTCATTTCAGCTTTTCAAATATCTGTCATTTCAGCAAATGTATTCAAATTCCCTTCAACTTTCTGTATTTTCAGCTATTTTCAAATATTCAGTGCAGCTTTCAGCTTTTTGCATTCCAACGCATTTTCAGCAGGAAATGCCTTTTCTAGTCTAGTTCTTCATCTTCTATTTCTTCCGCGGCACCTTTCAACTCCTTCACACTTTCAGCTATTAAAACCGTTCAAATATTAAAATGTTCAGCTCCTTTCTGGCTTGAGGGCTATGACTTTTCAGCTTTCTACCTCTTATGCTTGAATTTATATAAATCAATAATCATTAATATTTTAACATGGTTTTCAAATGGAGTTTGCTTTCAAATCCTCCTAAACTTCTTCAACTTTCAGATTTTTCAGCTTCGCAAATCTTTCAGCTACAGACACCATTTAAACTTTCAAATGTTGACACAGGTCTAAACTATTTTATGAAAAAAACTGCTTGTGGATATCTATTGTACTTTTTTCATAATCACTGATTATGTTTCACTAGTTTTTCGCTCCGTTTCTGACTTTTACATGAGTGTGTATTGCGTCTGCTACAGTGGAGAGCTCGACGGCTAGAGTGTGGGGCATCGCAGGAATCTGGTTAAAAAAATATGGAACTTCTGTCCTTGCAGCCAAAGTATACACTCTAGAGGCTTCATTTCTTCAGATTAATGAGGGTATGGTTGTGCTGATTGGATTAATGTGTTCATGGAATCCCAGAGTTTTTTAGTTTTGGCGCAAGGAGTGTTTGAGTGACACAACCTCTGCCAAAAGCCCCATAGGCTCCAATACAAATCTGCCGACATATTTCTCACAAAAATCCACAAGGTACACGTTCTGTCAACGGCCATAGGAGCCGTATTCATTACCGGACAGACATAAAAACACATCCACGCGTTCGGTAGAGTCTTGGGTCTCATACAAACGCCGTATTTTTTAGATAGCTGTTATAGTTTTGCGCTGGTTCTCATTTGTTTGAGGTGTGGATTCTGTGTAACTCGCTGTCCTGTGTCTGCACTTTTGCAGCCGCACAGGTGCGCCGTTGTCGTGGTTACGAGCACTCACACGCTGCAGGATCTGTCTGTGGCTCACAGCTGCTCGCTCCTATGACCTGATTAGTGGAGTCACATGACGCAGCTATGCTTTCTGTCAACAGACCAATATGATAAAGACACTCGCCCCCCCTCCCCCCTCCACCCTGACCTCTACTTACTGTTAATCACTGTCAGTCAGTCAGTCAGTCTAATTCTCCTCCCCTCTCCCTCTCTTCCTCACCACCATTCCCTTCCTCACCCTCTCACCCTCCCTCCCTCTATCTACACCCCCCCACCCCACCCAATCCAATAGGTGCGCCGTTGCCGTGGTTACTCGTAAACACGCTGCAGTATCTCTGTGTGTGACTCACAGCTGCTCCAATGACGTGATTAGTGGAGTCACATGACGCAGCTATGCTTTCTGTCAACAGACCAATATGATAAAGACACTAGCCCCCCCTCCCCCCTCCCCCCTGACCTCTACTTACTGTTAATCACTCTCAGTCAGTCAGTCAGTCTAATTCTCCTCCCCTCTCCCTCTCTTCCTCACCACCATTCCCTTCCTCACCCTCTCACCCTCCCTCCCTCTATCTACACCCCCCCACCCCACCCAATGCAATAGGTGCGCCGTTGCCGTGGTTACTCGTAAACACGCTGCAGTATCTCTGTGTGTGACTCACAGCTGCTCCAATGACGTGATTAGTGGAGTCACATGACGCAGCTATGCTTTCTGTCAACAGACCAATATGATAAAGACACTCGCCCCCCCTCCCCCCTCCACCCTGACCTCTTCTCACTGTTAATCACTCAGTCAGTCAGTATGTCTGTCTATTTCTCCTCCTCTCTCTCTCCCTCTATCTCTTCCTCACCAACCCTCCCTTCCTCACCCTCTCACCCTCCCTCCCTCTATCTACACCCCCCCAACCCACCCAATCCAATAATTTCAAAATAAAAGCCACATGGAGGGAATTTTTACTGTAATGTTTGTGATGAGGCCTATTAATTAAAAACTTCTTAGTTTGAATAACAAACATTCTGTCTCCCACTACGAATATTACTCGTACTTCTAGTACTACAACTGATACTTCTACTACCATACTACTAGTATTTCTACTGCTATTAATACTACAACTACTACTAATGTTATTACAAATACGACTATGGCTAATAGTATTACAGCTGTTTCTACTGCTATTGATACTAAACCTACTATTACTGCTAGTACTACTAATACCACAATTATAACTAATACTACTACTAATATTACTACAAACAATTTTAAACAAATTTAAGCTCCTGCAACTTCTGTTTTTAGAAAATCTATTGAAATTCAGCTTCCCCACTTCCTGTATTTTCAGCAGTTCTTTAAAATAATTTCAGCTATTCTTATGCCTCTATCAACAGCAATTTTTCAATATTCATTTCTGTATTTTTTTGCAATATTTCAAATTTATTTCAGCTGTTTTCATTTCTGCTTTTTCAGCAAATCTATTGAAATTCCTTTCAGCTTCTCCCATTTCTGTATTTTCAGCAATTTCAAATTCATTTCAGCTTTTCTAATATCTATAATTTCAGCAAATGTATTCAAATTCCCTTCAACTTTCTGTATTTTCAGCTATTTTAAAAAGTTCATTTCAGCTTTCAGCTTTTTGCATTCCAACGCATTTTCAGCAGGAAATGCATTTTCTAGTTAGTTGGAATGCATTGAGATGCATTCCAAGTATTGTTCTTCGAATCTTTATTCTTCAACTTCATCTTCTTCTTCTATTTCTTCCGCGGCACCTTTCAACTCCTTCACACTTTCAGCTATTAAAACCGTTCAAATATTAAAATGTTCAGCTCCTTTCTGGCTTGAGGGCTATGACTTTTCAGCTTTCTACCTCTTATGCTTGAATTTATATAAATCAATAATCATTAATATTTTAACATGGTTTTCAAATGGAGTTTGCTTTCAAATCCTCCTAAACTTCTTCAACTTTCAGATTTTTCAGCTTTGCAAATCTTTCAGCTACAGACACCATTTCAACTCTCAAATGTTCACACAAGTCTCAACTATTTTATGAAAAAAACTGCTTCTTGATATCTATTGTACTTTTTTCATAATCACTGATTATGTTTCACTAGTTCTTCGCTCCGTTTCTGACTTTTACATGAGTGTGTATTGCGTCTGCTAGAGTGGAGAGCTCGAGGCTAGAGTGTGGGGCAGCGCAGAAATCTGGTTAAAAAAGTATGGAACTTCTGTCCTTGCAGCCAAAGTATACACTCTAGAGGCTTCATTTCTTCAGATTAATGAGGGTATGGTTGTGCTGATTGGATTAATGTGTTCATGGAATCCCATAGTTTTTTAGTTTTGGCGCAAGGAGTGTTTGAGTGACACAACCTCTGCCAAAAGCCCCATAGGCTCCAATACAAATCTGCCGACATATTTCTCACAAAAATCCACAAGGTACACGTTTTGTAAACGGCCATAGGAGCCGTATTTATTACCGGACAGACATAAAAACACATCCACGCGTTCGGTAGAGTCTTGGGTCTCATACAAACGCCGTATTTTTTAGATAGCTGTTATAGTTTTGCGCTGGTTCTCATTTGTTTGAGGTGTGGATTCTGTGTAACTTGCTGCCATGTCTCTGCATTTTGCAGCCGCACAGGTGCGCCGTTGTCGTGGTTACGAGCACTCACACGCTGCAGGATCTGTCTGTGGCTCACAGCTGCTCCTTGTGACCTGATTAGTGGAGTCACATGACGCAGCTATGCTTTCTGTCAACAGACCAATATGATAAAGACACTAGCCCCCCTCCCCCCTCCACCCTGACCTCTACTTACTGTTAATCACTCTCAGTCAGTCAGTCAGTCTAATTCTCCTCCCCTCTCCCTCTCTTCCTCACCACCATTCCCTTCCTCACCCTCTCACCCTCCCTCCCTCTATCTACACCCCCCCACCCCACCCAATCCAATAGGTGCGCCGTTGCCGTGGTTACTCGTAAACACGCTGCAGTATCTCTGTGTGTGACTCACAGCTGCTCCAATGACGTGATTAGTGGAGTCACATGACGCAGCTATGCTTTCTGTCAACAGACCAATATGATAAAGACACTCGCCCCCCCTCCCCCCTCCACCCTGACCTCTTCTCACTGTTAATCACTCAGTCAGTCAGTATGTCTGTCTATTTCTCCTCCTCTCTCTCTCCCTCTATCTCTTCCTCACCACCCCTCCCTTCCTCACCCTCTCACCCTCCCTCCCTCTATCTACACCCCCCCAACCCACCCAATCCAATAATTTCAAAATAAAAGCCACATGGAGGGAATTTTTACTGTAATGTTTGTGATGAGGCCTATTAATTAAAAACTTCTTAGTTTGAATAACAAACATTCTGTCTCCCACTACGAATATTACTCGTACTTCTAGTACTACAACTGATACTTCTACTACCATACTACTAGTATTTCTACTGCTATTAATACTACAACTACTACTAATGTTATTACAAATACGACTATGGCTAATAGTATTACAGCTGTTTCTACTGCTATTGATACTAAACCTACTATTACTGCTAGTACTACTAATACCACAATTATAACTAATACTACTACTAATATTACTACAAACAATTTTAAACAAATTTAAGCTCCTGCAACTTCTGTTTTTAGAAAATCTATTGAAATTCAGCTTCCCCACTTCCTGTATTTTCAGCAGTTCTTTAAAATAATTTCAGCTATTCTTATGCCTCTATCAACAGCAATTTTTCAATATTCATTTCTGTATTTTTTTGCAATATTTCAAATTTATTTCAGCTGTTTTCATTTCTGCTTTTTCAGCAAATCTATTGAAATTCCTTTCAGCTTCTCCCATTTCTGTATTTTCAGCAATTTCAAATTCATTTCAGCTTTTCTAATATCTATAATTTCAGCAAATGTATTCAAATTCCCTTCAACTTTCTGTATTTTCAGCTATTTTAAAAAGTTCATTTCAGCTTTCAGCTTTTTGCATTCCAACGCATTTTCAGCAGGAAATGCCTTTTCTAGTTAGTTGGAATGCTTTAAGCATTCCAAGTATTGTTCTTCTAATCTTTATTCCGACTTATTCCTCTATTTCTTCCGCCGCACCTTTCAACTCCTTCATACTTTCAGCTATTAAAACCATTCAAATATTAAAATGTTCAGCTTCTTTCTGGCTTGGGGGCTATGACTTTTCAGCTTTCTACCTCTTAAGCTTGAATTTATATAAATCAATAATCATTAATATTTTAACATGGTTTTCAAATGGAGATTGTTTTCAAATCCTCCTTAAACTTCTTCAACTTCTTCAACTTTCAGATATTTCAGCTCCGCCAATCTTTCAGCTACAGACACCATTTAAACTTTCAAATGTTGACACAGGTCTCAACTATTTTATGAAAAAAACTGCTTGTGGATATCTATTGTACTTTTTTCATAATCACTGATTATGTTTCACTAGTTCTTCGCTCCGTTTCTGACTTTTACATGAGTGTGTATTGCGTCTGCTAGAGGGGGACCTCGCGGGCTAGAGTGTGGGGCAGCGCAGAAATCTGGTTAAAAAAGTATGGAACTTCTGTCCTTGCAGCCAAAGTATACACTCTAGAGGCTTCATTTCTTCAGATTAATGAGGGTATGGTTGTGCTGATTGGATTAATGTGTTCATGGAATCCCAGAGTTTTTTAGTTTTGGCGCAAGGAGTGTTTGAGTGACACAACCTCTGCCAAAAGCCCCATAGGCTCCAATACAAATCTGCCGACATATTTCTCACAAAAATCCACAAGGTACACGTTTTGTAAACGGCCATAGGAGCCGTATTTATTACCGGACAGACATAAAAAGCACATCCACGCGTTCGGTAGAGTCTTGGGTCTCATACAAACGCCGTATTTTTTAGATAGCTGTTATAGTTTTGCGCTGGTTCCCATTTGTTTGAGGTGTGGATTCTGTGTAACTTGCTGCCATGTCTCTCCCTTTTGCAGCCGCACAGGTGCGGCGTTGTCGTGGTTACGAGCACTCACACGCTGCAGGATCTGTCTGTGGCTCACAGCTGCTCCTTGTGACCTGATTAGTGGAGTCACATGACGCAGCTATGCTTTCTGTCAACAGACCAATATGATAAAGACACTCGCCCCCCCTCCCCCCTCCACCCTGACCTCTTCTCACTGTTAATCACTCAGTCAGTCAGAATGTCTGTGTATTTCTCCTCCTCTCTCTCTCCCTCTATCTCTTCCTCACCACCCCTCCCTTCCTCACCCTCCCTCTCTCCATCTACACCCCCCCACCCCACCCAATCCAATAATTTCAAAATAAAAGCCCCATGGAGGATATTTTTACTGTAATGTTTGTGATGAGGCCTATTAATTAAAAACATTATGTTTCCCAACCCCCCCTCACCCAATTCCATCATTACAAACTAAAAGCTTCAATGATTATCTGTACCTTAACCATGAAGCGGTTTCGTTGAAATACGCATTGCTCTTTCAAATACTACTATAACCACTACGAATATTACTAGTACTTCTAGTAGAACTACAACTGATACTTCTACTACCATACTACTAGTATTTCTACTGCTATTAATACAACTACTACTAATGTTATTAAAAATACTACTATGGCTAATAGTATCAGTATTCCAGCTGTTTCTACTGCTATTGATACTAAACCGACTTCTACTGCTAGTACTAATACCCAAATTCCAACTAACATTACTACAAACAATTTTAAACCTCTTTTTATTCATCTCAGCTTTTGTTATTTCTGTACTTTTTAAAATTCATTTAAGCTCCTGCAACTTCTGTTTTGCAATATTTCACATTTATTTCAGCTGTTTTCAGCAAATCTATTGAAATTCCTTTCAGCTTCTCCCATTTCTGTATTTTCAGCTATTTCAAATTAATTTCAGCTTTTCTAATATCTTTTATTTCAGCAAATGTATTCAAATTCCCTTCAACTTTCTGTATTTTCAGCTATTTTTAAATATTCAGTGCAGCTTTCAGCTTTTTGCATTCCAACGCATTTTCAGCAGGAAATGCCTTTTCTAGTTCTTCTATTTCTTCCGTGCCACCTTTCAACTCCTTCACACTTTCAGCTATTAAAATCCTTCAAATATTAAAATGTTCAGCTTCTTTCTGGCTTCCCTGCTATGACTTTTCAGCTTTCTACCTCTTAAGCTTGAATTTATATAAATCAATAATCGTTAATATTTTAACATGGTTTTCAAATGGAGTTTGCTTTTCAAATCCTCTTCAACTTCTTCAACTTTCAGATTTTTCAGCTTCGCCAATCTTTCAGCTACAGACACCATTTCAACTCTCAAATGTTCACACAAGTCTCAACTATTTTATGAAAAAAACTGCTTCTTGATATCTATTGTACTTTTTTCATAATCACTGATTATGTTTCACTAGTTTTTCGCTCCGTTTCTGACTTTTACATGAGTGTGTATTGCGTCTGCTTGAGTGGAGAGCTCGAGGCTAGAGTGTGGAGCAGCGCAGAAATCTGGTTAAAAAAGTATGGAACTTCTGTCCTTGCAGCCAAAGTATACACTCTAGAGGCTTCATTTCTTCAGATTAATGAGGGTATGGTTGTGCTGATTGGATTAATGTGTTCATGGAATCCCAGCGTTTTTTAGTTTTGGCGCAAGGAGTGTTTGAGTGACACAACCTCTGCCAAAAGCCCCATAGGCTCCAATACAAATCTGCCGACATATTTCTCACAAAAATCCACAAGGTACACGTTCTGTCAACGGCCATAGGAGCCGTATTCATTACCGGACAGACATAAAAACACATCCACGCGTTCGGTAGAGTCTTGGGTCTCATACAAACGCCGTATTTTTTAGATAGCTGTTATAGTTTTGCGCTGGTTCCCATTTGTTTGAGGTGTGGATTCTGTGTAACTCGCTGTCCTGTGTCTGCCCTCTTGCAGCCGCACAGGTGCGGCGTTGTCGTGGTTACGAGCACTCACACGCTGCAGGATCTGTCTGTGGCTCACAGCTGCTCCTATGACCTGATTAGTGGAGTCACATGACGCAGCTATGCTTTCTGTCAACAGACCAATATGATAAAGACACTCGCCCCCCCTCCCCCCTCCACCCTGACCTCTTCTCACTGTTAATCACTCAGTCAGTCAGTATGTCTGTCTATTTCTCCTCCTCTCTCTCTCCCTCTATCTCTTCCTCACCCTCTCACCCTCCCTCCCTCTATCTACACCCCCCCACCCCACCCAATCCAATAATTACAAAATAAAAGCCCCATGGAGGGAATTTTTACTGTAATGTTTGTGATGAGGCCTATTAATTAAAAACTTCTTAGTTTGAATAACAAACATTCTGTCTCCCACTACGAATATTACTCGTACTTCTAGTACTACAACTGATACTTCTACTACCGTACTACTAGTATTTCTACTGCTATTAATACTACAACTACTACTAATGTTATTACAAATACTACTATGGCTAATAGTATTACAGCTGTTTCTACTGCTATTGATACTAAACCTACTATTGCTGCTTATACTGCTAGTACTACTAATACCACAATTATAACTAATACTACTACTAATATTACTACAAACAATTTTAAACAAATTTAAGCTCCTGCAACTTCTGTTTTTAGAAAATCTATTGAAATTCAGCTTCCCCACTTCCTGTATTTTCAGCAGTTCTTTAAAATAATTTCAGCTATTCTTATGCCTCTATCTACAGCAATTTTTTAATATTCATTTCTGTATTTTTTTGCAATATTTCAAATTTATTTCAGCTGTTTTCATTTCTGCTTTTTCAGCAAATCTATTCAAATTCCTTTCAGCTTCTCCCATTTCTGTATTTTCAGCAATTTCAAATTCATTTCAGCTTTTCAGCAAATGTATTCAAATTCCCTTCAACTTTCTGTATTTTCAGCTATTTTTAAATATTCAGTGCAGCTTTCAGCTTTTTGCATTCCAACGCATTTTCAGCAGGAAATGCCTTTTCTAGTTGTTGGAATGCATTAACGATGCATTCCAAGTATTGTTCTTCGAATCTTTATTCTTCAACTTCATCTTCTTCTATTTCTTCCGCGGCACCTTTCAACTCCTTCACACTTTCAGCTATTAAAATCCTTCAAATATTAAAATGTTCAGCTCCTTTCTGGCTTGAGGGCTATGACTTTTCAGCTTTCTACCTCTTAAGCTTGAATTTATATAAATCAATAATCACTAATATTTAAACATGGTTTTCAAATGGAGATTGTTTTCAAATCCTCCTTAAACTTCTTCAACTTTCAGATATTTCAGCTCCGCCAATCTTTCAGCTACAGACACCATTTCAACTTTCAAATGTTGACACAGGTCTCAACTATTTTATGAAAAAAACTGCTTCTTGATATCTATTGTACTTTTTTCATAATCACTGATTATGTTTCACTAGTTTTTCGCTCCGTTTCTGACTTTTACATGAGTGTGTATTGCGTCTGCTAGAGTGGAGAGCTCGAGGCTAGAGTGTGGGGCATCGCAGGAATCTGGTTAAAAAAGTATGGAACTTCTGTCCTTGCAGCCAAAGTATACACTCTAGAGGCTTCATTTCTTCAGATTAATGAGGGTATGGTTGTGCTGATTGGATTAATGTGTTCATGGAATCCCAGAGTTTTTTAGTTTTGGCGCAAGGAGTGTTTGAGTGACACAACCTCTGCCAAAAGCCCCATAGGCTCCAATACAAATCTGCCGACATATTTCTCACAAAAATCCACAAGGTACACGTTTTGTAAACGGCCATATGAGCCGTATTTATTACCGGACAGACATAAAAAGCACATCCACGCGTTCGGTAGAGTCTTGGGTCTCAAACAAACGCCGTATTTTTTAGATAGCTGTTATAGTTTTGCGCTGGTTCTCATTTGTTTGAGGTGTGGATTCTGTGTAACTCGCTGCCATGTCTCTGCATTTTGCAGCCGTTAATGATCACAGGTGCGGCGTTGTCGTGGTTACGAGCACTCACACGCTGCAGGATCTGTCTGTGGCTCACAGCTGCTCCTTGTGACCTGATTAGTGGAGTCACATGACGCAGCTATGCTTTCTGTCAACAGACCAATATGATAAAGACACTCGCCCCCCCTCCCCCCTCCACCCTGACCTATTCTCACTGTTAATCAGCCAGTCTGTCTGTCTATTTCTCCTCCTCTCTCTCTCCCTCTATCTCTTCCTCACCACCCCTCCCTTCCTCACCCTCTCACCCTCCCTCCCTCTATCTACACCCCCCCACCCCACCCAATCCAATAATTTCAAAATAAAAGCCCCATGGAGGGAATTTTTACTGTAATGTTTGTGATGAGGCCTATTAATTAAAAACTTTTAAGTGTGAATAACAAACATTCTGTCTCCCTCTACGAATATTACTCGTACTTCTAGTACTACAACTGATACTTCTACTACCATACTACTAGTATTTCTACTGCTATTAATACTACAACTACTACTAATGTTATTACAAATACTACTATGGCTAATAGTATTACAGCTGTTTCTACTGCTATTGATACTAAACCTACTATTACTGCTTATACTGCTAGTACTACTAACACCACAATTTCAACTAATACTACTACTAATATTACTACAAACAATTTAAAACAAATTTAAGCTCCTGCAACTTCTGTTTTTAGAAAATCTATTGAAATTCAGCTTCCCCACTTCCTGTATTTTCAGCAGTTCTTTAAAATAATTTCAGCTATTCTTATGCCTCTATCAACAGCAATTTTTCACTATTCATTTCTGTATTTTTTTGCAATATTTCAAATTTATTTCAGCTGTTTTCATTTCTGCTTTTTCAGCAAATCTATTGAAATTCCTTTCAGCTTCTCCCATTTCTGTATTTTCAGCAATTTCAAATTCATTTCAGCTTTTCTAATATCTATAATTTCAGCAAATGTATTCAAATTCCCTTCAACTTTCTGTATTTTCAGCTATTTTAAAAAGTTCATTTCAGCTTTCAGCTTTTTGCATTCCAACGCATTTTCAGCAGGAAATGCATTTTCTAGTTTCTTCATCTTCAACTTCTATTTCTTCCGCGCCACCTTTCAACTCCTTCACACTTTCAGCTATTAAAATCCTTCAAATATTAAAATGTTCAGCTTCTTTCTGGCTTGAGGGCTATGACTTTTCAGCTTTCTACCTCTTAAGCTTGAATTTATATAAATCAATAATCGTTAATATTTTAACATGGTTTTCAAATGGAGTTTGCTTTTCAAATCCTCTTCAACTTCTTCAACTTTCAGATTTTTCAGCTTCGCAAATCTTTCAGCTACAGACACCATTTCAACTCTCAAATGTTCACACAAGTCTCAACTATTTTATGAAAAAAACTGCTTCTTGATATCTATTGTACTTTTTTCATTATCACTGATTATGTTTCACTAGTTTTTCGCTCCGTTTCTGACTTTTACATGAGTGTGTATTGCGTCTGCTAGAGTGGAGAGCTCGCGGGCTAGAGGCTGAAGCAGCGCAGAAATCTGGTTAAAAAAGTATGGAACTTCTGTCCTTGCAGCCAAAGTATACACTCTAGAGGCTTAATTTCTTCAGATTAATGAGGGTATGGTTGTGCTGATTGGATTAATGTGTTCGTGGAATCCCAGAGTTTTTTAGTTTTGGCGCAAGGAGTGTTTGAGTGACACAACCTCTGCCAAAAGCCCCATAGGCTCCAATACAAATCTGCCGACATATTTCTCACAAAAATCCACAAGGTACACGTTCTGTCAACGGCCATAGGAGCCGTATTTATTACCGGACAGACATAAAAAGCACATCCACGCGTTCGGTAGAGTCTTGGGTCTCATACAAACGCCGTATTTTTTAGATAGCTGTTATAGTTTTTCGCTGGTTCCCATTTGTCTGAGGTGTGGATTCTGTGTAACTTGCTGCCATGTCTCCCCTTTTGCAGCCGCACAGGTGCGCCGTTGTCGTGGTTACGAGCACTCACACGCTGCAGGATCTGTCTGTGGCTCACAGCTGCTCCTTGTGACCTGATTAGTGGAGTCACATGACGCAGCTATGCTTTCTGTCAACAGACCAATATGATAAAGACACTCGCCCCCCCTCCCCCCTCCACCCTGACCTCTGCTCACTGTTAATCACTCAGTCAGTCAGTCAGTCTGTCTAATTCTCCTCCCCTCTCCCTCTCTCTCTTCCTCACCACCATTCCCTTCCTCACCCTCTCACCCTCCCTCCCTCTATCTACACCCCCCCACCCCACCCAATCCAATAGGTGCGCCGTTGTCGTGGTTACTCGCTCACACGCTGCAGGATCTCTGTCTGTGGCTCAAAGCTGCTCCTATGACCTGATTAGTGGAGTCACATGACGCAGCTATGCTTTCTGTCAACAGACCAATATGATAAAGACACTCGCCCCCCCTCCCCCTCCACCCTGACCTCTTCTCACTGTTTATCACTCAGTCAGTCAGTATGTCTGTCTATTTCTCCTCTCTCTCTCTCTCCCTCTATCTCTTCCTCAACACCCCTCCCTTCCTCACCCTCTCACCCTCCCTCCCTCTATCTACACCCCCCCACCCCACCCAATCCAATAGGTGCGCCGTTGTCGTGGTTACTCGCTCACACGCTGCAGGATCTATGTCTGTGGCTCAAAGCTGCTCCTATGACCTGATTAGTGGAGTCACATGACGCAGCTATGCTTTCTGTCAACAGACCAATATGATAAAGACACTCGCCCCCCCTCCCCCCTCCACCCTGACCTCTTCTCACTGTTAATCACTCAGTCAGTCAGTATGTCTGTCTATTTCTCCTCTCTCTCTCTCCCTCTATCTCTTCCTCACCACCCCTCCCTTCCTCACCCTCTCACCCTCCCTCCCTCTATCTACACCCCCCCACCCAATCCATTAGGTGCGCCGTTGTCGTGGTTACTCGCTCACACGCTGCAGGATCTGTCTGTGGCTCAAAGCTGCTCCTATGACCTGATTAGTGGAGTCACATGACGCAGCTATGCTTTCTGTCAACAGACCAATATGATAAAGACACTCGCCCCCCCTCCCCCCTCCACCCTGACCTCTTCTCACTGTTAATCACTCAGTCAGTCAGTATGTCTGTCTATTTCTCCTCCTCTCTCTCTCCCTCTATCTCTTCCTCACCACCCCTCCCTTCCTCACCCTCTCACCCTCCCTCCCTCTATCTACACCCCTTCACCCTACCCAATCCAATAATTTCAAAATAAAAGCCCCATGGAGGGAATTTTTACTGTAATGTTTGTGATGAGGCCTATTAATTAAAAACTTCTTAGTTTGAATAACAAACATTCTTTCTCCCAACCCCCCCTCACCCAATTCCACCATTACAAACTAAAAGCCTCAATGATTATCTGTACCTTAACCATGAAGTGGTTTCGTTGAAATGCGCATTGCTCTTTCAAATACTACTATAACCACTACGAATATTACAAGTACTTCTAGTAGAACTACAACTGATACTTCTACTACCATACTACTAGTATTTCTACTGCTATTAATACAACTACTACTAATGTTATTAAAAATACTACTATGGCTAATAGTATCAGTATTCCAGCTGTTTCTACTGCTATTGATACTAAACCGACTTCTACTGCTAGTACTAATACCCAAATTACAACTAACATTACTACAAACAATTTTAAACCTCTTTTTATTCATCTCAGCTTTTGTTATTTTCTGTACTTTTTAAAATTCATTTAAGCTCCTGCAACTTCTGTTTTGCAATATTTCACATTTATTTCAGCTGTTTTCATTTCTGCTTTTTCAGCAAATCTATTGAAATTCCTTTCAGCTTCTCCCATTTCTGTATTTTCAACTATTTCAAATTAATTTCAGCTTTTCTAATATCTTTTATTTCAGCAAATGTATTCAAATTCCCTTCAACTTTCTGTATTTTCAGCTATTTTCAAATATTCAGCAAATGTACTCAAATTCCCTTCAACTTTCTGTATTTTCAGCTATTTTTAAATATTCAGCAAATGTATTCAAATTCCCTTCAACTTTCTGTATTTTCAGCTATTTTTAAATATTCAGTGCAGCTTTCAGCTTTTTGCATTCCAACGCATTTTCAGCAGGAAATGCCTTTTCTAGTTGACAGCTAGAATTACGAAATGTGATCGTGACGGTCAAGGTCCAAGCAATAACAAAATCCTGCTGCATTCTGGGAAATGTATTTGTAGTTTTTTTTTTAGCGTTTACCAATGACTAAAAGTCCGGATATCCTTGCATCCGCTTCAACAAATATGACTATTTTATAAGCCTCTGATTCTAATTAATTATATGCTGTTAGTTTTATTTACCATGAAATACATTTCTCAGGAACTTTCAACATTTCTTTTTTTTTTACTTACACATGAAGATTCCTCCTTTCTTTGCTCTCGTAGCACACATAAATAAAGATTACAAGCTCTAGAAGAAGATGGATGTATATAAAACACAGTAATGAGTAGCTGCACCAACTGTTCTCGCTCTGATTCTTAACCTCTTCCGCAGCAACCTTGACATACGACACACTTCGCTTTGGAGAGTTTGAAGATTTTCCCGAGACCTCAGAGCCCGTGTGGATCTTGGGGAAAGAATATAATGCACTCACCGGTAGGACTGGATCACGGGTCTAAATGATCAGACATACTTTTCCCTGAATTTGTCTTGTAATGTAGTCACATCTGGTCCTCCTCCTAGAAAAAGATGAGATTTTATCAGACGTCACTTCACGACTGTGGTTCACATACAGAAAAAACTTCCCACCCATTGGTAAGTGGACACGTGTGTTTTAGTTGAGCCCCCCCCCATCTTCACTCGTGATGTCAAATTGATCTGCTGCTTGACCGCTGGATGTGTTACAGGTGGGACGGGACCAACGTCAGACACAGGATGGGGATGCATGTTACGGTGCGGCCAGATGATCCTAGGCGAGGCCTTGGTGTGTACACACGTAGGCAGAGGTAAGGCATCCTTTCAAATACTACAAGAAAAAGGGACCTCCCGTGATTTTAGATAAGTGAAGATACACGTAGGTCTTCTCACTGGGTGGCGTCTTCTCCAGAGACCAGACTACAGGCTTGATAAGTTGCTCGGTGTTCTCAGATTGGAGATGGGCCAGAGGCCAGGAACAAAGAGAAGAGTACATCAGTATTCTCAACGCCTTCATCGACAAGAAAGACAGCTATTATTCCATCCATCAAATCGGTGAGTAGTGACTGTCAGACCCGAACAATTGGATCAGGGACTCCCTCAGGCAGGAAAGAGTTTGCGTCATGTTTTTTTTTTCCCCTGCAGCCCAAATGGGAGTTGGAGAGGGAAAGCCCATAGGCCAGTGGTACGGACCGAACACAGTGGCCCAGGTTCTAAAGTAAGTACCGTAGAGAAACAACACGCGGCTGATGTTTTTGGTAGTGATTCTTCTAAGCAATAACTCCATTATATTTGCAATTAAAAAAAAAAGAAGCAAATATAACGCAGTTACTGTCATAGCTTCAGAACCAGAGGGGCATATCAGCACGTAGATATTCTGTCCAAAACAATGGTTCAAATTGATTTTGGTAGAGCGCAAAAGTGTGACTGTCTCAGTGTGCCGTCTTGGTTTTAGGAAGCTGGCGGTGTTTGACACGTGGAGCAGACTGGTCGTACACGTGGCGATGGACAACACGGTGGTCATCGAGGAGATCAGTGAGTGCGCTTTGACCGAGACGCCGGCTTAAACTGCGGCCCACGCTGCCATGGTTTGCACATGCAGTACTTCAGCTAAACGTTGCATGATAAAGGCTGAAAACAAACACAAATTTGAGTTGGAGTAAAGGGAACTAGTTCATCCAGCGGCAGTATTTCAATGCCTTTGCCATGTGCACATACGCAAAGCGGCGATGTAAAAAAAAAAAGGTTTGATCCTTTTCTGAATCATTAATGTGTTTCTTAACAAAGGCTACAACCGCCATGTTTTTCTGCAGTGTTATTTCTAGTCATTTTCTGATCTTTCTTTTTGTTCGTGACAGAGCGCCTCTGCATGCCTTGGCTGGACGCCGCCTGTTGCGAACCGGAGGGCGCCGCGGAGCTCAACGGCTGCCGGGAGGGGGCGTGTGCGCTGGCCGAGGAGGAGACGGCCCTCTGGAGACCTCTGGTCCTGCTCATCCCACTCAGGCTGGGCCTGAGCGACATAAACGAGGCCTACATCGAAACCCTCAAGGTGAAGCACCACCTTTTATGTGTTCTCATTAGTTGTCTCGAGTTGCATTACGCGTTACTTTTAATGAAAATAAATGAGATTTTTACTCTCACGGATCACCAACCTTAAGGAAGTAGGAAGGATCCCTGTATGCTTCCTGGTATCGTCTGCAAGTCATTCTTTCTCCAAGATGTTGCATTCTCAGCCTCTCATGTATGGGCGGGCTTAAGGCTGCTCCCTGGCTTAAGGGAGGTCATACTGTGACCCATTGTCTTGCCTCTACATTGTGTGTTGGGTTGTCCGAAGTGCTTGCTGTAGATCTGCCCACATAGTGGCGCTTAACTTCCACTAAAACGCTGATAAACGGAGAAAGAAAACGGCAAACCAAACAATGTTTGCACTGTCATTCGTATGTTGTTTTCACTGAATGGGCCACGAGGTGACCAGCTGCAGCTGGGGTAAGATAAACCCTCTCGTCTCTCTTCACAGCAATGCTTCATGCTGCCTCAGTCCCTGGGTGTTATTGGGGGGAAGCCCAACAGTGCCCATTACTTCATTGGTTATGTCGGTATGTCTGGTCTCTGTGTTTGTGAAATAAACACTCAGCGGTGCACCGCACACTCACCATAGTAATTCCACTCACACTAAAGGGATTGATGTGATTGCGGATCTTCGTTTTGATTTTATTTTTTTTTCCTTTCTCTTTTTTCAGGAGAAGAACTCATCTATTTAGACCCACACACCACGCAGCCCGCGGTGGATCCATGCGACGACGGCCAGGTCCCCGACGAGACGTACCACTGTCAGCACCCGCCCTGCCGCATGCACATCTGTGAGCTGGACCCGTCCATCGCAGCGGTAGGAACCCTAGGGGGGGAACACAGGGCTTTTTTTGTGTGTCTCAAACATTTCATGTTAGTAGCTCAGTTGTCTGTAGCTTATTGTCTTCTGGTGTCCGCCAGGGTTTCTTCTGCAGAACAGAGGACGACTTTGACGACTGGTGTATGCGCATAAGAAGGGTACGTTTCCGTGAACACGGCGCTCTTGTCGCGCCCCGAGCGGCGCTTGAATGCCGTCACTGTCGGAGAAAGCGTGTGAGTCATGATGTGATGCTCCTTCTGTTCTAGCTGTCCTGCAACAGAGGGGGCCTGCCCATGTTTGAACTGGTGGACAGTCAGCCCTCTCACATGGTCAGCGCGGATGCCCTCAACCTTACTCCTGGTAAATAAAACAAAAACTAACTCCTCCAAAAACAGAAAATCTGTGAAATAGATTTATATTCTCTCTTCCCTTACGTTTGCTTGTCAGATTTCTCCGACTCGGACAGGCTGGAGCGCTTCTTTGATTCGGAGGACGAGGAGTTCGAGATCCTTTCCCTGTGAGGAACACACAAACGATGATTTACTATTGTGGACAGTCGGCGCGAAAGATTCTCTGTATCAGAAGGGGAAGCCTGAAGGGGACAAATATTAACTCAAGACCTCTTGAGCCCGTCCAGCTCCAATGGTGTGGTCAGTGCGTGTGAGTCACACAGCGTTCTTCACCGCTCTGTGTGCGAACATCGACCCCTCACAGACGCCGTAGCCGGAGCTCAGGATAAATTCTGTATGCACATCACCACATCGCGCGTGCGTTTCCATTCGAGTCTTAACACTTTAAATGTTTATTCTGAAGTGATATGGTGCCTTTCCCTGACTCCAGAAGTTAAATTGCCATAACAGTTTTATGTTGTATAGAAACCCCAATGGCTTAAACGCGGTTTGTCACTAACTACTCCAATCAGCCTGCAATGAAACCAAATCTGCAGACTATTTGCATTAACTGTTCATGCAAAGTATCCTTGCCATGTTTGAAAGAAACTCATGCGCTACTTCATTTGAAGATTATTTATTTAATCAACACTGCGTAAACAGGTGAAAATACACATGTAAAAAGGTTAGAAACGAATAAAGTCAGCATCTGGTATTTGACATTGGTTCGACTCTTCCATTTCAAGACTGAATCAATCATATTTGCAGTTCTCATTTGCCCTAAAAAGACATACGGTGTGTAACATTTGATTGTGGATGTAAAAAAACGGCCGCCCCCTCGAGTTCACTTCCACAGCTCTCCGAGCGGCAGGCTCTGCGCCGCGCTGACGGTGTGGAGGCTGTGGCTGCTGATGCTCTTGTGCACGTCGTCGACACTCTGAGAAGCGTCGATCACCTGCAGCAGAGAACGCACAGCGTCTATCGCACGTGGTTATAACAGACATCCAGGATTAAATAAGCAAGCCGGACCGGCCTCACACCTGCCAGTTGACGGTGGAATCCTTCCTCAGCTCTTCGAACTGCTGTTGAACCGCTCTTTGGAAAGCACTGGTCTCGTACCGCTCCTCTCCGAACTGACCCCTGAGAGCCGCCTCGGCCGGACTGAGCTGCAGGAACATCACCAGGTCCGGCTTTGGCAGCCCCACGTCGGGTTTCATGCACCAGTCCAGACTGAAGCCCTGGAGGGGGAGACGAACACGCTCAAGCGTGCTTGCTTGCTGCTGCTCCTCTCCAACGCCCACACACATCATCATGCTGTCTGATGGCCGAGAGAGACTCACCGGCTTTGCACTTGTGAACGCGGCTCCGGAGAAGGCGTAGCGATCCACCACGAGAGTGATTCCCTCCTCCAGCTTCTTCTTCATCAGAGGCCTGCAGCCACGATTGTTAGAAGCATGATACCTTTAAGCGTTGAATGATTACGACAACAATGCAACTTACTGCATTTACTCAAACTTCTGTGGTTTAAAGAAAAGGATAAAAGCGTGCTGTTATTTTTTTTTTTGTAGACAATCTAATGGAAAGTTAGACATCAGTCTATATGCTCGACGCCCCAAGCCCATTGACACCCAGTGAGGACTCAAAAGTCATACATTTATGGTTTTATTTTTCAGATGGACTCAACAATGCACTTGTTAAGCTAAGTTGACTTGTCCTTTAAGCTATTGGCCGCCTGGACGTTCACGTTAACTGGACTTACACTCGTTCCCAGCGGTTGGCGGAGAACAGCAGATGCACCGTGTGGTCCTCCAAGTCGCTCTTCTTCTCCAGGTAGGCGCTGATCAGCTGTCCGATGGTGGTGCTCCGGTCTGGCAGAGAGAAACCGCACCACCACACGTTGTGTTAATGTTACACTCGGGCTGCAACTAACGATTCTTTTCTAAGAATTTTTTTGATTAGTCAACTAATCTAAACGATTATTTACCACAGTGTAGAAACAAAGAAAGAGGCAAGTATTCCTTTTGGCTACAACGTGTGGCTGTTTATTTCCATCCAATAACTTTGGACTTTGAACTTCAAATGTATTTGAGTAACCAGTTAATACAGAGGTAATCCTCATAATAAATTCATTGAATACTAATACAAATAAGTGCAAATGTGTTTAAAAGTAAATAGTGCAAATAAAGTTGTGGAAGTAACTCAAAATGGTAATAAAGTCTTTGCAGGTGACGAACATGTTGATGTTCTCGATCCAGATGCTTTCATTGTAGACTGTTCACAGAAAAAATCCCTCCTGAAACACCATATATGAGAAGTTCCCCCTCAGGATCCAGTTAAGCTGCGCTGAGGAACCTCAGAGCTCCGCTTTGGTTCGCTGATGAAATCCTCCCAGACTTCTTCGACTCTCCCACGTTCAACTCCTATTAAATTCGTATTTTCCTTGGTGCATGTAGACAATAGAAGCGATGGCGCCTCAGCACGTTCTGTACTGTATTGCAATGCTGAATGAAAAAGACCCGCAGCTCGGAATCTTTTTAGAAAAGACGACGCGTCGACGATAGAAATCCGCGTCACTTCGTCGATCGTCGCAGCCTCTGTTACACAGCAACGGAACAACACGAACGCTGACATTAAGCCCTTTATACAACAAGCAGGCCTCATGCACCTTTTGACCAATGGATAGCCATGACTTTTAACATTTGCATGACTAAATATTTTGTGTAATCTCAGTGTATGAATGACAATGTGTTTAAACAATGTCTTTCTCCTACAATTTAATTAAGCCCCAATAAACGGTTTAACGTTTACAATTATTCACTAGGGATAGGCATCGTTGGGTTTTTCCTAAAGCGGAATATATATTTTTTTCCCGTTTTTAGGAAAAACCCAACGAACATTAACGTTAGTTAATTTGGGGAATATTAATAATTTAATTTTAGAATCATACCCATTGTGCAGAAACTAAAGGTGCGATTTAAAAGATGTTATGCTGGATTGACACGCGTATTTTGTCTTTTTATTGGCAGCTCGATTACAGCTTGGTGACAAACACCGAATGAACGCGCGCTCTGTGGCCGGTAGCCGAGGGGGGAGGGGGGGGGAGACGTGCTGTGATGGCTCCCGCTTCCTTCAGCATGGCTCGTTAATGCCGCGCTCCCATGCTGGAAATGTCCAAGGTTTTCCCCACAAACACTTGTTCCCCCCCCCCTCGTGACCTTTTCACGGCTCTTCATGACCGTAGGAATCGTGAACGCGCCTCACCGGGGAACCGCATCATCTCCGCCGGCCGGCCGCTCTGCTGCAGCGCGTGGACCAGCCTCGCGCACTGCGTGGTTTTTCCGGCCTTGTCAACGCCTTCCAGCACGATGAGCGCGCCCCTCGCGCGCGCCATCGCCGGACCCGCTTCCTCGGCACGGGGCTGCGGGCTGAGCGAGCGAGCTTCGTGGCAAAATCTACGCACGGGACGGAAGTTTCCTCTTCACCATTTGCCCGCGTTTTGTCAAAGCCTCTTCCGCTTCTCTTCTTCTACTTCTTCTTCTTCTTCTTCTACTTTTTTGGTTTACTGGCAGTTAGCCTCTATCTTATTGGTGCATTACCGCCACCTTCTGCCCCGGAGTGTGGATCACACACTATGCGTCCTATCCTTCTGCGAATGTACCCCTCCCTCCACAAAAAAAGAAAATGAATAAGTAAATAAAAATAAATCAAAGCTGCAAACAGCGTTGGGCGGGTTCTCTCTACTCGGCCGCACGGCTAGAAACGCAGCCAAGAACTCCTGCGGCCGCCGAACAAAGCGTCCAAGGGTCAGTTGTCGTTAATGATCGACCATAAGGATCGACACCAGGAAGGCCGCTTTGCAAAACTTCATCTTTAACATCCAACTTCCATCAAAATCTAATTCACGAGGATTAGTTTCAAAAGGATACTATCAATAGTTACAAGATAATTTCAATTAAAATTGATAGTACACATCCCCAAGGTGTCATCCAGGGATAACCAGGACATTCGGGTGCACCATTCCAAAATTAAAGCCTCTCAAAATACCATACATGAGCCCATTTCTTTCAAAATCCTTCACGAGACTACTTCTGGTCAATTTCAGGTTAGAATTAAAAGTAAACTAAATAGTTTAGAAACTAAATAGAAATAATAATTTCTAATAATTAATTAGTAATAATTATTAATATAAATACTATTAATATTAATAATAATATTCCTTTAAAGAAGATTCAGCCGAGCAGAAAAGACACACTGTCTTGTTGTCTATGTCTTTTTGCTCGTCTGTAGTCATTGGCAGGAGAAGTGACAAGAGAAAGTTCACCGCTGCTGAGGGCGGACCGAGGAGGAAGAGGAGGCTGGTCACCGAGGACAGCGAGGACAGCGAAGACAGCCACCGCAAAAGAGCTCGAGGTAAGTGAGGAATCCAGACAGACGTCTGCGTTAACTGGTGCTGATGTTCTATTGGACTTGCTGGAGAAGGCTGGGTACCTCAAGTAAACCTTTAAGTAAACCTCTGATTCCTACTGTGGTTGTTGGGTATTTCCCCCATATTGGGCATTTCTGGGAGGATCTTCTAGAAATGATAAAATATTCCTTTAAAGAAGATTCAGCCGAGCAGGAAATCCACACTGTCTTGTTGTTGTGTTTTTTTTGCTCGTCTATAGGAAGGGACAACGCCTCTGTGGACGGACCGAGGAAGAAGAGGAAGAGGAGGCTGAGGACGGCGAGGACGGTGAGGACAGCGAAGACAGCAAGGACAGCGAGGCGGAAACCAAACAAAGTCAGTAGTTTTAGGCTTTATTAAATTGGTAATACCACCGTAGGATGGGCAGAGTTTAGGTGACATATATATTCGCTGTCACTCACAAATGTATTAAAACATGTTTGGGTCTGCAGAAGAGTTTGAGGCCAAATATATAGAACTGGATCACATCGGGGCAAGAGGACGTGCATCTGTGTATGCCGGCCGCCGCAGAGTCGACGACGTACCTGTACGCGTTACACACACGTTCCCAAACACACACACAAACACACACTCTCTAACAAAAGTCTCGTTTCCATCTCGTAGGTTGCCATCAAACATATCAGAAATGAAAACGTCTACTGCACACATGTGGTGAGTGAGCAACGCCTTCTGCTGTCAGAATATTCTGTGTTCGAAACTCAGTCTGTGAATGCATCACGGAGGAACCGCTCTGATCCTCAGCTCTCGCGTGACGTTACAGGACGACAAAGGGAACGTGATCCCCACAGAGGTCGCCGTCATGTTGAAGCTGGCGGCCGAATCGGATGGGACATCGTCACACGTGTCCCTGCTGGACTGGTACCAGTTGGTGGGGGAGCTCGTGCTGGTGATGGAGAGGCCGATGCCCGCTGAGAATTATAATAACTATCTCCCGTACAATAAATTCTATGTGAAGAATGAAGAAGACGTCAGGGTGAGGCGCTGTGATCAGCTCAGAGGCACAGCGATGAAAGCGTGGCGACGCATCTTCCTCTGATCCCTCGTCTCTCTCCTTTTGTCCGTTAGATCATCCTGAGGCAGCTGGTCGACGCAGCGATCGCTCTGGAGAGCAAGAACGTTTTCCACCGGGACATAAAGGCGGAGAACATGCTGATTGAGACGCGCTCGGACTTCCCGCGGGTTCGCCTCATCAGCTTTGGAGTTAGCTGTTTTGATGATAAAAGACAGGCTCACGAGGACTTTTGCTCCCGTTCTTCACCAACCCGTCTGTGACTTTTACCGTGGAACGAAGCTCCTCATCCTCACCGTTTTGTTTTATTATGTCTGTAATTTCTAGATCTGAAGACCCCAGAGTTCTACCTCGAAAATGGATACAGAGCAGGACCAACCACAGTGTTCCAGATCGGAGTGGTGCTGTATAATGCCCTCCACATGAGGAAAAGGTTCAACACGTTGGCGTTCATTCAAGGATTTCGGTCTCTCCCACCCAAGACCTCCAAATGTAAGAACATTACACACAAACATGTCGAGAGACACAAATCTGCTCCTTTTATTTCACATTCCGATGATGGTCCTGACCTTTCTTCTCTTTCTCTCTCCAGACTGCAAGGACTTCCTCCTGATGTCCCTGAGAGTCAATCCCAACAACCGTCCAACGCTGGAGCAGCTCAGGAATCACCAGTGGCTCAGATAATGCCATAAGACCTACCTGCATTCTCAATACAGATAATTCACCTCAATTTATAAATTAGCAAACTACAACAATGTGAATGTTGATATGTGTTTTGAATAAATCCGCAAGCTATAACTAATAGTACATATTAATAGGTTGACATAATATCAAATTATATTCATAGCTTGTGAAGTACATAAGCTGTGATTATGTCCTGTATCCAAAACATTCCTTCCTGTCTTGATATTTCTCAAACAATATGATGAAGCCTCCTAAATGGAAAAATTCCTTAGAGGAAAAAAAAAGAATAAGAATAAGAATTCCTTGAAATACAATAGGTTCCTCTACGGCTCGTCCTAGCGAGGACCCTAATAAACACACTATCTATATATATATACACACACATACACACTCAGACCATGAGATCCAGAACCAGTATCTTATCGAGCAGAAGTGTTTGGTTCTGGAGTCTAAAGTAACAGGGTTACTCTCCACCCACGTTTCTCTTCAAGAGGAGCTGCACGAGCAGCAGGCCAACAACCACCAGTTGGAAGCAGAACACAAACTGCTGAAGATCAAGACAGAGGCTCTGGCTGCTTTACAAAAGAGCCAAGAGGAGACTCACCACGAGATGGTCACAAGCAGTGATTTCACTGAGCTGTGCCTGATGCCAAAGATCCGACACATGGAGGGTACCATCCCCAAAGGAGATCAGATCCTCATCACCCGGATCCAAGAATTAGAGGACTGTGAAACAGTCCAGAGCCACACAACACAACTACTGCTGATCATTTATTTGTCCTTGATCACTTTTACAGCATACAGATGTGACATGTTACATTTTGTTCTTGTGACAGTGTTTGAGAGCGTCTTTTAGTGCTGCCAGCACCATGTCAACGTTGGCTTTGCTGCTGTTACATCCCATCAGTCCAACACGCAGCACCTAAAACAACAAAAACAACTGGGATTTAGGATCCACAGGACTTGAGTGACTCGGAAGGCAAAGTCAAGCAGAAATGACTTGTTATGGAAAGTGTTTTTACGGATATATCTCTTACCAAACCAACTGATGGTCCGAGCCCTCCGGAAATCTCTAAATTATGTGTTTTCATGAGGTAGGATGTTATATCTTTCCAGTCGTATCCATGAGGAGCAACAATCGTGGTCACCGTGGGGAGCCTCGCATTCTGTCGCAACAATTCATGTCAGAAATGATCATCCCCCCTTCTTTCTTTTTAGATTATATATTACTATTAAATGGTAGTGTTTAAACTTAAATCTCACTTTTTCTTTGACAAAAAGTTTGAGTCCCATGCTTTCTAGGGCAGTGTGGAAATACTCAGCCACTTTTTGATGTCTTTCCCATGAATTCTCCAGGCCCTGAGAGTAACAGAATGGATATTATGGTACAGCTGAGGTGATACTGTGTAATAAATGCTGAAAATGAATACATATATATGTGTATCTATATGGTTATGCTATGCTAAAATGGTAATGCTACCATATATGATATTTACCATGTTCACATGTTATTTTAGCATGCTAACTTTTTCTACTTGAGTCCGTCTCAAGCCAATAGCCAACTGGCACAGAGTTTGATTGCTATATTTCTTCAATCACTGTACAACTTGCATAATTGCTATTTAAAAAAAAAAAGCTCAGATGGAACTTCATCACTCCAACACGTCCCACCTCTTCAGCAAGCACAGCCAGACTCTCCCTCAGGGAGTAGAAAGCAGTGACTGGGCCTGTGTGGTGATATCTATGGAGAGGAAATAGAAAAGACAGAGCATTATTCACATAAATCTAAAATGCAACGCGTTCCTGTCAGCAGTTGGGGAAAAAAGACGTCTTACACTCTTGACGGCTTTCCATCACATCCCCAGTAGTTCGCGAGCCAACTCAAATCCAAGCAGAACGACACTGGCTTTGTCCTGCGGCTGAATATCTTCTGGCTGTGGACAGATGCATCCTTAAATACACGTTGCACACACTTTCACTGTTGCTTGCTTCTACACATCTCACCATGCTCTTTCACTGAAGGAGATGGGTGCTGTACCCGGAGGCGCGTTCAAAACCTTTTGGGAGCCTGTGTACAGGATGTCTATCCCTGAAAATACAACAACAAAATATATTTTTGTGTGACAGAAAAAGACAAGACAGGACAATACATGCATTTAACCTTCCCAGTGAGGCTGGGGATATGTAGCAGGATCTAATACTGAACCTTGCCGGTCCATGTGCAGAGGGGCCCCTCCGATTGACGCCACGGAGTCGACGAGAAACAAGCAGTTGTACCTGCAGGCACAAAGGGAAACATGACAACTATCTGCCCTTCCTCTTGTCACGGATCTGATGATGCTGGAAGCATGAGCGCTGCATCTCACTTAAGGCACAGCTGCCCAATGCCCTCTAACGGATGCAGGACTCCTGTGGAAGATTCTCCGTGTGTCAGGAAGAACAGCACTGGTCGGTGTTTTGAGAGGGCCTTTGATGAGATAACGCTGAGGTCACATGGTCTGAATGGACTTGAGCAATCTGATAGCTGTATAGTGTGTGTGTGTGTGTGTGATACCTGCTCAATTTCTGCATTGGTGAAGAAAACCCCAGGCGCCGCCACCATGGTGTTCACTCTGCCTCCTGTACACACAGTTATTGCTTCGGTACACTTCTCATTGTCAACAAACCCCTTAAAAACGAGCCACACTATTTAACTGCGTGAAAAATCAATGAAACCTTCAGCCTCACCTATCCTGTCAGCCATGTCGGCTGCTCGCTCTCCCCAAATGCCGTTGACCGCGGTCAGCACGCTCTCCCCCGGCTCCACTGCGTTGCAGATGGCACACTCCATGGCGGTGTGGCCTGTGCCGCTCACTGCGAAAGTCATGCTGTTCCGAGTCTGGAACATGTACTGGATTCCACTTTTGATGTCGCTCATTATCTGTGACATACAAAATATAGGATGGGGGGTCGGGGGGGGCAACATTTAAATCTGTTTGCCATCATGAAGGCAAACAAGTTGCTGGTATGAAGGAAGGAAATAAGCCACAAAGTGGTTTCTTACACTTCTGTGATAATAATATCGTTGAACCCAACACATTAGTTTGGGATTTCGTTGGAAATAACATTGATAGTATTGGCTTTTGCACATTCTAATGTGCATTTTTATTGATTCTTTCATATATCCTAACATTCAAACTGGACAAAAGTGTTTTCGCCATGCAGGAATGACCTCACAATAATGGTTTAAAACTGGAGTGGGCCAAAATGGGTTTTTAAATTCATAAGATCATCATCATCTCTTTGGTTGGTTATTTGTTTTGTACTAACGTGTATATATACGTAGTTACTGGAGTAAGGAAACATCACATTTTAATATCCAAGTTAAGTACAAGAACATTAAAACCATACTTAAGGACACTGCACCCCCCCCCCCCTCCTTAATCCCCCTTCATTACCTCGAATATCTCTGGATGCATGTGTCCAATGACAGGGCGGGCCCCGGCCTGCAAGATCCGCGGAGAAACGTTTGAAGGTCCCGGTCCGAACATGTGACGATGAGGAACCACCAACGGTTTCTGCAGGCATTTCGGGGGGGGCACGGAGATGGACGACATGTCTCCCAGCAAGCGCGACAAGCAGTGAAAACCACCAAAAGCCGTTGCAGCAGGTAAAAGTCAAGCCTGAGCTGAGCTCCGCCCCCTCAGTCCGACCAGTGGCGTCCTCCGGGTCAGGAGTGTGTCACAACATTTTCTGCTTTTATCTGCGGCTTCTTCTGTCAACACTTGTTGCCTTCTGCTCACAATGAGCTCAGGTAGCTGGAAGCGTTTTAAAGGGAAGTCACCCAACACGTCCTCTGATGTTAATCATTGGCCCACAGGCTGCGCTTTTGCTCCAGTAAACAGGAGGACATGTGCCTGGCAAGTGCTCATCTTGGCCTCCATTTAAAATCCCTTCATTTTAGATTCTGTCACGTTACAGCTCGTAAGATTGACAGATGTATTGGTATAGATCAATCAAGATATCTTATAAGATATCTATATAAGAGATAAAGAGACATATGTTTATATATATATATGAAAATGTATTCGCATAAGGTCAACCACTGTAGGAAGTCTAGCACGAGAGTTTTAAGCTGATCACCCCCATGCAGTAATGCATTTTAATCATCTCCAGCAGGAGATTATGGATTCAGTCATAAGTGTGTGACCGTATGTGTGTCGTTCTGCTGCTCATCTCATATACTACTGCAGCCATCAGCTGGATATCTGTTGTGCTAATTTATGCTCATTTAAATGTATGCGCAAGGTCCTCTTGCAGTTGCAGGGATTCAAACTCTTTTGGAGGGAAGTTGTGTCGATCAATAAGGAGGCTGAATTATATGTTACTTTCCCACAAGCCAAACATCTTGTTTTCAGAAACAGAGTGTGTGGCAGGGGTCTTCAACGTTTTTCAGGCCGAGGACCCCCAAACTGATGGCGACATGGAGCAGGGACCCCCTATTTGGGCCGCCATCTTTTATTTGTGAGCCCTGAACACGTCTAAAGCCCTCTTTAGACGTGAACATGAACGCGATCTGATTGGCTGGTGCCCGCGCTGTCGTATTTGCATGACCGGTGCTGTGAGTGAACCGGTGCCCAGCTTGAGAGTTGCTGTGTGTAGCTGAATGTGTGCGTTGCGGATTGTCTTCTCCGTCAATGTATCTGTTCGCTACGATATGTTGGATTCATGTTAATGTGTATTTAAAGACAATAAATACAATTCTGAAAACATTTAAATTTGTGTAAAAAAATTGGTTGAAAAAAACAAACCAAAAAATTGTCTTATTGATGAAAAATTTCAGAGGTTTGGGTTTACAATTGTTGTTTACCAGTTTCTCAAAGGCTTGACAAAGAATGCACTATTTAATGAGTATATATTTATTTATTTATGCCTTTGTCAGTTTTACCACTTTTTTTACAAATCCAAATTGCAATGTTTAAATAAAATCGAACAAAAAGTATACATGAATTGTGAGAGATGACGAACACAGCGCCACTATTTTCGGACTCAGAGAACACAAAGATTTGGATTTGTTGATGTTTATTACAGCTTGTTGTCACGGAGCTTCACAGCTGGACTTGGTTTTCCCTCGGAGGGACGAGGAGATGCTTCCCCAGAGGCTCGGGGCAGAAGGAGCCCTCTCTGTACACCAGCTGGCCCCGGACTATGGTTGCACACACCACTCCTCGCAGTGTAAGGCCCAGGTAAGGAGTTAGCTGTGCACACACACACACACACACATGATCATTATCTCAGTCACAATTTTCATTGATTCAATTGATTCACGTGGCTTACCTTGTTTTTATGATGTATGCTCGCTTCTTTAATCTGTGAAGAAAATGAAAGGGATACAATGAAAACACGCCCTTCTCGATCCCTAAATACGGAAGCAGATTGCAATACTGACCTCAAACTCCTTCTCTGGGTCCCATACGACCAAGTCGGCATCATAGCCGGGGGCCAGGGAGCCCTTCCGGTTGTCAAGACTACCCAGCCGGGCTGTTTGCTGGCTGAGGAGTCTCGCCACGTCAGACAGCTGGAAGCCTCTCTTACTGGCTGAACTCCAGAACAAAGGCAAACCTGCAAATGGTTAACAAGTAAACATTGTGCATTGGACTCTTCCTGGTGTCAGACTTTGACCCCCCCCCCCCTCCCCTGTCGCTGTGAACGACCAGTAAATAATTGTTCATTCCTCTAAAGCTTGTTTACCTCCCTGTGAACTTTGCCCCGCTGTGTGTGTGTGATTGTCGGATGGGTTATGGGTCGGAGGAGACGCGAGGGAGGCGGCCTGCTAATCCACTCAAAGAGACCAATTTGCATATACATTCCCTGTAATGTTGCACAAGCCAGGTTTAAGTGTCCAGTGTCCCTGCCAGGCTACAAAAGCACAGCACTGGGATGTAAATTCACAAACCAAATCTGTGCGGTAAGCGGTGGAGTAGGTCACATGATGCCTCTCGTATCAGTCCCTGGTAAAACGAATCGTTCAGTGGAAGTCATTTGGTTTTCCCAGTACAGAGAAATGAGCTACACATATCACACCTGTTTCTTCTGCCATCGCTTTAGACATGTTTGACTCTGCTTTGAGGATGGGCATTTTAACACTGGATGGAGTCACTTTTATGTTGTCACTAGTCCATACCAAACTGTAGAGAAGAAATTCCACCCCAGGCCTCAGTGAAGTCTCCGTTATCCAGCTTCTTCAGGTCCGGGGTGCAGGGCGAATGATCCGACACCACCATGTCAATCTGCCCGGCTTTCAGCGCGGACCACAGCTGCTCCTGTTGGGGGCAAAAATCCATCCAATCCATCAGAGAATATTACAACGCAGTTTTACGTTGAACCTCACCACACTACCGTGCATCCTCTTCTCTTTACCTGGTTCACAGATCCTCTGATGGGGGGGCAGCACTTGAATTGTGTGGCCCCCGCAGGTATGTCCTCCGCACACAGGCTGAGGTAGTGATGGGTGGTCTCTACCGTCAGGGGGGCTCCGGCCTGCCGGGCCTCCCGGATCAGCTCCAATGGCTTAGCAGAGGACAAGTGAACGATATGGCACCGCACTCTGAAGCAGAGAGAGTTAGCTCGGTGTAGCATCAATGCTACGACTACAAAGAGGAATCCTCTGATGCTCTTACTGGTACTGGAGACAGAGCGCTGTGATGGTGCGAATAGCCTCCATCTCCATGACATCTGGTCTGGACTGCAGAAAGGTGGAGTACTGACGAGGGTCTAGTGGTGCAGGCAAGGTATGGAGTTTAGATACAGTATCAATACCGGGAACCTTTGCAGATTACACTCAAATATTATTTGGGCCAAAATAAAGTAACAGCATTTTCAGATGTTCTGGCTCAGAGCACGTCCCAATATTGCTATTCCAATCCTGACATGTGAGTCGTTGACTTTCTAACTGGGCCACATATTTAAATTGATCTACTTTGTGCTGTGAAATGTTACCGCCATTCTCCTGTGTTGTCTGCTGAACGTCCACCTCTGCATGAAACTGAAGGGAGACGAACCAGAGGATATTTCAGGGATATTTGCAGCTCTCTATGCGGGAATGTTATGGAAGGCGCTGCGGGTGGTCGGTTACCAGCAGGACACTTCCGGTGCCTTGCAGCTGCGCCATGGCTGCGTGTAGATCCTGCTCCGTCACATGGGGGAACTCCTCCACCCCGCTGTGGATGAGGAAGCACTTGAAGCCAGCCACTCCCGCCTGGATCATGGGCCGCAGCTCAAGCTGTACAAAGGAGACACCCGGTGTTCGATCGTAAACATCAGCACGGTTTGGCTGAGAATGCCTTTTTTTTATACCTGCTCCACCGTACCTGATTGCCAGGAATCACTCCTCCCCAGAAGGCCGTGTCCACAAAACACTTCCCTGTCGCCTCGAGCTGCTTCTCGTGGAAATTTCCAACCGTGGTGGTTGGAGGGATGCTGTTTCTGTGGGAGTTTTAAATAAAAAAATAAGACAAAACTTCCAGCTGGCAACTTCAAATCAAACTGTTCTCTCATGCCAGCGAATGGCAAAGCGGGAGAAAAGGATGGTGGCTTTTTCAGCTCCTTTTTTGTGATTAAAAATCAACAATGTAAAAGACAAATGTCAAATTACCAGTTGTAATCATTCATGCTTCTACACATGTGATCTTTGCCCAAGGAGAGGCGTTATCTTGCTGTCTGTTTACCCAGCACAGGTGGCCTTGTAAGGTCAGACTGTGGGGTTTTCATTGATTTTCGGGAGCAAGCTTACAGCGGCATGTCCACGATAGTTGTCACCCCTCCAGCTGCAGCGGCCCTGGTGGCGGTCCAGAAGCCCTCCCAGGAGACTCGGCCTGGTTCGTTCACGTGAACATGGCAATCGACGATGCCTGGCATCACCACGCTGTCGCCCACGTCCAACACCTGCCATCGCAACAACGCCATCGTTTGAAGGGCCAATAGATCATTAGGAGGGTTGAATCAATGCATGTGACCGTGCAAACCTACAGGGGGAAAATCGGAGACCAACGAGGGACGGCTTACCTCACCTCCGGGAAAGTCGCTGTCAGAGAGGATTTGATGGATCGTCCCATCCTTTATCACGATGACAGCAGGACGGACCTGGTTGCCCAGTAGAACCCTTTTGCTCCTCACAGCACCAACCGAGGATCCCGGCTCCATGGCTGTCTTCACTGAGAGTTAATGAGGACAATAGACTCTGTTTGGCAGGTCAGCTGCCTGCAGGCCCCACCCCCCTTGCCGGTTCAAAGAATAAGCATTTGTTGACTTGTCAGGACATGCTGCAGTTCAGACATGGTGCACAGTGTCAGGATCAACCCTTACTTGTCTGCATGTCTGAACACCTCATTCACTCATATCTACCCTGTCCTTCACATAGGTGCTGACATGTGCTTTGTTGGTGACAATATTTGTTCTTTAAATCTCTTTTCAACAGAAAGATGCTTACTGGGATATTACACATATACTCATATTGCTGTATGCTGAACAACAATGTTTTGACCCCCTTAATATATGTACATTACTTCATTTTACTCACTTACTGCTCATTCAAACTGTGTAAAGCAACTTGCTTTCTGTATTGCACATGATGTCATACCAATTACTTTATAGAGATAACATCAAACTGTATAAAAAAAACCCTTTGGACTCCAAGTTTGTGCTTAACGCTGCAGGGATCGACTTCATCAAAAGAGTATTTAATATAAATACAGGTATTACCAAAAAGCACGACACCTATACTTGTTATTTAATCAAAATCGTATTTGAACGAACATATAACGAGCTGTTATTTACCTACGGTGCAAAATATCAAACCTGCTCTAGTTGATATGATATAATGCTGATATAATATAACAGTAGTACATCGGCGTGACTGCGGGTGCAGTCCATTGGCTGCCGGTCGCTGTGCGGCCGAACGGGGATGCTGCTCCATCCTCCTCCCCGGCGACGCGGCGCGTCGTGACGCCGGCGGACAGAAGCAGCCCGGCGGCCTCACAGCCTCGTTATGTAACGCGTCGGATGCTGCTGCAAGGCGCGGAGTAGCCGAGTGGAGGAGGCGCGCAGGTGGAGCCTGGAGGATGCTCGGCGCAGAGGCCGATAAGCGCGGCGTGTGTTTGACGCGTGGACGCGCACACGGTCTGGAGGAACGATGACGAGGAGCGCGTCGCTGTAGCGCGGAGTGAGCGAGCCCATCTGGGCATCAGTGGCCTACATAACCCGAAAGGAGCGCCGGCCCCTGGAGCCTCTGGAAGCCGCTGCTTTTTCTCCGTTTACTGTTTGACCGACCGGGTCCGTCCACCCACACCAGCGGGGAATAAACCGATGCGGCTTCGCTTCGGGGAAGAGACGCGTTCGTGTTTTGTTCCCCGTCGCACCGGTTGGAGCCCGCGCGGGCCCCGGCCGCCCCGCTGCAGCACGAACAATGGCGGGTCCCGAGCGGTCCCAGCAGCAGCAACAGGTGGAGGAGAAGGCCGAGCAGCTAGATGATGCCGAGATGGCCCTGCAAGGCATCAACATGCTGCTCAACAACGGCTTCAAGGAGAGCGACGAGCTGTTCAGGAGATACAGGTACGTACGTGATGCATGCAGAAACCCCCCCCACCTCTCCCAAAACATCTCAGTGGAAATGGGAACACTGCGTACGACATGTTTTTCTGCGAGAACAGCCCCCCACATTTAAGGCAGGGCCCTTCAGATACATTACTAAATAGGCTATACGGTTCCAGATGCATGTGGCCGGTCAGCGGGGGGGGGGCGGGGGGGGGGGGGGGCGCTCCAGCTGTGCGTCTTAACATCATCACCCACCTACATCTTATTGAACCTTTCTAACAGACACTGTTGCATTTTTGCAAATGTTAAGTGGGGGGGAAGTGGAGGCCCTCGCGTCAAAGGGGGGGGCGGTGAGCCGCGGCGTCCGTCGTGACAGCTGAGCGCCGTGGTCGCTGCACCTGCCCGCCGGGGGGGGGGGGAAGAAAGACAGCGGGCTTTGGGTTGTAAACGTGATTGGTTGTGTCTGGCTCGACAGTGAACGCATCTCTGTCCCCTCCTCTCATCTCCGTAGGACCCACAGCCCGCTGATGAGCTTCGGGGCCAGTTTCGTCAGTTTCCTGGTGAGTTTCATCTCCGCTGGTGGTGAATATGGTTATGGGGGGGGGGGGGGGGGGGGGGGGGGGGGGGGGGGGGGGGGGGAGAACCCCGCCCGATATCACCCGAAATGACCCAACCTGTTAAATTGGACGCTCGCTGTTGTCACCAAGGGCCTCCTCTGCTCCGCACTTCCGCCCATTAACATAATGGATGGAGCTTCCTCTCAAGAACAAAAGCACATTCAGCTGAAAGGCTGACGGGAGATTCTTCGCGCTGTGATGGTCACACACACACACACACACACGCACACACTCACACTCACACTCACACAACATGAAGCCACAGATGATGTCATCCTCTGTCCACCAGACACTAAATGGCCCCGGAGGCATCTGAACATCATGGTGGGCATTCATACATGCAGTATGGAGAGAACGCCGCATAACGGGAATCCACGAATGTCCGTTGAATCCCTCCACATTTGTCTACCTCAGTTTTTCGTTGACGCTGATCCGAAGACATTTCAGCTGCGTCGCATCCTCAAAGTTCCGGCTGCAACGGACGTCGGCGCGTTCCCTCCGCCCGCTGTCACGCAGACACGGCCCTTTGTCCGTTTCCGTGACTTGTTTCGTAACACTCCTTCCCTACTGTCAAAAGATGTGTTGTGCCAGCTTGAGCACACAACAAGACAACGCATGGCTGCTTTATTTTGAGGACGTGTTGACCGCTTTGCGTTGCAGAACGCCATGATGACATTTGAGGAGGAGAAGATGCAGACGGCCTGTGACGACCTGAGGACCACGGAGAAGCTGTGTGAGAGCGACAGCGCCGGAGTCATAGAGACAATCAGGAACAAGATTAAGAAAAGTGTGAGTACAGCGCTGTGAACGGTTAAAAAAAAACAACAATTTTAAATGTACAGTAAACCTCATATTAAAGATTGGTAAGTTATTTTTTATACTGTTTCCATGAACACTTTGCTTTAAAAACAAGACTAACATTGGTTCTTTTGTGGGATTCTTAGCAAAGAAACTTTTACAGATGTTAATTGTTCTATAAGCTGTTACTAAATTAACTAATGAATAAGTTGTATAATTGTTTGTTGACGGAGGATTTTTTTTATTTTACGACCCCTCGCATCGAAACTCTGATAATACTGTTTCTGTCAAACACCAATTTTTCCCACGTAGAGAAATATTTGCGTCAACAAATTCCGCCGTCTTTGAAGTCTCCTGATTTTGCCGCCAGGACAGGCTGCTTTTTAGATAACAATGTTTATATCCTTGGCGTCGTGCCTGATGATCCAGCCGGCAGTGAGATCATTCCAAACCCACTCACAGATTTAATTAGTGCTTCTGTGAAATGTAATCAACAAACTGGGCGAGCGGTGTGGGGGCTGGCTAGCAGCTACGGGTCATTCAGCATGCAGGTAATGAGTAATACTGCTGTGCGTGTGTGTGTGTGTGTGTGTGTGTGATGCAGATGGACTCCCAGAGGTCAGGCGTTGTGGTCGTGGACCGCCTACAGAGGCAGATCATCGTGGCCGACTGTCAGGTGTACCTCGCCGTGCTCTCCTTCGTCAAGCAGGAGCTTTCAGGTACCGAGAGAAGTAGATCCAGGTGATGGTGATGTCATACCACCGTGGAGCCCGCTGGGATATATTCATTAGGATTAACTGGACAATACCATTACTGCTTCTGCGCTTATGTGTCAGATAATAATATATCAAATAATATATTGCTATAATAATACATTATTTTTATTATAAGGGAGTATAACGATACAAAGAAACACATTGTTGGTTGGTACAAACGGTTCATACTACGCTACGCTACGCATATTATTGTAATGACGGATAATATTTATCTTTTTTAACTGACATGTAAGAAGAAGTCTCATGTGAAGTACAAACGCCTTACCGTGCTTGAATATATGTGGTATATATATAACTAGTTGGCATGCTAACTTAGCTAATTAGCATGACGAAAACTAAAAAGATCACTAAAGGGAAGATGAAGAGTTGCTGAGACATTTAGCTCGGAGAACCGCTGCTACTGAGGCTAAAAACAACCCCAAACAGACTCATTTGTCATGAATATTTCGTATCTTCTTATCAAATAACAGCTTATATCAAAGGAGGCTGGATTCTGCGTAAGGCGTGGAAAATGTACAACAAGTGCCACAGTGACATCAGCCAACTGCAGGAGGCCCGCCAGCGGAGGCCCTCGGCCCACCAGGAGTCCCTCTCCACGGACAACGCCAACCACAACGCGCCAGTGGAGAACTGCGTCACGGCCGAGGCCCTGGACCGGCTCAAGGGCTCCGTCAGCTTCGGCTACGGCCTCTTCCACCTGTGCATCTCCATGGTGCCGCCACACCTGCTCAAGATCATCAACCTGCTCGGTTTCCCCGGCGACCGTCTCCAGGGCCTGTCCTCCCTCATGTACGCGAGCGAGAGCAAGGACATGAAGGCGCCGCTGGCCACGTGAGTAGCTTCCCTTCGAAATGCTTTTTCCTGAAAAGACAACGGAGGGGGATTTTGACGCGTATCGAAGCTCACACATGATCATCATCCAGCTCTGCATCCATTAATGCAGTTACAATAACTCACTAAGCGCCTTGTAACGGAAATGACCAATGTCTCTTTAAAAATATTACCCGTTACACATTTTTAGAAGGTCCCTGACTCACGCTGTTATATCATAACAGAGAACATTCCGGATGAGCGACTGAGGTGTCTGTCTCCCGTTGTGCTGCCCAGGTTGGCCCTCTTGTGGTACCACACTGTGGTGCTGCCTTTCTTTGCTCTGGACGGCTCGGATACGCACGAGGGGCTGCTGGAGGCCAAAGCAATTCTGCAGAGGAAGTCGGTGGTTTACCCCAACTCATCGCTCTTCATGTTCTTCAAAGGACGCGTCCACAGGCTGGAGGTAACGTGCCGCCGCCGCCCAGGTTGCTGACTGATAGTTCACACATCAGCCGAGTCACTCCGCGTTCTCCTCTGTCCGCAGTGCCATATCAACAGCGCTCTGGCCTGTTTCCACGACGCGCTGGAGCTCGCGTCGGACCAAAGAGAGATCCAGCACGTGTGCCTTTATGAGATCGGTACGCGATCGCTCATCAGCGGTGTTGTGACGCGCCGACACCCAGCAGCTCATTCTGGGTCTCGTCCTTTCTTCAGGTTGGTGCAGCATGATCGAGATGAGCTTTGAAGACGCGTACAGGTCGTTCGAAAGGCTGAAGAACGAGTCGCGTTGGTCGCAGTGCTACTACGCCTACTTGACCGGAGGTAAGCTCGTCGCGCGCCAAATGTACGTCGCTTCTACTGTATGTATGTATGTTTTTAATCAACCCCCCCTCAGTGTGTCAGGGGGCTTCCGGCGACCTCGATGGAGCAATCGGGGTTTTCAAAGAGGTGCAGAAGTTGTTCAAGAGAAAAAACAACCAGATTGAGCAGTTTGCTGTCAAAAGGGTGGGTTCGGCTGCAGATTCAGCCTCTTTTCTCGTTTTTTAAAAAGTCGCCACAAGTGTGTGACAAAAGCCCCCTCCCGCCGACCCTTGACCCCCTCCCTCTGTCTGGCTCCCATCTGCAGGCAGAGCGATTGAGAAAGATCTCGCCCACCAGAGAGCTGTGCATCCTGGGGGTGATTGAAGTGCTGTACTTGTGGAAGGCGCTACAGAACTGCTCCTCGTCCAAACTGCAGATTATGAACCAGGGTAAATGTCACCTTCAGGTATCGCATCAACATGTGCAGGATGCAGACGCATCAGACGTCATGATCCTCTCCTCTTCACGCCTCTTCAGTGTTACAGAGTCTGGATGAGGCTTCGTGCAGAGGCCTGAAACATCTCCTTCTTGGTGCCATCCACAAATGTCACGGGAATATGAGGGACGCCATTCAGGTATCTACATTCCGCACGCCACACCCGGCCCCCGAGCGGCGGGGGCGGTAAAGTCGACGCTTTGAATGTCACTCAGCTTGCTCTCCTGTCCATTTCACACGCCGCCCAGTCCTTCCAGCTGGCCGCCAGAGACGAGTACGGACGGCACATCAACTCATACGTTCAGCCGTACGCCGTCTACGAGCTCGGCTGTATACTCCTCGCAAAACACGAGGTCGGTCTGCTGCACGCATGCAACGCTTGCATATTTATTCATCCACATGTTGATTTTGGATTATATCGAGGGAAACACATACTCAGTTATAATCTGGTCTTTTTTTTTTTATTTCCATATCCAGACTCTGGGAAAGGGGAGATCGTTGCTTCTTCAAGCCAAGGTAAAACATTTGGAGAGCAATTGGCTAAATTAGAATTCATATGAATCTCCCGGATAATTGTGTAATTATATGATATATAATATTATAGACTGATCATCTACCTACCTTTATGCCTGTCTGTTTCAGGATGATTTTACAGGCTACGACTTTGAGAACAGGCTCCATGTCCGCATCCATTCAGCGCTGGCTTCTTTAAAGGAAGTCGTGCCTCAGTGACTCCGGGGAAGGGAAGCTACGATATCTCAAGCTACGCTCACGGGTCTTTACACCACTGACGTCTAAGCCATTCGAGATACACGTATGACGTCCCTAAGCCCAGTGAGATTGTTATGAAGTGTCAACTCTGTGCATCTTGGGATGAATTTAGATGAAAAATGGTTAGCCTAGCCGTGGCTAGCAATGCGAAATCCCTGGTTAACAACTGAAAAGCCAGAATACCGGTAGATATCAGACATGTCTTGTTAGCCAGCAAGCTACTTGTCATGTCCACTAATGTTGAGACGAAGTAATGGACGCAGTTGATGGGGAGGAAAAAAATAGCTTAAACTGCTTGATAAGCCACAGTTTGAATTTGTCTTTTTATTTATTCAGTTTCTTAGTATACTCAGTTAAAAAACGATCTCCTCTGGGAAGTTGGAATATGCAATCTATTTTCAAGGCTTGCTCGTTCCCCGTTTCCTGCATCCAGCTAGGCTGAACTTGCATCGGGCCTATTTATGAACAAGATGCACAGAGGTGAAATTGATATCAATCAATGACTCTGGGCAGAACAAACAAACAAGCATATCTCTCCAGATCTCTGACTGTTCCTAGGAGTGTTTTATTCACACCCAAATGTATTAGCTCGCTTGTAACAATTTTTCTCATTAGCTTGTGTATTTGGAGTACTTCAGTAACACCCCCCCCCCCCCCTTCCAGTGAAATACGGTTTTTAATGAGGTTTATTTATTTCCCTTAATGATAAAATGTTACATTGAGTGACAAGAGTATTTGTGTTTTCACATTCTTCAAAATCCAGATGACATTTTACCTTTAAAAAGAATCACATTTAATGAGACCGACCAGGGTAATAATTCTCAGATATATTTTGAGATACAATCATTGAGGATTCTTTACCGGGGTGAGTTATATCACAAAGAAACAATGGAAATAAAACAACAAACTATGATGGGAGCCATTCAGATAAAACCCCTTACAGTCAGAACTTGGCCCCTGTGAGTGAGTCAGTGAGTCATATTCAAGTAGTTAGACATTAAAGCAACTGAGAAATCCCCCCACTTTAATGCCCTGATGATGTGAAAACACTGGGTATTGGTCCTGTGCACTATGCTTGGTATGGCAGTGTAAACAGAAGCTTTAAGACAACATTGAAGTCAATTATACCTGTATGTCCATCCCTGCAGATACACACATACGGTATTATAGTTCAGTACGCTCTGTACTGTGATGTTGCCATTCAAAAAGTGCTGTTAATTGTCAGCCAAATACACGTGTATTACTAGTTACTTAATTTAGTATTATTTTAGGGATTCGACCTCTTGAATTGGTCCATAGTAGTAACACGTTTATTTATTATTCAGAAGCACTTATGCCTGTGTCATTTACAGTACGCTATTTTGGTTTGAGATTCTGTGACGGCCAGCAGCATCGGCACGATTCCAACGTATGACCTTAAATTGGACAGAAGATAATACATCTGCAAGGAGAGGGATTGTAACTAACTTTTCAGCAAAACAGTTCCTGTCCATAACAATCATCCTATTCAGGGTATTGCTTTTTATCAATGAGCACTAATTTTGTCATGCAAGCAATATAAGCAAAAGGAGGGGATCGTATAGTAATTTGCAGACACTTTCAACATTAACTCTCTGTGTTTCTCATCCCGCGTTCGGGGTTGTGGACGTAAAGATTCCTAAATGGATTTAAAGCGTGGTAAATGTTGGGGAGACCACTGCAATGTCAGTGCGGTGCAAGTGACGTGAAGGTGAAATGTCAGTAACTCCACCTTGCTGTCCCAAATTCTTCTGTCACTGGAAGAGTTTTTCCTTCCGTCATTAGTTTTTGTTGAAATTGGGGTTACATGTGTGAATGATGGTGTCATTGAAGGCTACAATAAACTGTTCCCCATTAATCTCGCCAAAATGTGTGGTATATTTATTATCTGTTTTCTCGACTATTTGTTTTGTTTTACGTAAAATTCCACTCATTTTAGAGTTTAATAACTACTTTTTCACTCCACTATATTATTTGACAGTTTTAGTTGTGATTATGTGTGAAAATTATATTTAAGAAATAATAATGATAATGAAATAATCAAGATGTCCATTATCTCAGTGTTTTATGTGTATAGTATATTAACTCTTTTGCGTTAACAAACATAATACATATAGTGTAAATTGATAGGGGACACAAAACTAACCAGATGGACCACACAGAATATATTCACAACAGGCATTTGCTTTTAAATTTACTCCAAAACATGCCTTTTTATTTGCACTCATTATTAAGTATTATTATTATATATTATATTATTATTACAAGTATGTCTTGTAATACATTATTATTATTATTACAAGTATGTCTTGTAATACATTATTATTATTATTATTACAAGTATGTCTTGTAATAGCTCCAGAGAGTTTGGAAGGTATTGATGTTGTGGGTCCAGAGTGACAATCGTCCCAGATGGGATGACATTGTGTTTGTTGTTTGGGACAACAAACACAATGCTGGCTGATGGATGATGATTCTTTTAAATGCTATTTTGGTCAATATTTTTTATTTACATTTTTGTCATATTTTAACCAATGTTTCTATCAACTTTTGAACAAGTCAATTAAATGGGATTTTTCAATCATACATACCCTGCAATGACTTTTACGGTAGTCATTGTTATACATAATACACAATCCTTTCATTCCACACATCAGCTGGTATTTTACCAGCGATTGAACTGAGAAGACTTCAAACAAATATCCAGCAGGTGGTGGTGTACACTCAGAAATGGAAATGATGGAATTGTAAGGATAATTTGCAGTGTAGGAAGCTTGATATTTTATTGTGAAAAACGCTTACGGTCCCGGATGTGTGGACAGCGTAGATGTTCCTTTTGATAACACAGAAACAAGTTAATACCAAATGTTTACAACAGAGATAGAAGTTAAGCATTAAGTAAGTACCGTAAGTGAAATGTATTTATGTAGCTCTTGTCACAGAGAAAAGTGCTTAACAAAGTGAGGACATAATAAGACAAAGTGGCGGGTCAATAAAAATACACCACGAAATGCACAATAGAAGCAATTGGAAACAGGTCTGTCCCATTGATTTGACCCAAACGCCAGCGCCAACAAGTACGTTTTGAGCCGTTTTTTTAAACAAAGCCTCGTGCAGGCAGAACATTCCATAACGTGCCTCAAAAGAGGTGATTGAGAATATTAAAGTGTATCTTATATCCGAGTAGATAAAGCATATCAAGCTGCAGAAGAAGAAGAAACAAGTGTAGACAGCTGCACAAAAGGAGGCTCGAAAGACAATTATGGGTCAAATAGTACCCTAAGATTACGCAGGTTGGGACGGCTAACAGAGTGGAACAATAATCTGTTCATAGTTAACCTGGACTGGGACAAGGGCTGTAATGTCATTATTAAAAAGACATTCAGTTAGAAAGGTTCAACGGCATCGTGTCGATCAAATTGTTCATCCATCATTTTTGACATAACTAACATCACTTGATGAGCGTCAACGTTTGGAAAAAATATGCCAGTTTTTAACAACTCGGTTCTTGTAATTGCCACTATATTAGATTGCTTAAGTGGACCATGTCCGACAATATTTCTGTTACAATAAAAATCTATACGAAATGAGATCATTACTCTTTTGATAAGTGTGTTGTTCCCCTGCAGTGGAAATGCTGACACAGTTCTACTAAGAGCCTCCTTCTCCTCCACCAAACCTCAGCGTGCACCAACAGGACCCTGCTGTTCTTTGTCCCCCCCCCTTCCCCCTGCGGCTCGCTCCATTGATCCCTCCCTCTCTTCCAGAGATCCTCGGGCCGCTCATCTGGGAGGTGTTCATGGAGGTGTTCTCTGGAGCAAGCCTATACGGATCTTCCTCCACCTCCAGCTCCTCCACCAGGAGAAGACGGGACGAGAGCGACGAGGAGCATTATTTCTAAGTCTTACTAATAATGACATTTTGTTGGATGAAAAATGTGTGTATTTACACTGAATTTGAATGATTCTGTATTTTAACGTTTTTTGTGTGTGTTACCAATCTTTACTTTCCACCCTGAGCTCCTCCTGTAAAGAGTAGAACGAGCTCCTTGAGGCCAACACTTCAACTGAAGTCTTGGAGACGTTGATGCTCACAGTGGACCAAGCCAAGGACCCTCATGCCTGTCTTTTTTTGGAATCACAGTGCGGGACTCTTCCTGGGTCTTTGTCCTCCGTGGAGCTCCTGAGAGAGGACGACAACCAGAGCGCACAAAGCCAGCGGCGCGCAACCGATGAGGCGTGAGGAGGCTCCAGCGCCACAGCAGTGGCCTCAACACACCGCACCGCCTTCAGCTCCAGACTTTATACACAGGACTGCTTTGATGTACGGTTTAATCATAAGAAATGATCCGATATGTAACATGTCGCACGCTCCACCCTCACTGACGTTGGGTTAACATGAACATTCTGCAGCAATCTGTTGAAGGCCACATGAGCAGCCAACCTGCTCCCAACAAGCAGAACTAGTGTTTAACACTGAATGTGATGGATGCAGCAAATAAACCATACCATGCATCTTTTAAATGGGTTGCTTTTGCCAATCTAATATTAGTAAACAGCATTGCGTGTTTTTGCTTCTTCCCCCTCAAAAGGCCGTTTTCTGATAGAGTCGCTTCCCTTCATGGGTCTGAAGTATCTGTCGCAGTTCATCGTTCATGATTGTGGTGTTTCTGTTGAAGTGCCCCTGAATTTCCCCTGTTCAAGGTCCTGAAGCATCTGTGTCGCTTTCCCCCCTTCGGTAAACTCTTCAAGTTCCAGGTCGTTTTATACACCCCCCCCTCCTCCCCCCCCCGGTAAGGCTCACACGTTCACCTGTTTGTGAACGACTTGAACAGAATCAGAGCAGCGCAGAGATGAATGTATTTCCCACTCATCCTCTCTCCTCTTGAAAGCCGATAAAGGTGCAATCTGGCAACACTCGTGAAGCCCTCCCGTGTATCGGAAAGGAAGGAGCAACTTGAAGCTCGCACCAGAGCTTTGAGGCATAATCATGACACAATTAAGATAATTTTCCAACCACTGCTGGTGGCAAGAAAAGCAATTTTTACGCCTTGTAATCGAGTCTGGCTGTCAGATTAAGATAGCAGGTGATTTGAGGGAAATTGTCTTGGCTAACTCTTTGGAAAGGGATCCAGGTGGCCTCGGGTATCTCTCTGCCCATTGAGGCTGCCCGTGAGGTAAAGCGGTTCTGATTTTGAAAATTAAAGAAACATTTGGAGAGGGTTGGATTTGTGTCTGTGGGCATTTTGTCGCCTCACAAACCCGCCTCTGCTGCCGCATCTGCTTCTGCATCTTGTGACTTGAAAGAGCCCAGTGGCCCGCTATCTTTGTCTCACTTTCTTTCTCCGTTTCCCCGTTTTCTCTTCCACTTGCCATCCAATGACAAACTCGAAATTCAACACACACAGTTTATGAGATCACCACGTGCGGAGGTGAAAATCTGTGCAGGGTGTAAGCTGCTCACTGCTGATAAATTCATTAAATATAAAAAATAAGAACCTCCTAAATGCTTCAATGCTTGGTTTCAGTTCAAGGGAGGACTTGTTTATTTGTACGGTGGCCTCCAACGACTTTGCCATAAATGAAAAAACTGTCTTCCCTCGACCCTTCCTGCTGGAGAGAAGAATGATTTAAAAATTGGAGGTTCTGATAAGCTAAAATGAAAGAAAACAGTTTCAGTGCAGGTACATTGACAGATATGAATATTTTTTAAGCCGTGATTGAAAGAAAGGAGTTTGTCAGATCTCTACAGATATATTTTCTATGTTTTTTATTATTTTTATTTGTCTTGGTAGAAAGCCTGAATGCACGTGTTATAGTGATACGAACTGAAATGCCCTTTTTTGCCAGAGTATTCAAAGAAAACTTACATTTACATTGCATTTTTTGCAGACAACTGTAAAAAATAAATTCATATTGTCCGGGCACACGGTGGCTTTGTAAAGCAGCCCTGACCTCTTCCCCTTTTGCACAATTCCTTTTGCTGTATTCTTAACTTAAAATGGGTTGAATTTCCGTTTTCTCCATCGGTGAGTAAACAACACACCGCGGGGACAAAGAAGAAACATGTTTGTAGAAGGTTTTTTGCGAATTCATTTGATGTAAGAGTAAAGACTCTTTGTCCCTTTGTTGCGGAACTCCAAGTGAAGCTCCAGCGCGTCCTGCGTTCATGACCCTTGATGGCACTCTTCCCCCTGGCGGCATATTCAATTGATAGTAAATCAGTCAGAACTGTGTGAATAAGTTTGCACATTCCATTTTGCAATCCTTGGCATTCAAAGCGCTTTCTTCACAGCCGACTTTTCCAATTGTCATCGCTGAAAGAAGCATGGTTGCTGCTAATAACGTTACAATATTCTAAGCCATGACATTGTTACAGTGAGTTGAAGTTGTACAGCATGAACAATACCAGGACCCTGAAACTGAAAAAGCTAAATGAAATTCAGCCATAAGTAATTTGATTATCTACACATGTGCTTTTTTTCTACATTGACATTCCAATATGTCTCTTATGAAAAAAGGTCTCTCAAGTTCAGGCAGGAATCTGAAAAAAAAACATTCGCAGCCATCAGTGCTGAATGGCACGATTCATAAATCTTTTCTCTCTGTTTGCACTGTCCATCCTTAAGAAATGTTCTGGCTAAAGGAAGGTGGGCAAAGGAAATAATTTGTGTGGTTTTAACCTGAAAAAATATCCATTTCGGAGGATTCAGACTCCCATTAAATCCTCCACAAAAAAAAGATTCCTATTTGTTCACATATTTTATTACCATATTCATGTGGTGTATGTGTTTGTATGAGAAAGTGTACCATAAGAAGAGGCAGAAGTCCATTGTTTTCTTTGAGCGATCCCAGTAAGGACGTAAACCCATAAATCACACAACGCAGTCTACAGTTTAGGTCTCAAACTTAACAATAATTTTTTTTGCACAATAAAAGAGCAAAAGGAATCTATGCAGTCAACTTCGAAACAAGACACGACACCTTCAAAGAGTTGTCTTCTAAAACCCGATCGTGTGAACAAATATCTTTGAGTTGTTCACACAAATACAAAACAAGGGGATGCCATCTTTTCATTCTTCTTTCTACTTAATCGTAGGAACGCAGGCAAAAAGAACAGGGGTCTGTATGCTTTTTAAAGCAGCTACATCCCCACATTTATTTAAGTACCCAGCCGGCATTCCTCTCTCCACTAGATGGCATTGCTAGACTTGAATTTGATATTCTCTGAGCCTTTACGGCCAACGTCGGCTCTTTTGTATGAATCCCTTTAAATGTTCTACAACCCTCTCCTATTAATCTGGACGTTGCTGAAAGCAAAAGAAGAGATAGATGTTTTGATGTGTTCATTGAAGATGACCTTGTCTCTTTTCCTTTTCTTCTTTGGAGTAGTTGAGTGATTACTTAAACAGAAATGTGCATGAATACGCTTTCTTGTGTGTGCACCTTGTAATCTTATAAAACCATTGATTACAAACAGTCCCACTCGGATACACAGTCTCTCCAACGGCTTTAGCTAAAGGGATATATTTAACTACCTATATTCCTATTTCATTCAATTCAATGAGTTGCATTACAGTGTCATGCAGGCGTAATGAGGGCGATCGCTTACTTCCTGTGTGCCTGAACAGAACCCCGGTAGGGGAATATTATGGCTGTGCTTTTCATCTTAAACTTTCTGCAGTTTTGACTCAGAAAAAAAAGAAAAGTGTCTTCTGGCTTGAATCTCTCATTTTATTTTATTTTTTTCATAAAAAAACGACTCCACTTGTGCGTCTGTCTGGGTCAATTTGGATTTTAAGGCCCCGGCGGTAAATGGCACAGGCGGACTGTGGAATCCATTGCAATCGAGACTGGCAGGGCACCAATCAAATGATGAGAGGCGACGCATTCACATGCAAGCGAGTACAATGTCCCCCCCGACCCCCCTCCTGCCCCCACACACAGAAAAAGGCTTGGCCATGTGAAATTTTGCTGAACTTAAAGAGTTCCATCAAAAAAAGAAGGAAAAAAAGAGAGACGAAAACCATCCAATTTGGCTTCTGATTTGTCCGGCTCGGCCAAGTTGAAAATCGTCCTCGGAATCCTTCGATGCGCCACGAGCGCCACATCCTAAGGTTTCTTTTTTTTTTTTGCCAGAGAATGAATAGTCCACACACCTTAAGTACTCATTGGAATGTGTCAGCGTAAAGAAGGAAGAGAGGGGACAAGAAGGACAGATGTGAACAAGCCGGCCTTTAATAATGTTGAAGGCGCCCAGTACACGTGGCCACATCCCCACTCACCTAATGGGCAAGGTCCCAAATACAGATGTTAACAGGAAGCTGGGCCACCACTAAAACATCAGTCATCTATTTACCTTTACATTTACTTATTGTGTAAAAACAGGTCTTTTAATATGCAGGCGACCATCAGACCATAATCTACTATATATATTAAACACATGTTCAAAAATATGAAGTTCCAATATAACAATAATAATGATGGTACGGAAAACAATAAACTAGCTATTAATTTTTAAAAGTCAAAAAAATGAAACATGTTCCATTTAACTGGAAAGCTAAGGTCCATTTCTATGTTTACACCGAAGGGTCTACGTTTGAAGTTTTCCAATGGAGTGTCAACTGCTTTGTGTTGTCACCAAATCCTGCTTGTATACGTACACAACACCGATTTAGGTGCAAATGACCTTTCACCCCTCACCCTTCTGGTCTCCACCTGTGCATGAGCATCAAATGTAGGATTGATGAGCAACAAACGGTGTTTTGGAGGGGAGAGAGGCTTCAGTATTTGTTGATGCCGGTAAAGGTTTGTTAACATCATTAATATTGGTATGATCAGTTAAAAAGCCCAGCAAGAATCCTCCTTTTTTCATTTAATCCCTCAATGATACTCCGAGCTAAGCTTAAAAAAAAGTAATTGGAGCATTGCCATTAGAGATACATTTGTCAACTAACAGGAGCTGAAGTGCTTTCCAGCTGGTCTTTTGAAATGAGCACAACCGGATCTCAATAGTGACCGCGGAGGCTGTTTGTGTCTCAAGTCTCAGAATTTCAGACAGTATTTTTTAAAATACACGATGCATCGCTGTTATTTAGGGCCACCGCTGTCACAAGTTGAGTTTGTTGAAGGTGTAGTTTGTGATGCTATCACCACGTGTTGGTGGTAGTGGGTTAAACAGCAGTGGATAAACACAACTCCTCTTTAAAGGCCAGACGTCTTCGTATGTCAATACGGGCTCGTCAGCCGCATGGTTAAGTGCTGTGTTTTTACGACTAGAGCAACATGTGGAACAGAAAACAACGACCTTCAGTATGAGTTCCTACCTAAAGAGGTGTTAGGTCACTAAAAATGGCCTTGTGTTCCTGCACGCTCCCCCCGCGGCTTTTCACGGTAACCACGGCGCTACGGACGTACGGAGGAGATCGCACATCAGGACGTCGTCATCTCCAGCTAAAAATGTACCCTTTCTGTTCGCGTCATATCAAACATTGCAATTTTTAGGGAATGTAATGTTAAGGTAGGAATTACCATTAACCACATATATTCTTGTAAAGTAAAAATTTTATATAAAAACATATTTATACAAACTTTTGAAGTTTATTTGAGGTTTGCATTTCCTCACAATGGGCACCAGGTTGCTGTGTGGGGATATGGTTTCTTTCTCACCCCACAACAACTGTCTTAATATCAGTATCAAAAGTTCCCGCACGCCATCTTTGACGAGGCGGACGGCGTGAAGTTTGAAATAAACATATCACATGGTCCTTCTCTGCTAAATGAACAGAGCTACTAGCTAACGTTGACCGGCCCCTTTGAGTTACATTGTGAGGTAAAAAAAAGTATTTGGCAAAGGTCAGTTATTAGGTTACCAGGATGTTTTCAAATGTGATCCTGAGAGAAAACCAGAATAATAAAGTTGTTTTATAATGTGTAGCAACAGCTATATGAAATAGATACTATACAGAGAATTAGGTTTACACTTTTGTAAAAGGTCTGTGCTTTGTTTACCGGGTAAACTTTAGCCCACCCGGGTCACAAACCGCATCAGGTCACCCGAGCGCCCCGGTGTGCATCACAGCCATTCACACCATTCCAACCCCACGGCATTCTGGGATCCCGCGTGCGTGCCTCCACCTCCCCTTCCCTGCCAGAAGGTTCATGGTGGATGGAGACAAAAAAATGACTGCGGGGCGAAGAGGATTTTGGCACAATGACGTTGTCTGAAGCACGGCCTCCTCGGCGTGCCGCGCCTCGGCGACAGCCCCTTTTAGTATCTCCTGTCAAAACCACAGCATTGTTGCTCTTAGTTCACCTTAAGTGTCTAGACAGTGGTTTTCCTGCTCCGTTGGTTCTCTTGGATTGAGGCCAAATCTTCGCTCTTGGAGGTGATAAGAGCCTTATCTTGCTGTTAGAGGGGCTGGAGACCGGAGCAGAGCTCAAGTGAGTGTCACTCAGGTGGGAGTTTGGGCACCGCTGAGAGCAGCGGCGGAGCTTACCGCACCCACGAGGAGAGTCACAAACGCTGCACCTGCGCACGCTCACTTTGCCTCATTCGTCCTCTTCAAGAGTCATCTGGAATCAGAAGACGAAACCTTTGAGACGCCTCGAGTGCTGCTGAATGGGATAAAACAACAACAAAAAAGGTTTAGTGGTAATTTCTCTACACACGGAGAGTGCAGGCTATGTTTAATCTTTGTTTCGGGTCGCTTTGCGGTAGAAACCAATGCAAAGGGCACGCAAAGGTGTACGAGTACACAAAAATAGGCAAAAACTTGGGAACAATGCACAAACAGGCGCTTCTCAATAGGAGCTCCTTACTTTCTCGCGCCACAATGGTAAATTATGAAATTGAGGTCACCCATCGACACACAACGTGCAGCCAACATTCTCCTCGACAAAGAGCAAGAGGGTAATACAACGGCCATTCAGACGCTTCCCTTTGTGCTTGTTTTCTGCCAGAAAATGTTTGTTGTGAAAAGTTCAAGGTCCCTCAAGTAAAAGAAAATCAATCTGCGGATTGTGCGCCGGTCCTTGTTTGAAGTCCATTGTGGCCGTATTCCCTCAGCCAGGTAACACAAGAATGCTGCTTTTATTCTCCGCACAGTCGATCCACAATATTGGCAAATGGTCCTTAATTCCCCTCTATGCAAGGTAACTCTCCAGCTAGAAGTAATTCAGACTCTTTTCTTCTGCACTTTGAATGGTGCGCCTGTGTTGCGAAATGAAAGGGAGTCAATAGAAATGGCCGATTTATTCAAGGGAGGAAAAAAAAAGCATTAAGACTTCGGAATGAGAAGCATGACTGTATTCTTTTTGCGAAGGACACGTTATTTCATACAACAGAAGGCTGCTCAATTCATTCTGCGCCCCACAAAGGAAATTAAATTGATAAGGGGTTGATAAAAAAAAAAATTAAAAGTTTGTCTGAATTCATAGATTGGCCCCATGTTTGACGGGTCACCGCGGTGATTTTGAAGCAGAATGCCACGTGGACATAGACATAAGCCTACGTCAATTCTTTTGTTTATAAGACCGGGATTTTTTTAATTTAAAATATCTGAATAAGGAATCAAAAACAAATTGGGAGTAACGAAGCATAATCATCTCTGTTCCTCGACATGTGTGTCTATACAAGTCTCAGAGTTGTTTTTTTTCGGTTTCTTTTGGCTCCTGATTCTTTTTTTGCCGTTCAGGTTGTATAATCACGCTGTTTTGATGCTTCAGTCGCTGTGACATTTGATGGCGCGGGCTGTCAGGCCTTGTCTTGGATTAAGGGCAGCATCAGGCAGACATATGTCCTTTCAGCTTTTGTATTGGTTGCTTTTTTGTATCCGGGCGAAATATAATTTTTTATCTCGCTTCATTCAGAATGACAGTTCCTCAAAATCGGTGCACACCGAGGGATATTCATTACTTTTTGTAGACCTGCCTGGGTAACCCGTCAACTTTTCATCTCCCTTCATCTCTCATCTATTTCACTCTCTCAGAAAGCCTGTTATTTATTTTTTTTCCCCCGTTCCCGGCAATTTTCCTGCTTTACTTTGCTATGACCTTCCTGCCTGAATTGCTTGGCTAGTGTTATTCACAGTTTGAGATTTACCGAGAATAATATTGCACCGCAGGATTTCCCACACCCTTAGGTGCCCAATAACTTGTGACAGAATGTCTGTGACCTGGTTGTCTGTATTTTCACAGCTTAAGGTGGAGGTGATGGGTGGATAGAGGGGGACGGGGGGGCGACAAAATGCTCAACCTGTCAAGCCTCGCTAAAAAATAAAAAATACTTGGTTCACTAGTGCCGATTCATCCGTTCATGAAAGTGCGATGGAAAACAGAACTAATGTAAGCTTTTATTTTGCAGCTCTTGGGAGTGAACAGGGCTGCCTGGTGAGAGCGCCGGCCACATGTTTTGTGTTGGCTCCACATGTCACAGGGGGGCGAGGGGGTCAGGAGGACTCGCCCGGATGGAGCTGCCGCACTTGCAAAAGGTGGAGTATAATCATCACCAAAATGAGTGGTGTAAAAGCCCTTTTTTTCTCGTATTATTTAAGACAGTGTGCTTACCTCTTGTCACACACCACGTATTAAAGGGGCTGTGCACAAGTAGACCTTACTCAAGTTTCTTCGCCTTTAGCTTGCAAAGAGGCTTTCACATTGTCACCCTCATTTGTGGCACATAATAGTGTCTGGAACTCTCTGTGGTCCATTGTCAACTCCAGGACTGGTTGTCCATTTGGAGCATCTAAAATACTGGGAGGGCTTTAATCTTTCTTCATTATTTTCCAATTTTGGATAAATGTGCTCATAATACCTCCCTCCTCTTCTAAATGAAACTCTTTTGACCCTCTCTTCATCCCTTCCTTTTTTTTCTTCCCCTCGCCACACTTTTTTCGGCTCGCTTTCATCTTTTGCACAGGACAAATAAGTAGTCCAAGTGTGCGGTCCAAATGTGGAGATAGAAGGATAATTGAGTCAATAAAGACCAGGGGGGTGGGGGGTGGGCAGGGTGAGATCATTGTTCGGGCTTCTTCAGGAGGCGCTTGGTCCAATATCAATGAAGATATTAACATATTCTTGTTATTCGCCATAACAGTGAGAATTGACCCAGGAAGGGCACACTTCCCAAAAACTGTGATTGTGTGGATAGTTAACGGGGCATTTAGGGTCGCCCGGCGACCGCCCGCCTCCTGCAGCGGTTTCCACACAGCATCTTATAACGCGACTGGCAAATCACTGCGCAATTTATTTTGGTATCCGAGAGGAAAAATTGAAGAAGTATGACCGCTCTAATTCGGCACCAGACTACATTTATGATATGGAAATTTTGCGACATGCTCGGTAGAAATGGGCCATGTGAAATATCGACGTGCCTTGATCTGACCCCGGACAACCACGTCTGACTGTGACGGCCGTGATTGTCTGCCGCTGGTCACCAGCACGTAGGAGCTGGTTTGGAACAACAAGGATGTCACACTCGTTGTGCCTTTTAACCTACGGGTCGGCATTCATCAGCAAACAAGGACATACAGTGTGCGGAACTCTTGATGGTGCGACTTTACACGCTTCAACATATAAATGTATGAATGAATGGTTGCAGTGATGAGTTATTTCAATCAAAATGAAAATAATCTGTTCCACTTGGAATGATGTTTTTGGAAATCGCCCGCAAACCGACCGCCAGACGCCCGCCAGACGCCCATTCCGCGGCCGCGTCCCAACCCTGTTGAAATGGTCACGCATGAGTTTCACTGTGACATACACTCATGTTACATTTTCACATCACTTTTGCATGATGAAAGCTAATTTTCCGACAACACCAAACATGCCCATACGATGGCAATTTTTTATTAGGAAATGGGAATTATTTTGTGAAAAGTGTGAAAAATGGTGAAGGTGATATATACAGAATTCAGAGCATTAATATAGAAGCAGTAGTATTAGCAAAGAAATGAACCCTCACTCAGTTAAATACACTAATCTTTAGCAAACTTTAGATTGATTTTGATGTGTGACTGACATACATTGGCCAACTTTTTGCATTTTCTATGGTGTCTGTTCTGTTTTACTAAACTATCGTCTCGATTCTGCTCAGCCACACTTTACTAGTCTAAGTTTTTAATCCTCAAAGCAACATTTTGGGTTTTCATCATGTGGAGAAGATTGCTTGAGTACTAACACGAGTGGTTGTGGTGGTGAGTGAGTGACCGCGCACCTCTGCGTCTAATCTGTAACAAGCTGCATCATTTTTGGAGTTGAACACTTGCTTTCCAAACACCCTTTATTTATTCATACTGCCTGCTGACTCCTTACTTAGCGGACATTCTTCTACAGTTCATATCTGCGAGCACTACTCAATACCGTGTTAGCTGCTTTGTCTTTGCCATGTTGAAGAAGAAGAGGCCGACACAATTCCCGCTCTCCTGAATTCATATTATTATTCCAGGAACTTCTTGCTGCTTCTTAGCTCAACGACTGACGGGTGACCTTGATGATAGACACCAGTTTCTGTCCTTTAGTGTAATATATAAGATGCAAAGTGACTGGGATCCCACAGTACGGCCTGCCGCTCCTCTTACACCATCAGATACTGGTCGTGTCATGCTGGTCATACTGGTCAGAGTCATGGTTCTTCTGCTGCACAATTGTACAATTGAATAACTTGTTATTAATAACCAATACCTTTGAAAGGAGTGGCATTTCTTTATTTAATACATATTCAAAAAAAAATATGCACATATATATACAAAACATATGTATACAAAATGAATATTTGTCAAACTTTTCTATACACCATAATTATTCATTCAACATTTGAATAAACGTAACACTGAATGTTTACACGAAGAGTAACGGATATTTGTTGGCTTAATCAGAAAAACAGACAGAGATTGTCGTTTGAACTCACAGACTTAATAAATATAATAAGGCAGTCTAGAAATGGAGAGAGAAAAAGAAAGAAAGGCCAAAGTATAACTAATTGCAGCAACAATGGACGGTGACTGGTGACATTAACGGCAGGAAACTTGTTTTGCTCGTCTGTTTTCACACCCTGAAAGATGTCTCTGTGTCCATGTGTGGCACGGAGCTCCGGTGTAGGATTACACATCCTCTGTAAAATGGTATTCAGCAACTTAACGCAAAAGCAACAGGCCTCTGGGGGGGAAGGGAGGACAGGTCTCACGCTATCTTCATCTCTAAACTGTGTCCCCCGTATGCCAGTAAAATTCTGACCGCAATATATTATATATATATCAGCATCGGATTCAGGATCAGAATCAGCTTTATTGGCCTTGACTCCAGCGTTGCCTTTGCTCACCACACGCTGTACATACAGTTGAAGCGGTTCAGGTGCAAAAGGAGGGGCAGTATGTCCGGTTATTCATGAGGGAGACGGCCTTCTGGAAAGAAACTGTCTTTGCGTCCGGCGGTTTGGGTGTGCAGCGCTCTGTAGCGCCTGTCAGAGGGGAGGAGTCTGAACAGCTTGTGTCCAGGGTGTGACGGGTCTGCAGGGGTCATTCACGCTCCTTTTTTGACTACGGGGGTGTCCGGGTCCAGGATGGAGGGCAGGCCGCAGACAATTTGTTCTCTCTGCAGACCCGATGATCGGCTGTAGTCTGTTGCCGTCCTGTTTAGTGGACGATCCAAACATCCTAACCCAAAATATGAACAAGTGCATTCAACCAAGAGGGTTCAAAACCAGAACAACAAGAATCAAGAAAGCAAGTGCCATCGTGAGTGCGGATAAAGCGCTAACTAGTCCACATACAGTCGGTAGAGTCCATGTTTTTTAGTCGGTGTCGGAAGCTGACTGAACCACTATTTGACGTGATGTGATGTTTTGGAGAGCTATTAACTGTACGTAGTTGGGAAACGCTGCGTTCCATCCAACTTGGTGCCTTAGCAGAGAAACGCGTCACACGTGAGTCAACTATGTTCCGTCATTTGACTTTAAATATTTTTATTTATTTATATGTATTAAATATAATCTTTAATTATAAACATAATTTACTGGATGGATATCACACTGTATTAAAGAAGAATTGAAACTAGAGATTGAGACAATGAGCTCATGTTTACAGTGTTTACTGAGATAATAAACACAGCAGCCAAACGTTCTCATAAACTTACGTATTAAACCGGACTAGTTTTTCCAAACAAAGGTGTTGCCCCCTGATGGCCATTAAAAATAATGCAATTTTAAACTTAGCTTTTTACACCTGCATGTAAATTAACACAACCATAGGTTGCATAGTTGCATTGACATTATAATGCGTTCAAGGTCTAATTAATAAGGATTATAATTGATGATGGAAAAGTATAACATTATTATAATGTGGTCTATTTGTAAAAGTAAAATGAGAAATTTTGATTAAAAAATGTTTTTCTGGATTATGTTTTCACAGCAATACATAAGTGAGGGAATCACTCTTGATTTTATTGCACTGGTATCAGATCTGTACTTGTTATTAGAACAGTGGGTGGTGTTGGATCAGTACTTTGTATTCGCTAAGACCGTTCAGGGGTGCAGGGAAGACAGAAATGGCATTGAAACATCACAGTTGATTTTCCTTTGAGTATTTTTCAGTTGTTGCTTTGTTCACATTCATGAATTCAGCCATAAACACCTTTGACACACCGTCTGCCCTTCATGCTCCACTACCCACCAGCTCCATGCTGTAGTTTGTAGCCTAGTTTAACCACCTAAACCAAAGGAAGATAGAGGATTACGCATTTCATTCCCCTGCCCCAATTTCCTCCCTTTTTTTTTACAGCCCCTGGATTTGTGCTGACAAGTACTGCAATCAAAACCCCAAAGCAAGCTAAATATTACAATATAGAGCTAAACCCCGGCCCCCCGTGATTAGATGTGTCAGTGTTCACAGGGTCTGTGCCTGATGTACCTCAAAGGATCCTTTTGCTCTGTTCTCTCGGCTCGGGTCACAAGAAAGAATTAATACAGTTATACGGATCAGTGTTCGTTTGTAATATGTTGCATCGTCTTACAAAGCAGGAGGAAAAGAGCAGGGACTAATATTTTTGCACTGGCACACGTGGTGGCGTCTGTCAAAAACACTTACAGCTAAAAATGTTTGCGTGGCACAGAAGTGGGTACAGCCTTCGTGAGACACGGGAGACAAGGCGGAAATGATCAATATAAAATGAAGATGAATACGGATGAAATAGAAGGAAGGCTGACGGGGGGGGGGGGGGGGGGAGTAGAAGGAATCTGAAAAAGAAAAAAACTGTTTTGAATTAAGCATTCATTGAAAAAAAAAAAAAGGGAAAATCTCAATTCCTGGGTCCTAATCTCTCGCTCCGAGCGCTGAACTGCTAAGCTCTGGTTTGGGATGACAGGTCCCCCACCTGGACAAGCTTGGACAATGTCTCTGCTATGTCTCATTTCTGTGGGAACAGTGCTGCACAGACGGCTAATCACGTCCGGAACCAAAGGCACCTGCCCTATCTGCCTCTACATTTGGTGGGGAATCTTTAAAGAGGCTAAACCTCACTTTCATGCTTGTCTTTTATTCACGGTAAGTGCTTATCGAAAACCGAGCTGTTGCCACTGCCCCATCTTCCCTCCCACAAGCTCTGAGAATGCTTGACGTAAGTACAGCCAATCTGGGTAAATACGAATCTCTCCTTACTGTCACTGCTGGCATATTATGCCCCTGAGGGAACATTCTTTTCATAATATCATAAGCTGCTTAGCGGTGTGCTTCTATTTAAGGCATACATATTAATAGCTATAAGGAAATCATATTTGAACTGTTCCCTGCAATCAATGTCTTTGGGTTTGCTGTTATACTTTGTATAAGAAGGTGCTAATAACTTGAAGGCACTTACACTGGGCAATCTAATCCCTTTGTATGATAAAGACTCGTCTTGGCAGGAGAGTGTGCCAGATCATAGGACAAGGTGCTGCAGAGGTTTAGTCCCTCAAAATCACAGAACCCCGCTCTGTCTCTCTCCCTCTCTCTCTCTCTCTCTCGTCGCCTCGTGTCTCTTCACCGTGGAAGTGTTGCACCAATGCAAAAAGTTCTGTGATGCTGGTTTCTATCGCCGCACTCAGATTTAGGCCGCGTTTGTTCACAGTAAATATTCTGCCGACGCCTCGTTGTGGCGTCTGAAACAACAGTTCATTTGCGTCGGAGCTTTTGGGAGGTTCGTTTTTTTAAGATCAGTGTGGGTTTGAAATATGGATAGGGCACAAAAAATATTTTCTCTATTAATTGTTTGGTGCATAAAATGCACAAATGTAAAGCTCAATGTGGCATATTCAAATGCCATAATAGAAATATATTCAGTTTACATTAATATTAAAGAGTAAAAAGTAGAAGATCCTCACACTTTTTTTGCTTTAAAAGAAACAAATCAATAAAACAGTGTAGAAACATTTCCCAAACTCTATTGCTCTGCGATTAGTGTTTTGCTCTGAAAATAGTTTGTATTAATAACTAATATAGTTATAGTTTAATATAATTAAAAGCATTTGTAAAGAATATAAAGAAAATACAACCACACAAAGCAGCTTACATTTTTTCTAAAATAAAAAAAATCATCAATATCTGAAGCATGTGCCAAATAATACCAGCCTTTGCACCGACGTAGCGTATTCTTTTATAGTGGCACATTAGATGTGTGTACTACTCACACTAAGTATGTAGGATGAAGAATGAATTTATCAGCAATTAAGTCCTCGGAGAAGTTATCACACTGGGAATTAGGAGTCATTTGTTTCTTTTAAAAATATTTTAGTTCAGTTTTCATACGTGCAGGATCAGACGGGCTCGAGCTTCATATTCTGCATGAATTAAAGGATTCTAGGTTTAATATAAAAAAAAAACCTTTCTGGGGCCTTCAATTATTGCTGGAATTTTATTTTTAGACACATCTGAATTTAAATAAAATTTCACATTTTGTTTAAAAAGCAAATAGCTGAAATGCCGTAATCAAGTAATTTTCATAATATGGTTAGAATAACTGTTCCTCATCCTATGTCACAAGGCACAGAATAGTTCCAGTGAAGACACATGATTTTAAACAAAGACGTGCGTACCAGGACAAACAAACGAATCCAGAACTGAAACACATTCTCTTCTAGATATCAGATGCTAAGAGTTGACCTGAAACAACTCCTTTCATCACCGGCCCGTCGTTAGAATGCACCGTGAAACACGCGGAAGTTGACGATGCAGCTGCGCCCTCCACCCGGCAGGGGGTGCTGGCTCACAGGGCTTCGAGTGCACCGAGCAGGAGGCAGAATTTGGCTGCTGCTGCTGCTGCTGCTGCTGGGGCACAGCTCTCTGAGCCCAGATGAGTGCTTCAATTGTGGGGATATTTTCCTCTAAGCCTGTGGTTGACAGCAACACAGTGCACTTATTTAAAGCAATTTCAAACATGTCTTGTCTGACAAGTTTTAAATCCTACTTAACACCCCGTAACAGCCACGAGTTTACTGTCAGAATTAAAGAAGAGAATTCTCAAAGGGAGAGAAATTATCACTTTCATTTGTTCGCCGCCGTTGTTTATAAAGGACATGGCAGGGATGTTTACCTGGGGATGAATATATTATTACCCTTTTGCAGCGCAGTGTTTTTCATGCCGGAGAAAAGTTCACCGTATATTTTTTAATTGCTGCCATTTCAGCTGAAGGAATAAAGGAGAGCCTGAGCCTTGGCGGCTTTCAGACTGAAAGCTCACAGAGAAACTCTTTCATGCTTTATATTAAATAGCTTGTGTAAGAAGTAAAGACATACGTAATACCTTTTTCTCCCCTTTGTCAAGTATCTCCACAAGAGTTTTCCCCCGCTCCAAACATGCGGGTGCACATCATTGCAATTTCGTCTCCATTTCGACATGTCTTTGTGCTCCGGGTTGCACCTCTGTGTTTACCTTCCCTCCGTTTGACAAAAGCGTTTTATTTACATTAAGACATAGGGGAACAAATCAAGGCCCGCCTCGGCAGCGGCTCATGTCGTGCCTGCAGAGATGTGCTTTTCCCGCTCAGATTCCACATTCTTTATCAGTGCCCAAAAGCAAAAAAAAAAGAAAGAAAACAAATCACCAAATGTAACAATCTTCCCCCTGTCCTCCTTGTGATTGCAGGTTAGGCACCGAGGTGATAAGCACACTGGTACGTGTTGTTGCTGTGTGAAAGACACCCTTTATCGGCTCATACCTCTGACTTGTGCTTAGTCTAGTCAGCCGGAGAAATACGACAGAAATCTGATAGGGGAACGGTCCCATCTCCACATCAGCGCAAGTGCACGCCTTGCAAGCCAATGTTTATGCTTCCCAGGGCCTTGTGTTCTCCAGCGGGGGGGGGGTTCCAATAGAGTGTCACTGGGAGCATCTCGCCAATGAGAGGGTGTCTCCTGACCCCCCCAAAAAAGCCACTATATCAGAGTGCGTAGCGTAATAAAAGCCTTTCTCAGACGTAAGGAATGTGCATGTTTTCAAATATTCCACTATCCTGTCATGATGTGTGAACCGTGCAGCCAGAGGGCAGATCATTCGTGGCGCGTGAGGATTATTTTCTGTCTCGCCAGTTGTCACAGGCGGAGGAACGGTGAGCTCAGGACGCAGTGTCTGCCGAGAGAGCCTCCATCTTTACTGTCTCACAAACACCAAATATATGACACATGATGAATGAATATTGTATATAAATGTTCTCTAACCAACCTGCTCACTTCTTTTCAGCCTTTTCCTTTAACTTTTCCCAGAGGATCGCCTGATTCATCTCGGTGGTCTCTGCACATCTTCCCACCCGACTGCGACACCTCTTGCTCTTTCCAGGTTTTGTTAGGAGAGAGAGGGACAAAAAAGATATTTGTTTCCCAGCAATATTGCCACCATCAACGGCAGCATCTTGCTTGTTAGCTGTGCACAGCGAATGGGGATGCGGATAGGGGTATTTGGAGGTGGAAGAAAGGAGATGCTATCCCTGCCAAATGAGGGAAGATTCACACAGTATAATGAAGGCTGGACCCATGGCTTCACGGCTGATGTGTATCTAAAAAGGCCTGGTAAATACTGTTTCGGAACAGAAGGCTTTATCTGCAGATATACATATCCCCTGCAAGCACTAGCCCCCACATGAGGGCCAGAGCTATCTGCTGGATCACTTCTATTCTTCTTTTTTATCTGGAAGGATGGAAAAAAATGTCAGACTTCATCGGTTTAACTCTTTGAGAGTTTATGCCGAAATCCTTTGAGATAGAAAAATCTAAAACAAATTTACAAAATACTTGTCGATATTTGGACATTTTTAGATTTGAGTTATTTCAATACTGACCTACAGTTCTTTTCATGGTTCTCTTTGTAGCTCCACTTGTAATAATGGTGCTGCAACAGAGCATGAAACCGGATGGGTTTGGTTTGTAGCACGGTTTTGATTCACGGTATTTCTAAAAGATCTCTAAGAAATAAAATCATATCTTTATCTGTTTAAAATAAACAGAAAACACAACACTACAAAATAGAAAGCCTGCTAAATGTTGTAGGGTTAAATACCACACACGGGCTAAGCGGGCATTCCTTCATGTCAGATAGTGTTGGTGTTGTAAATTGCAGAGACGACAGTTCAAGGCTTTTAATCGTACATATAATTGACCCTGCAGGGTTTGTAACATCTTGCCGCTCCCCCTAAATACAGCATTGGTGATGTAGGGGGTGTATGTGCCTCTATGTAGGCGTCTCAGGTATTGTGCTCCGAAATGCAACATTTTTCAGTCTTAGTATTTCAGCTAAACCACCTACATCCCTGATTTATCAACTTACCCAATTGATAAGATAATACATTCAGTATTTGAATGTGTATGAAGGCAATTTTGCTCCATTTCAGTCTGTGCTGAGGCAGAATGAACAAAAATGGAATTTGCTCTCCCATAGAAAATTAACCCGGATAAAGATTCTTAATTCACTAACATTAATAAGATGAGAGAATATTATTTAGCTCCACATTTTTATGTCGGTCGGGGTTGAGGGAGAGTTTTCAGTTTTGCATCAAGTCAAAATGATTCTTTTTTTCAATGTTGGCCTTGCAAAGTTGGTTTAAAGCAACTTCTGCTTGTTTTTTTGTTGTGTTTACAGCTCACTAGTCGAGATGAATAGATGCTGTCTGAAGTTGTTGAACTCACTCAGAGTGACTCGCACACTTGCGCCTCTGGTTTAAGGACAGACCCCCCTGGTCATGGAGAGATTACGGAGAGGACTCACCAGATTTCTTTCTCCAACCAAATATTCTGTAGCTCTCACGCGCTTCCTGCGCAGTTCAATATTGTATGAAAAGCAGTGGGTGGTGACTGCGAATAGAGTAGAAAGAACGTTGGTACTGCTGAGCGGGTGACACACATCACACACGGTAGACCACAATACATAGGGCCACTTTACCTACGTTAATTCATATTTATAAACTAATATGGCTCTCTGAGGGAAATCACAGAATACTGTCATATTTTGGAGCCACGTGTGTGTTCTTGTTGTTCTAGTGTTCACGAATTTAAAACGCTTTCCTTTATGATGAATGCTGTGTGATGAAATCAGTGCAGTGCATCAGGTAAACAGGGACCTGCACATAAGAACAATGCTCCGCATCACCTTTAGCCATCGTAATGTCATAGTGCATCTTTGACCGGACTGCAAATCAGTTTTGTTATTATCTGGCGCCACTAATAGTGTGTAACATGTGTGTAGGTCGTCTGTGATCTTAACCCTGTGTCAATCACCCATGTCCATCATTTGTTGTCTAAAATGTCCAAGGTTTTTTTACTCTTGAAAAAAAATATTTATAAGAAATGTATCCATAGATCAATAACTTCAGGCCTATGATTGGCATGTCATTGGAATAAGTTTCTAGTAGTTAATAAAAGTAGTTTCTAAGTTTGAGGGATGATTATACTGCACATTAAATTAAATGTAAAAATGTTAACTTCGGTCTAAAACAGAACCACATGTCAGAGCTGATGCACGGGTCATCTGGGAGAATTGGCATCCCCACGACACCACTGAGTCTTGTAAGGTTTGTTCTTGACACACTACATCTGTCAGGGAGACGTTTAACTCTTCAATGCTGAGGGCAAAAACCAAGGCGCTCTGAGATGATGCTGCCGTTTCCACGCATGATAAACAAAGCCTCCAACAACAGACGGACTACTTTTCCACAGCGTGCAGGAACTTAAGATCATCCATCAGCGTCAAAATCGCAAAAGTTAATGGGCCTAAATGTGATCAGTGCCCCGCACATCAGCACACAAAGAACGCGACGAACTTGAGACCAATTCTCTCAGAAACACCTCGTGTCTGCTCAGCTGTCGGACTGGAAAAGCCTCAATCACCCTGGCAAAGTGGACCAAAAGGACTGAGACAGACAATAAAGCGCACACCTCGTGCAGTAGAACTTTTTAAAACATATTTTACATTTTAACCTTAATTTAGCATTTATTTTCTACAAATTCCATTTGTAATGTAAGACAGAATAAAGCTGCCATTAAGCTTTAGATTCATTCAATAACTTCTGCCGTCTGTGTATTTATTGTCCAATAATCTTATTTGGGGCAGTTACTATTACATGTATCCAGTAATGTCCGGGTACATGGGCCTCTGACTCTGTGTGCAGCTTTCCTCGGGGCTTTGCAATATTTTTGTAACCCCGCCTATAAAGTTGTATTTATGTGTCGTACAAAGGGCAGATGAAATTGAGGATCTTCGGATGTTTCGCCGCCTCGTGGCAAACAGCCCCTGCCAACGGCAGGTCCGGGACCTGATGGTCTGGAATCCCAGCTGTAGGCAACGAGATGCAAGGAGATGGGGAAATAGACGGACATAAATAATGAGTAAGCCTGGGCAATCCCTTTTAGGCCCCGTGGAAATCACAGTATTGGTTGCAAGGAGCCAAGACCTTGCCATTCAGTGCCAAGGCCTTGGCTTAGATGGTGCAGGTCGCGTGTCCTCCGCGGAACAGATTGTTTCCCTTTCTCCTGTCACTGCAATTGAGCTATTGCGAAGGAGGAAAAAGAGAGTAGGAAAAAGGTCAACTGGATGTGAAGCTTCTATTATCAGCAATCTTCCCCTGGCTTCCATAAGCAGCTTGTTTCTAAGCTGCAGCCTGGCCAAGCATGAAAAGAATATAATTTCAGCCAATCTCCTGGTAGCATAGGTGCACAGAAAGCCATTGTAAGGCCAGCAAAACAGCCACAATAGAGTCACCGGCCTTCCTGATAAAGATCTGCATAGGCAATGCCAGGCCAGCAATGAAGGCAATTTTTTTGCTTCCTCACATTTAACCCGGCTCCCTGACTCTGACCACTGTCCCTTGTCAGAGAAAGAGACGGATGGCAGTTTTTGTTGTGTATAATTAGTAGCGGTGCAGCCCAGTGAGCTGCCAGCCTCTTCACACTTTATCTGCCGGCTTAACCCTGAGCTTTGTCTGCCTCTTAAACTTCCCCGACTCTATCCTCTGTAAATATGTCGGCAGGCGAGATACGTGTTCAAATCGTTTTTGTTTCAGGATAATGAGGAGCTGATCAAGGTTTGACAGTGTTCAAACATTTCAGTGGGGCTTCCGGTTTCCTGAAGGCTGCGTGCACATGGGACCACAAACTGGGAGACAACCGATTAAACCGTAACTTTACTAGAAATGGAACAAAAACTGAAGAACAGAAAAGATGTTTTATTGTGGTGTTTCAAAAGTAACCTTTTCATATCATTCAGAAGAAAGACCTAGTTTAGCAAATTGACTGTCCTTTAAGCTCTTTTTTGGTGTCGACTAAATTAAAAAAGGGAATTGTCCAATTGTAAGCCGGTTGCTAACTTCGTCCTCCTGCTGCGTCTCTTTTCATCACAAAAGACTTTGGAAATCATACCGTGAAGCAAATTGTATATTTTGTAAATTGTATGCCTGTTGGCATATATAGGGGCAGTAATGACTTTAGGGGAGTGCATATATATGTGTGTATGTAAACTTTTTTAGTAGGAAAAAAAGTTTACTTTCTACCTCTATAGCAGCCATTGTCAGCTATATATTTCCCATAGTAAATACTATATCCCATAATAAATGCTAACATTGTAATATTTGCAGCATGTCCTCCAGCATACGCCATGATGAAAATAATTACAATACATGGTGCAGATTAATGTAAATCACCTTTGCGGTGAATCAAAGCCACTTTGATTAAATTGCCACATTTTATTTGAGCAGAATTTAGTGTGACGTTGTCCTCAGACAAGAGAACGTACGTTATCGGTTCCACTGCGAGATTAACAATGCTCATTGTTTCACGCGCTGAATAGAGAGCTGCAGACTCTCCCCACTGCAGTGAGGATGATCACACCTGGTCATTCTATCGCGGCGCATTTTTCTCCGATTAGCTGTGCGTAGAGTAATTAAAATGTGTCCGGCGTGCTGTTTCCCCGTCGCAATCTGACAGGAGGGAAGGTGCCTGCACCCGGCTGATGTGCAGTCACGGCCTCGTCTTCAATGTCAGGGCGTAGCTGAGAAACAAGCAAAGCACCAGCGAGCGTTCGGATAACCAGGAGAACAAGGAGCAAAACAAAGCCTGCTGCAGGACCCAAAGTTTGCCTTTCATTGGGAGAAACGCTGGACACGCGACGTGGAGTTCATGCACACGACCTGTTGTTGTTGTTTGAACTGTTTGTCAAGTGAACAAGTTCATTTAGGAGTCTCATTTTAAACTGCGACTGAGCAGCAGTGAGATGGTCTCCACCCGGGCCTCCCGTGCGCTGTGAGCCCATTGGCTCCTCCGGCCGACCGAACGGCGCATTGATCACGGCCACGTGCCACGGGGACACAAAGGGCGAGGCCATGCCTTCTTCATCTTTCCGAGAGCAGCCGCCCTGGACTTCCACGCTGCGCCTTCAACAATGTGCTGTATCTCATAATTGAGTCCAGCACATTTGTCCTTTTTTAATTTACACGGGCAGGAGTCTGAACAGCTCGCTTGGAACCGAGTGCTTCCGTCTTTACTGTTGCTTTGCTTAACCGACTCCGTGATGATGCTGACCATCGCTGGCTTGTTAAATGTCTAAAATCTACCGATTCACACTTTTAATATGTACCTACGCTACACAGACATTAGTTGTGTTGTGAAAATGACTTAGCTACAGTTTTGCGAGTGTCCTAAAACCCTTTTTGTTTTAATAGAGACAGTGTGGATGATTCTGGGTCATTTTCTGCAAAAATTAAACATAACGTTGGTCATGTTTTATATCAGTGTAATCATCAATTTACAGATAAGAATAGAGTTTTTGTTGGAGGAGAATTAACGTGACAAACTACTTCGGTTTCGAAGGTAAGTTGATGTATTTCTGCTGTAGTAGTTTGCAAAGACATAGACAAAAACTTGCGTGTGAAAGTCATTCAACAGCCATAAACAACTCAACCGTCAATGTGGGATTCATATATAATATTTGAAATACGGGGCAGTTTCTGGTTGCATGTTCAGGTTAATCATAAGAACTTCCAAGGGCCACTGGAAAAAATTGTTAAAACGACTTAACTTGAGCATCTTTAGATAAGGTAAACAAGCTGTAAACACCGACATTTTTATTGAAATAGCCGGTGTGTTACTTCAGACTACCTGTGCGCTTTCTCGTGTTTGTGCGTTTTTACCAGAATAAAGTTAACAAAAAACGACGGCAAGATTGTTGCAAATTAATCGCCGGATATTCTCATTTTAATGCAACTTGTCAAAATGAAAGAAACATTTAATCTGCCGGTAACAGCAGGCGATGAAATCGGACAGGTGGTACGATCATAACAGCGATGAAGCTGCTCGGTTGTCAATCAACAGCGTTGACTTCCTGGCTCGTATCCCCCGCACAGGTCCGTCTCTCGTACCACTTTGTCACTTTGTACAACTGTTGGATGAATCGCTGCCTCAGCGTTTGACCGAACAAAGCTCAAAGCAGGCAAAAGATCCAAACGCGGTATCATAGGTTTACTCTGCCACGGTAAACCCGTACAATAAGCGGATGGGACAGACTTCTACCTCGGAGACTTACTGAAAACATGAATAAATCCCATTAAAACCCTCATTCATAAAACTATCCTTCTACCTTTTGCTTCCTTGTATAAGTGCTGAAGCTTTGTCACCAAATGAACCGACTTCACTTCATTTAACAGTTTAATTAGAATGTCTATAAGGTCACTCTATTGGTAACATGTAAGTGTTTTTCACTTCTCTTTATTTCTTGTGATGTTGCCAAAGAGGTGCAGGACTTTTATTTTAAATCAAGGCCGCAGAGAGTTAAATGTGAGAATAACACGTCGAGCTGCTCAGGATTCAATTGGCCGATCATCATTTAGCGTGGTCACAGCTAGCGTTGCAATTTAACATGACTGTGCATATTACCCTTACCTTCCCATACATCATATTAGCTCACACCTTTCCAATGGGAGCGGTTGCATATCTTTAACTTGTTCCAACTGATCATTCAAATGTTATGCAGCATTCCTAAACCTAATTTACACACCCCTGAATGAAATGCCAGCCGCGGTATTCATAGAATGTGATGCATGGGCAGATTATCACTGAGACGTTTGAAGATAACTCTCAGACAAAACATCTGGGAGGTTGTTGTGGTGTTCCAGCAGCAGGTATGGTGAAGATAAAATTCTCCCGATCTGTAAAGTATCACTTCCAGCTGTTGTAAAACCCATCAGAGCCGTCTGCAGTTCAAAACGCTGTATTGTCTGAGGAAAGGTTGGTTATAAATAGTGGGCCGTGATTGTAGCCACAATACAGGTTGCATCTCGCCCCCCCCACCAATCTACCGCGAAATCTTAACCGTGGCAGGAAGGTGAGGTCTGCAGGGTGGTGAAGAATGTTGACATCACATTCCTTCCCGGTCGTGCTTGGAAGAAAAAAAAGAAAAGAGGAATTGGAATATCTCCGTGTTTGGCGGCGACAGGAACCTTCCAGTCACCAGAGAGGTCGACCAAACCTTGTCAGCGCCGAACGCCTTCGCCAGGTGTAAGCAGTAAGCTCTTTGACTGCGAGAGCGCGTTTGTGACTCACACAAGGACAAACCGAGCGACCAGTCCAAGTATACAGAAGGCTGCTGAATAAAGGAGGAAGGGGGGGGGGGGGGGGGAGCTAATTATTCCAAACAGGCTTCATTATGGCGAGTCTCGGCGACAGTAATAAGGACAGGAACACGCGTCCGCGCTATCTGGGCGCTTTTTGAATAATCTCTGAAGCACTCTCCAACGGCTCGTCCTTAACCGCGGCAGACGAGCGAGGTGCTATCTCGCTGCTTTTGTTTTCCTCACAGTTTTACCGTGTTGCAGGGTTCGCGGGGAGAGGCCACGGTTTTGTATCACGCGGCATTGTGAGAGGATCTTTTCTTTTTTTTCTTTTTTCTTTTGATAAACCGTTTTTGCCCCTCTAGCGCGGGAAGAAATAGCTGAGCGCTCACACAACCTGTGCAGCGTGAAAGAGGGCGAGCGAGAGAGAGAGAGAGAGAGCGAGCGAGGGAGGCCACGTTCTCTCACATTGGCCTGTCTGGGAGAGAAGAATGCTGATTTGCTGGAGGTAAGAAGAAGCAATGGCCATTTAATTAACCTCTCCTGCCTCAATCTGCTCGCGACAAGTTTTGCCTGCGACTCCCTTTAATAGTTTAATGACCTTGCTGTCAGTAAGTCAAGGTATGATTTAATTAAAGGAGTCAACGCGTAGTAGGACTGCGGCCACGGAGTTCGGGACACGCTGGGGTCTCTGCGAGTCACAGGACCGACCTCGCCGTCGGGTTTGGGAGCGAGAGGAAGACGTCCGGTGAATCAGCCGGCTGTGTGTTTGTCATCGGCGTCGTGGTGTTTTTATTTCTTCTAACCCACCGTCCAGTAGTGCTGAGTTCATCCACAATATGGTGCTAGTGGCCCTTTCAGAAAGGAAACGGCTTCCATATGCAAACCGTCCGGATTAAATGATGGTTTATTACAACATCGTGAGCCACGACAGTGCGCGTTTGGAAGGGGACACACCAATGCAGACACTGAGCCACACTGTGAAAGCTTCTGCAAACTAATATGCTCTGTAACTGTATTAGATTTCGCGAGTAAGAGATTTAGATTAAATTTCTTTCTTTTTATGAGAAATTGTAGCTAGCTCAGAGCAATCCGGTTGCCTTGACAACAAACATGAACTTATTCGTCTGTTTGTCTCCTACGACGTCACCCAAATAATCTTATCTAAGTCAATACAAATGTTGATACAGTTTATAAGTTTAAAAAATGAGTGGCCTGCTTACAGGTTGGATGGGGCTGCAGTGCAGGGAGGCTGATGGCATCATTGTGGCAAATGTGAGCTCTGGCTCGCATCCCTTGTTGACATCCATATTATGAATACATAATAATATACAGTATAACCTCCACTGCTCAGATCTCCATTTTTTTCACTGGAACTATTGGGTAAAAACTGCCCAAAACTACGACTAAAACTAATGTATCCCAAAACTTTGACTGAAATTGGGATATATTTAATTAAAAACATTTATGTTTTATGTCAACATGTGTTGTTCATCCCAGATGAGTCGTTTATCTCGTTTACCCGTTTTTCTTCTGATTTATGAGGAAGGAGGTCTCAGTCACGTGACTTTTGGTGTAGAATGTGGATTAAACGGCGTGCTGCCAAAGACAGTTCATTGAGTTTGTAAATAAACGAGGTGTAAATGTGGGTAGCGTAATATATATTGCATGTGGAGCTGCCATTTCTCCCCCCAAATTGGTAACTCTTGGAAACAAGTTGAAGAAATGTGATCAGTTATTTACAAATTTTTGCAAAATAAATCAATCCAATTTGCTCTTTTACATCATAGTTGTGTGTTTTTCCTAAATGTGCAGGAAATCTATATTGTATGAAAACTACCTCGGATTCTGAGGGTTAATATAATGACCGGAGAGGAGTAAAAAAATGACTCATTCTACCAAAAAGTGTAATTTACAAATACTCCCTTTTGTCATTTTTTTAACCAAAGCCTTCAGCTTTCTAATCTTTTTTTTCCTCCATTTTGTGCTTTCAGATGAGACACTGGCTCGCTGTCCTCCTTCAGAGCCGCTCAGAGAATGATGGAAGGCTGCCATGGTCACCTGTGACGGCTCAGCCGGCTGTCACGCGCGGTACCGGTCCACTGATGAGAGTGAAATTACTTCATAATAGTAGGGGTGTTCCTGGGTTTATACAACGATATGATAATCCTCTTTTCACACAATGATGATAATGATCATTATTATGGCAGGGGAGTAGGGGGCGAGGAAACGGCTCGGAATGGAGACTTTGCGGCATAATCCTTCTGCCTTCAAAGGTTAAATACGGATTTGAATACTATGATCCCCCCACTCTGAAAACGATAGTGGTGCATTTGAAGCAAATGTGCTCATTGTGCACTTTACCTCGCGGAGGAGCGGCATGAGTGCCACCACCAAAGAAGGTCGCCATGTGGTAAAAAACGAATCAATAATGCATTATGGAGAATGCCTGACTCAAAGGAATCCACTGTTGGAGGAGTTGTGGTAAGTTTAATTGGGGCTGTTGCAGCCTGAAGGTTAGCGGAGCGGGCTTTGGACCAGAACCACCAGAGCGGGAAAAATGTGGGGAGTGTGTGAACGTGTAATGCTCTTCTGCTCCCTTAATGTTGCCCTACAGTGCCAGCATGTTTCCCTTAAAACCCAGCTGCTCTAGTGGATTGTATCCGCTGCAAACAACAGAAAGTGGGATGAGCAACGTCCAGTGGACGCCCAGTTACATCCCGTCTCTAAGGGTGAATTTGTGTAGCTTTGTATATATATCTCTATCGATATGTGGGCATCTAGCAACAATGTGGTCAAGACTCCCAAGACTCCCACTCCCATACACGTGGAACACAAGGTGTGTATATACACACAAATATATATACACTATATATTAATATACAATCAACATTTTTAATCATGGTTAATCGCATGATTTGTTTTTTAATTATTTTAATTTATTTAATGATTCATTCAAAAGTAGTGTATTGCACACTTTTTTATTTATGCAAACACTAAACAATTTAAGTGTCTTTCAACTCCAGTATCCCCTTACGCAGCAGCAGTCAGAATGTCTTTTGTAAATCTCAAATTAAAATATAATTTAATCAAATGAAATAATGAAACCAAAGCTAATTGCCACTGCCAACGCATTCACATTTGATCTAGTTTGTTAGCAAAACACGTTACATTATTACAAGCACCTTCTGAGCAACAGCAAGCTAACATTCATGAATCTCTGTTATTTTATTTTAGAAAGTTGATGTTTATTAATGTTTATAAGAAGCAGTACATACGGACTTCCTTCCCGCCAATCGGTTCATGGGACCTTAATCCCAGTCTTAAACCCGCCCCAATGCTCTCATTGGTTGACACGCTTGAAGGACTCATCGCACCCTCACTGTGACCAATGGTGCGCCTGCATGTGCATTAGGAACCAGTGGGCAACAGACTTCTAGAATAATAACAAAAAAAACAAAACTGTTCTAATAATTGTGGGTGTAAATGAATTCTAATAACTTGTTAATGTGCACAGCACTAATATAAATATACACATCACACATCACAGCGGCCGACACATTGTTGGTCGATCCAGCACTAGTTTGTCTCACAAATAATAAAGTCAAACAAGTAATGCATCTTCTTCATTATATATATCATTTATTTATACTAATTCTAATTATGTATTCAACTTTCTCAACGACAAGTGATTTGTTGTTCACAACGTAGCCTGAAACAAAGAGCGCGCACGAGCGGCGTGTAGTTGCAGTTTGCCCGCGTGCTTTACTCACGGTGCTGAACGGGGATTGGGTAGCGAGTGACACGTGTTGTTGTTGGTCCTGTGTAGCCTAATTGATGTTTCCCATGTTGTCCATTATATTCCAGCGTGTAAGCCCTAGATCAAAAGTCAGAGGATCTCTACAGTCCTGAGGATTTATCCTCTGGGCACCATGACTGCCTGCCAAAAATGTAAGAGCACGGAGGCTCGTGCTAAGTCTAATCTCCAAGACTTTAAAGAGTCTAAAAAGTGCGTATGACAGCCGAGGAAATTCTTTTTAATGTTTATACCTCTGACCTCATTCTGCAAGACAGATGTGCGCGGCTGGATTAAGTCGGAAGTGTGCTCACGAGCACCTGTGACCTCACCCAGCAGTGATGTCACACTGCACCGACTGTGACAATTTGAACTCCCGAAGGGCTTTAAGAACAACAATGTCCGTTTAAAAAAATAATAATTTGGAGACCTGATGCAGTCTGGCTGCATTATCAGTTTTACAAAGTATTCCATGGTATTGCAACTCAACACTCAATAATGTTATAACTATGTAGAGACCCTGAATATGAAGCTACTTCATTTCTTAATGCATCATCAACTACAACTGATTTTATAATTAATGTAATACTGTGGGGCAAACTGCTAATTAAGTTATGCTCATTTAAAAAGAAGGTTGATCCATCGTGAGTCAGGAACAGTTGGATATTTTAAGACATTTATCGGGGAATTGTTTTGGATTTCTGTAATAAAGTAGGAGAATCTAAACGTGTGTAAATGTAACTGTCGACTCTTCTCCACCGCTCGCAGCTCCACGCTGTCGACACCAGGAAACGGTTGACTTTTGTAATCTTGCAAACTCGTTGAACATCCGCTCATTTCCCAAAGTGCCTCCTGTCGTTCATCTCAAGAAGAATTCAATGAACTTTCGGGGGGGTCGGATTATTGGTGTGAATACAGTGTTTTGGCTGCATCTTGACTTTTCTGTTCAAAACTGACACTGTGTTCTTCCTTTGACATTATTGGTAACAGGATTTTTTTTTTTTACTCATGAAAAGCTGCCAACTCGAAGAAACATTGAAAGTTGTTTTGCTGCAGTTGGGAAAAGGAAAGGTTAGACACCACTTCAGCTTAAAGAGTGCTCAGTCCCAACAAAGGGAGCAGATGCTGTACGCATTACCAAACAAAAAGAAAAGTTTGTGTTGCACCCAAAGAAAGAGAAGCAATTTGGTAAAAAAAAAAAAATGAACAGGAAATACAACTCAAGTGTAAACCTTTAAAATGCAGCAACTGACTTTGAAACAGAAGTGAATAGAAGTTCCACTTTCACCAATAAAGGATGCAGCTATTTATGTCAGTATGGGGCTGGTATCAGATATCAGTAAAGACTCTCTATTAAACACCAATGAGTCATTTGTTCTGGGTGTATGATGATAAAACATATAGCATATTGTTTTTGTTTTGTCCACTGTGTAAAAGGGGCTTCACACCCAGAGTTTATATCGATAGAACCGATCTGACCTGCACCCAGACGAGTTTGACCCTTTAACCCTGAGACAGCTGCAAAGATTAGTCAGGAAAGGACCGGGTTTCAATCTGCTTTATTTTAAACAATGTCGATCACAATGCTGCTCGTTAGAAACGGCTCTGGACATCTTCAGTGGGGACACGACCATCACGCCTGTACTGGGAAAGGAGATTGCTTGTAACATGGTGGTAATGTGCTTAAAAAAAACAGGTAGTGTCATAGTAGTATTCTCTTTGCCAATATTAGTGTTTTTTACTGTATCAGCTTCTTGTCTCACGCTGCCATTTATTTTTTATATAATTGTGCGATTGTGTTTAATCAAAACAATAATTCCTCCTTTGGGATTTTATGCAAAATCCCATCTTGAAGTTTTTTTTAAATTTAAGCCAATGTCGAGGCTCGGTGAATACCAACAGGACATGAGGGATGCTCTGCCTCCAGACTCTGCCGTGTGCATTTGCATGATGCTGCACATGTGTGCGCGTGGGTGCACATGTTGGACCCGTGCGCGCGTACGCGTGCGGCGCAGCGAGCGGGAGGAGTGCAGCAGGGGGCTGTGTAGTTTGTGCCAAATTTCCAACATGATTTACATTCCCAATGTAATGTATTAAATCGTTGACAGGGCAAAAGGGATTCACTAGATGCTGCATTAGAAACTCAATTTCTGTGATGAATTGCCTGAAGCCAATGAATTACAAACTGCTCCCTACCACCTTCCCCGACTGCTCTCCCCCTCCCTCCACTCCCCGTGGCTCAGAAGTTTCTTCTTCTTTTTTTTTTTGTGAGTGTCAAAATCTTCTTAAACCTCTCTCTTAATCTGATCTGCTGAATGTGAGAGGGTGAAAGGATTTTCAGACTCAAAAAGCATTCGTTTTCCGTCTTGTTGTGCATTGCCTTTTTCCCCCAAGTGCTGGGTCAGTAATATTCAAAAGTTGCTGCTTTGCTCTTCCGTCTCCCCGGCACCACTGCGCTTGTCTCGGGGCTTATGGATGTCCTCTCCACACCTACTCTTTCCTCATTATGTGTGACTGCTGAAAAGCTGCCGGTGCACTAAACTAACTGTGAGCATTATTAACTAAGTAGTGCAGATTGATGGCGACAAATATTCATATAGGGCGCGAGCCCTTGTGATATACACACCCGACATACACAGAGTGACATGATGAATGGAACCTCTGTGGTGATCAGTCAGTGGTGCTAAGAAGGAATGGCAGTGTGCAAAACAATGTTTTATGGGGATAACATTCCGTATGCATGAAACCAGGGATTTTATGAAAGGCGTTATGTCGCTAATCACTATTTGATTTGTTAGACACCCAAATCACACAGTTTTTGAACTCAAAATACAAAATACTTTGAGTGTCTGTTTGCAGGATTAATATAGTTTCAAGCCAAATAAATTATTTGACTGTTTTGTCCATTCGGACAGTCCATTGATTTCTCCTGAGTTCACGGAAATGTTTCAATAGATGATGCCTCATTTGCATATTTAATACAAAACAAAAAATGGTTGTTTTAATGCATGTCATCAACTAGGGAGGTTCAATCGTGCCACCATTTAACCACCAGTTTTGTTTTTAATGTCGTCCAAATGTCTCAAATTTAATAAAAACACATGTTTAAAGACTCCTTTCTCTAATTCTGAGCCAGAAGTCTCTCCCTAGTGGCACTCCATCACCTTTCTACGTTCTTAGGTTTTTATTAAAAGCTTTGTTCATGTCTTTCCTTCCTTGATTTGCATGTGCTATTCATAAATACATGGCTAAAATGGTTTTTGATGGCCCAAAATTGACAAAAAAAACTAGTTTGTCAACAAGATGAAACATCAACTTCATGCGACGTTCAGATTCCCGTTTGGTAATGCATTTGAATTGGCACAAAATTAATGATTGTAATATTCAGTCTCATTTCTATCTCTTAACATACATTCAGAAACAAAGAATGAAGTGTCTTCATTTAGCTCTTTCACAGGAGACAGTCGAAGTCCTCAGCCCATACATGCGAGCTCTCCCCTTAAACCAAATTCTCACAGATGCCGTAGTCTACATCGTGTGTCGTGGTGCAAGAAAATGTGTTTTAACGAAGCTTAAAAGGTAATTTTACATGACTTTTTAAAGGAATACTGTGCTGGAAGTACACTCGAAGCCGTTTGAAGTTCAACTGCAGAATTGCAGTCTGGGTCCCATCCAGACGTCCCGTGTGGAAGCTTGTCTCATCTTCCTTTCCTCTCCTTCCTCCCTCTTTTCACAAACCTATTTTAGCACAAACTACATCAAGGGAACAGGAAGTGTAATGTTAAAATGAATATCATATTATTTAAAAACATGTTACGAAAGGACCTTGAGACTCTTGGGTCGAGAACCTCGTACGTACCCATCTCGGAAAAATAAACGTATCGCCTCTGGATTTATTTTTGAAGTCTGAACCGCCGGAAATCGGATAACAAAAACATAAACGTTGAATAGAGAGCTGGAAGATTCGCACAATAAATAACCAGAGGAGGCAAAGTGGTGTCTGACTCATTGTTCTTTGGGTTCATGTTTTTATGCGGATGGCGGTGCCGGGCCTTGTGTGATTGCGCCTCTCCCCTCATTGTTCTTGTTGATTTACAGCACCGGCACAATGGTGGAATGGGAGTTTGGCGCTGCTGCTTGGGAAGAGGGTTTTTGAGTAACGCGAGCGGGGTCTTTTGTTTGCGGCCTTGATTGCGAGGAGTAAGGATGCCTCGGAGCTGTCATCCCAATAAAGAAAGCCCCAATGTACGGCGTTAGCACCGACACCCAATCAAAGCAGAGAGGTGGGGTGGAGGGGGGGGGGGGGGGGCAGATTTAGTTCACTGCTGTTTTCTGCTTTTCACGCAGAAAAGGCCATGCATTAATGGAAATCCAAATGCTCTAGCATTACCACGGGATGATAATGTAAATTCAAGTTAATATTGCTACAATGTGTGTGTGACAGTTTGCCATAATGCGCTCTCGCTGGATTAGTCATTCATTAAACAGGTTTGCCATGCAAAGCCACTGTCAGATTTTTGTCAAGGAGGACAGGAGAAGGAGAGAGGGAAACAGTGCCAGCACCGGCTCTTACAATTAAATTCGGCAGCGTGATTATGGTGACCAGTTTAATCTGGAGCATGTGAGTTCTTCTTTGGATCTGGAGCTACAATTCTTTGCAACAATAGAGCGAAAAGACAGGCCAAACAAAAGGCGGTATTAAGGCGCTCTGTTTGGTTTTAAAAGGAGCTGGGAAAGCATTGTCGGGCAAATGATGTTGTTTCACATTAGATGGTTCAGAAATAACAACATCTATTTATACCTCCTTTTTACTGCCTCAGTATGGCGTCTATTCACCGCGCCGCATAGTGTGAGACACGAGAAAAGGATGGAGTGCTTTTGTGTTCCACTGTGCAGAGATCTAACAGAGATTTATAGCTTTTGTCTCAAACATGCATTTGTTGAAATATTTAGTAGTCTGCACACGCTGATACACAACATTCATCTCTCCTGTGATACAGTGACCATTGCCGACTGAAAGTATTCTAATACAAATGTTCCATTTTATATTAAATGATTAATACATTTCTATTTCCATCACACGAGAAAAAACGTTCCAGACTCCCGTCCCGCCTTTTTTATTTTTTTGACAAACTCACACTAAACTGCGAGGAGGGCGTGGCGTCGCTGCATTACATGCTAACTGTCGCGGGGTTACACTCTTAATCCCCAGCCGGTACTCCCATATGGCTCCTTTAGTTTTACCAATATTTAAGTTCCAGAAGGAAGCTGAAAGTATTCTATATGTACGGATTCATGAAAGAGAATTCTGCCTTAAATTCTGAGAAATGATATGTTAGTTGTCATTAGAAACCAACTAAACTAGCTCCACACTTTCATTAAAACTCCCCAGTTGTTAATAAAGTGTCCCTATGTAGTCTATAGTTTGGTACTCGTATCTTTGTGGGTCCTGACATCATAAAATGTCCATTTCTGATCTCATCAATGTATTTTTGTTGGATCTCAAAACGTGAAACACACAAAATCAAACAATCTTACTTCTCCATCGTCCAGGTCCATTTATTTCCTTCACCCCCCAAATGTAGCGGCGCCGTTAGAATGAGTGAGAGGAATGCGACGCTGTGCTGCACTGCGTTGACCTCCGCTCCCCTCCGGAGGCAGCAGTGCACGTGGGCTCAAATGCTGATCTCCCCAAGAAGTTTAATTTTGACACAAAGCGCGGTCAGCGTAATCTCTGAACCGCCACGTTAGTCTGAAAGCACAAACCCTCCACGCAGCGTGAAACGTCTGAATCAAACCAGATTACTAGTCTGATTTCAGCCTCCTTATCTGACGACATTACACACAGCAGCACACACACACAGTTACTTAAAGGATACAAATCACAGATAAAGAGTAAAGATCAAGGCGGCTGCCGTGCATTATTATGACACAAAATGTAGCTTGGGCTTATCTCGGCGATAATAAATGACACAGATGCAAATATTTCACTGTATTTAAGACAATATGCAGTTTTGTGACTCAATGTGACCTAGATGAGTTCTAAGAATTACTGGCTAGCTTTCCAAATAAATGTACATGGCACACATTAGTTCACAGCATCAGGTGTGACCCCCCATTGCACATACATGATCAAGTACCACGTGAAATTCATTGTATGTCCAACGTACTTTGGCAATAAATGTGTCTCATTATGATTTATGGAAGAAAAAAACAACATTACAATATAGAAGTTTGTGAATATTGCCATTTTAAACATGAACTCCACGATATTTACGAGGGGAAACATTGTTCCTTTTATACATTTATTTCCCAGCTGTAATGGCCCATTAAACTCCATCAGACTCGCTGGTTGGACGGTGAAATAGCTGCTTATGGATTTGGGCATCAAGAATAAATGAGGCGTTAGGTTAACATTTAAAAAAAGAACGTATACGATCCACAAAGGGAATATGATAAAAACTGTTATAGATGAAACCATCCAGCAACATTTGAGGTAAATAAAAAGTAAAGCAAATTAGTAAAATGAGCTAATCTCAACTGGGCATAACATTAAAGGGCTGCTGACACAAACCGAAGAATCGCTTCAGCAGAACTACGGATATCATTGTTTTTCTTTTACATTACCCACGATGCAACTGGACTGCTGACCGTTGGCCTGGAGATTGGGTTGGGTTCAAGGGTCGCATAGCGCTAACGCGGAGCCGCGGGCTCCGGTAAGCTCACACCTTTTTAACTCCACAAGCCTCCATTCAAACGTGTAAGTCTTCAGCCGGGACACAGATTCAAGCGGCATCACCTGAGGACTCTTATCAGATTCAGTGCCGCTCCACCTGCAACCACAAGAGGCTTTGTACAAGTGCAACGTTTTGTCCCCCAAATATCTAGTAGTACACCACGTGACCTGTAAACCGCTTTGAATCACTGATAAAACAACCTCCATTCGTAGAGAATATACAGTAAATACTGAAGTCTGAGGGTTCGTCAATAAGGGGGATTGCTTTCACAGCACGGATTTAAATATCACCCATTGTTTGCGTGAAGATATTTATTATTAAAGTAACGCTGTAATGCTACACAGAGGTGATCCAACTTCTGCCTGAATTCCTGTTTAACAAATATTAAAACCAAAGGCTTCCTTGTTCACGTATTCATTTATGTCTGGCTCAAGTACTGCTTTACATAGTAACTATTCATATCAGATGCAGGTTTTATTTTTGGTGGATTTTCTGTATAGTGCTCTGTAAGAAGGAACTGCTGGATCATTTATTTGAAAGAAATAACAAGCTGCGATGCACCAGTTTGGATGAAAACCGCCAGGCAGTACTATAAGTTTGTTTGACTGCTTTTGTCATCATCGCCTCCCGGACACACGAGCATCATAAACACACCATACATCCTCTCATACAATCCTGGCTTTGGGTGTGCGCTGTTTGTCGCTCTTTGGGATTGATAAAAAAAGATTGGTCTCTGGAGAATGTGTTGTTACTGTCATAAAGGGAAGGCCATGTCCACATTATTATTTTTCTCATCGCGGGCGGCTTTTCAGAGCACTTTAATCTGCTCTCCAGCTGGACACGGGGGACTTGGCCTTGCCCCCTCGTCACCCCCAGCAGACTAGCGGTGCTAAATATCAGATAGGGCCTCTGCCGCCGCGCGGGAACGATAGGATCGGCATTCAGGACAATGCTCAACATAATAGCAGTTTTTCAACTGGTGGTTGCGGCCCAAAAGTGGTTTGAAGCACAGATGTGAGCAATGAAAAAGAACAACAGCCAAAGGAACCTCTCCGACTTCACGCATCACGGAGCAGAAAGTGTTTTGTGGACTTTCGCTCGTGCAGGTTTTTTCCTTTTCAATTTTTTTTATTTTATTACTGAAAACTGCAGTTTGAGGAAATATTATGAGCCGAAAAAATGTTGATAGTTTTCGACTTCATTTTCATCCCATTGCTATGGAGTGCTGCGGGAATTGAGCTAACCTCAGTGCACCTCTTCACAAAATCCACGTTTCAATTTATTCATGTGTTTTCTGGTTAGATGCCTAAAATAAGGTCTGTGATTAGCACAAGTTTTATGCAACATCAATCGCCTTAACAGCCTGGTTCTCGTGTGGCCGTGTAGGTGGTTCATAAAACCATTGAGATGAAAGGGAAGCCTTTTTGTTCGTTAAGGAAACCAGTAAAGATGCTAACTATGAGAATATGTCGTCCTTGCAGCACTACGTCCAAATCGTGTGCGACATTAACTGTTTCCAAGCAGGCATCTTCATAATCATTTATCGAAATTTCTCCATTGAGGAACAAGAGTACATTTTCTTTGTATTTTCAAACTAAGTGGACAAATTGGCGGTTTTTCTTTTGTTTTACAGAGATTGTCGCAAATATTCAGATAATATGGACACATGATAAAATACTTTAAAATACTATCAAAATGTGCAACTGAAAGGCAAAAATATTATTGTGACTTTATAAAATGCATCTAGAACAAAACAAAGTCCACAAAAACAGCGCAAATAATTGTTTTCCCTTCCCGCCCACTGACACTTATTGTTATTCCTATTTGAGCAGCGTTTTGTTATTAATCAGTCAGGTCATGTGGTGAGTGCTGTCAGTGCTGAAATAGCTTTAATATGGACTACCCCTCTGGGACAAACTTGGTCATTAACTCTAATGCCATTTTCTGCTACGGAAACCTCCCCCCCTCCCTCCTGTCCCCCTTCATTGATTCCAAAATCAAGAGGCAAACGACTCCCAAGACATTTAAGCACACTCGGTTCTTCTCCTTAGAAACCAAAGGGCTGGATTTTTTTTTGCCTGAACTCTGACCTGCTATTCCTCTGCATACAATCTCATTGGGCCCCGAGGACACGGGACTCACTTCATCCCAGACTGACTGTCTTAAACAATTTGCACCTTGTTAAGAGCATGCGGCCACATCAATTAGGGGGGTACGGAGGGAGGGGTGAAGGGTATCCAGAGAGAAAGGCAAACAGCCTGTGATGAAGACGAGGGGAGGACAGGTCCAATGGGTGAGCTACATCTTTAACGTAGCTGCTATTGATTTTAGAGGGTCCCTGTGGGGGGGAGAGAACGTCAGTGCAGAGTGTGAGTAGTTAGCGCCGCTGTTTGGGACTTTGTGTGTGTGAATGCATCACGTACACACTTATATCTCCGGAAATATGAAATAGGAAGTTGACAGCAGCCGTATACAGGCCTCCAAATTGTTATTTCCTGTGTTCATTCACAGGCGCTTGTAACTTTTCAAATCAGAAGCACCAATTATTTTGCTTCAGCCACTTAAAAGAGTTTAAGATAAACATTCTTTCGATGTGTTACAATATGGTTTGAGCTAACGTTGTGTATGATGAGTTTTAGTTAAAATGGAACTTTATCGGCTGCTCCTCGCACCGCTAGCAGGACAACAGGAAGAGTCGCTAGTTCAACATGTTCCACCCGGTGGGATTTTACCTCGAAGATGATCAAATGTGTGTAGTTTTGTGTTTGATTAACACAGTGTCTAAAATACACATTTTGTAAAGCGATCACTCATTTTTAAGATTTAGTCTGTATAAGAAAATCAAACATTCATTAAAAACAACATTGTAATTATTAGTTTTTTTAATCTATTGACAGCCCTACTATATGAACATCTGTCTGTAGCAATTCATTACAAGAGCCTGCATTGTGACCAAATGAGATACAATGGGAAAGCAGTTTGTTGAAATGCTATTCCAAAGCCAGAGGCATAGGTCACAGAGACCTATTATTGTAACCCTAAAATATATATATATATATATATATATATATATATATATATATATATATATGTATAGAGAGATAGTTTATCATAAATAAAGCACAAAAAACAAGAACTGCTAATGTCTAGTGAAGCAATAAGGGATTGAAAATGATGCATTTAAGAGAAAAAATATTACCTTTTGAAATGGACTCAGCTGTTGTCTGTTAATTAGATGTCCTTGAGAGATAGGGGTCGCCTTCAAAAGCAACAATAGATCTTTTCATCATTTTTCTATGGCTTTGCTATTTAGGACGTTCCTTCCAGACCGTTCAAGGCAACCGCTAGCCCATCTTTGGGCCATGCTTTTTTTTTTGTCTTTATCATTTTATATCATTCAGAGTCACTGCTATGCTTATCTAGATATTTCAATTACATGGTTTCTTTGCCACAATGTCATTTATTAAATGACTGGTTTGCACCGTATTGTTGGTCCACCGTGAATAAGTAATGGTTTTCGCAGACCACAATGGCCTCCACTTGTGTGCCCAGCATGCGGCCCACCCATGGGAGGAGATGTGACCTGCTATGGATTCTTTATGGGTTCATGAATGCAGTCAAATAAGAATGTAATATGTGTCGTTAAAGTGTGGAGGCCTTTTGGTTTTCATTTGATCTGTGTCTTTACCATCTAGCACTTTAAAGCTCTACATAGTAGTAAAAGTAAAAAATAAAAGTTTTTGACATCTTTTATATGAAACCAAATTCCTTCAATCAAATCACACCATATTTGGTACTATTTATAGTGGATATTTTTAAGCAATTACATGGAGTGCATTTCCATTCATCTCTCCGTTTTGAGGTTTCCATTGGCGAAGTCCGCCATTCTCAGTCTCCCCTTTTCTCGTTGTGTACCAGGTCTTACTTTACTCCATTGTCTTTAAAATCCTAAAATAAATATTGGTCTCTTGCTCACTGATGCCAAACAGTTTTCATAAGTCAAACCGCAAAAAACGTTCTTCTCAAATATGAAAAAGAAAGCGATTTTCCACCAGAAATGACACGGTTGCAGAAGACGGGACACTTTTCGGCTGACACTGAGTCACTGGACTAGAAAAAACCCACTGTAAATTTTGAAATAGATTGTGATGCCAGAGCTGTCTGTAAAACTGTAACCCCCGTTTATATATTTGCAGTGATCTTCATCATGCAAATACATCTCTTAGTTTTGGTTCTGTTGCGTGGTTGGGGAGACCTTGACGCAGCAGTCTGGCGTGCAGGAAGAGGTTTCCCTTTTCCCGGAATCAGCCGTGCACAGAGCAGGTTAACAGTCCTGCGCCCGGGGACATGAAAAAGCATAAATTAAAGCGCTCCCTCAAGGAGGAGAAGAGGGGTGTGCTGGGTAACCAAGGCATTATCAGCGCCGGGTGAGAAGCGCAGAGCTCAGTTTCATCCTCGTGTTCTTTGTTAACACAAAGGGGGGTCACCTCCATATGAAAGGAAATATAATAACACAGAGACCCCCCCCCCCCCCCCCCCACACACACACACACACACTCACAAAGGCCGACTGCTGACAAATTCTCACCTAATTCTGCCCTCAAAGCTACTATTCTACATGGGCTCTTTCAGAGGGAAGGCATCAAGGCTGTGTGGTGATACGGTGCAAAAAAGGGCCTGTGTGCAATACAATATGTTTACTGATGAGAAAAAACAAAAAGCACAAAATATCACGTAATAAATAAATAAAATAAACAAGCACGCAGAAGCTCACTTGAGAAATGTTTTAATTATATACAAAAGAATGCGGCTAATAAAGGAGGGAATTAAGGCAAACGCTCTGAGCGATTGTGGGAATTTGGCCAAAAGGAAATGAGTTGCCTCACAACCTCTCTTTCTCCCTCTCTCCTTCTCCGGCTCCCTCCCCGCCATTAGAAAAGCCTGCAACTTCAAGCAGTTTTTTAATCAGCTAAAAAACATATGTGGCTTTGCAGCTAAGACAGCTTGGCCAGGCACTGATAAATGCCTATCACTAATTTGCATACGGTAGAAGCTACCCTTTAATCAGAACCTCTAATCCCTGACGGTATTAATGATTTTTTTTCTCTCTCCTCGTATAGTATCATGTTTGCTAATTCCAAAGTGATCAGCTTCTTGTATGCGTCTCTTTTTTTGTGCTGGCATAATGGCCGAGTTGAGAACTTCTGTTATCCTACTTTGGCACATAATTAGGACTACAAAGGGGGACAAATCACGCTGAATGGGACTCACAAAGAGGAGCTCCTTTTTTTTTTTCTTTTTCAACCCCGTCTTCTCTGCTGAGCTCTCGTTAACTGTTGTGTCACTTCGTATATAGCTGCGGAAATGGAAGCGGGGGGGGGGTGTAATGCCAAATCTTGAGCACACGACAGCGCTTAAGAGTTCCTTCTCAGGCGCAGGAAAAAAATATCAAAATTTACCATGTAATTAAAATGTCTATCACCCCTCGGCTCTTTCAGAGGTTGCATTTTCTCCTAAAAGTGGCGCTCAAGGCTATGAAACAGTCCTCTTAATTTCTTCACTAAGCACCTTGCAGAATGCATGTACGTGACCTTGTTTTCATGGAGAAAAAAAAGAAAATTGTCTCTCACTTTACTGGATTAAAGAAAAAAAAAGACCAAAGTTTGTGATATGTTGAACAAAACGATCATTTGGTGATGAGGATCATTGTAGAATTAGTTGCCTTAGTGAGTCAAATAAGCCTGATATTTACTGGAGACTGTGGCCGAGTATTTTTAGGTCACAATACTGTACGTGTAAGAGCTGGATTAGAAATGAAAGGGAAAGAGGAACAGAATGTCAACTAGGTGCACACGACAGCTGATTTATACAATTCATTTGGGCCATTACTTTTCATTAAAGATCAAATGAAATGGGTACTTACTTACTAAGAGGCCTTTGGGGAGCTGAATTGCAGAGAAGAAAGAAGATTAAACTTTACATTCAGCCCCAAATTTAATTCAGAAGTAATCAATCGCATAATGGGCCAGCAACTGTAGCCGGGGTGATTGAAATGAAATTACCATATTTTTAATCTTAATTTTCCACACTGTTTATCTGACACTGTCAATATAAAACACAAACAGATAATGAAATAGCATTATATTGACACTACAATCATCTCTCGAGCAGCCCTCTGTGATTAAACCGCTGGAATGTTTGATTACATTTTGTTGGCTGACATTACAAATGACACGGATGCTTCGCCGAGACTTGCTGCCGGCTGGAAAATGAGCCTATCCATCAAGGACTCCTGGCAGCTTCTCCCTTCCAGTCGATGGCTACTGCCAACGGCCCGGGCACCCTTCTGTCAAGCCGTTTAGCACCCTCAAAGGAGGGAGGGAGGGGAAGGAGGTTTGAAAAAGATGCGGGTGGAGGGGAGGGGTGAGACAAGTGATTCACGGCTCCCTTGCTCTGCTAATGATACAAAAGCAAAGGAGTCGCAGAGTGGGAGAGAGAAAAATGTCCCAGGCAACATATCGCCCATGCAGGTGTCTCTTGGCGTACCATAAAGGGACCATAAAGCCCTCACAATGCAAGGCCCGCAGTCTGCAAATCAACAGCTCGGCCGCCGGCCCCCGCACGACCACCGCAGCCAGCAGCCGCCCCCCCCGGCCGCTGCCGTACCCGACGCCGCAAACAGCCTAATTACTTTTTAAGGGGCTCATCAATTTGTGCAACCGAAGATTTTAGGGCAGGGGGACGTGGGGAGGGGGGGGGGGGGGGGGGGCTTTGAATAACCAACAGGAACAATGCAAAGTCACTTTCTATTCCTGATGAGTTTATTTGGCAACTTTTCCGCCCAAGTTCAATCCTTATTTTAATACGTCCACCCCAGTGAACATTTCAGTAATTTAACCAAATGTTCCTACAAGCCTTCTTCTTCATTAAAAGGATCTGTTGGGTGGTGGAGGGGCTCCCTGCCAAATCCCAGGTTATTATTGCAACTTCTTTTAAACATCGAACTGACCTTGAATACATCCCCGGACTCTCTTTGGCGTTAACACAAAGGACGTACCTGCGTGCGTGTGTGTGTGTGTGTGACATTATCAGCGCAACAGTTCACCATGTTGGATTAAAACAGCAGAATGTGAAGGCAATCATGCATGCAACACATGGATAAACAATATTTCACCCATGCATGGATACTGACAATCACCACAGAGACGGTTTAATTATCAAAAGATTAATGGAATGCGTCGTTGGCAGGGAGGATAAGTTTACCTTTCCTTTACCTCTACCTTACTTTACTGTATTTGGGGACAACCCATTAATTGACATCAATGCGAAGTGAGATTAAGCTAAAAGTGCTAGTTTCATTATATCAAAAGACATGAACAAGACAAAAAAAAAGAAAGTCAACGTTTCTTGTTGTTGTTTGGAGGATTCATATCACATTTAGGATGGATAACGAAACCAACCAGTAGTGGTTTTAACTGGGAAATTCATTTCCCCAAGTGACTTAAACTGTGAGTCTTGTACAACTGTATTAAATCCAAAAGTGAATGTTTATTTCCTTAAATTGGGTTTAATTGGGTCCATTTCATCTGGGGTCTTTAAAGTAACGCGCAGCCCTTAAGCAACGGTGCAGACTTCCTGTTTTAATCGACCACCTGCTGGAGCGAGGAGTGGCCTCCACCTTTAGGATCGTCTATCCCATGATTCATCTGATGTATATTGTAATCACCGTGTGATAAAGTTACACTAAGGCTCTATCGGACCGTCCCGGTCGGGGCTGCGGGGTACGTTGCCACAGCCGCACACTGCGTCTCCAAAGAATGCAGCTGGAGTGTTAAATGAGGCTCATGTGTGGGCAGACGTGGGAGTGGCAGAGACATGCAGGGGATCCACTGTTTGACACGATTTGAGAAAACAGTTCATAGTGTGGGAAATTATTCTGATAGAAATCTTGTAGTTCAAACTGTATTCATTTTTTTAAACTGCACGGAAACAGCAGTCCTCTGTTGCTTTTTCGGCATGTTAACAGTATGACGGTGTGACGAAAAAAAACACTATGTAATGTGTTGGTTTTTACTATTTTAAATACATGTTACCTCATTTATTGCAGTAATATAAGTAATTCCTTTTGACCAAATAGTCATTAGAGATAAAACTAAATAAATAAACAATGATCACTGAGCTTGCAGTCAGTGCTCTGTGGCCTAATAAGGAGTCGGTAATAGTTTGTTTTATCAATGAAAAGAACCTTGATTACTACAAATAAAGTGCAATTTACGTTTTGTCTAATATCCATTAAAGGTTTTTTTTTTAAATCAGCCATCGCAAATCACAACTATATCAATAACTTCATCAATAAATCCCACACAGACAGACCAACCTTCAAAGTAAGAGTGAGAAAGAGTCTGTATCCCTTTAGTCATCACCGTGTTCTCTCGTTTACCGAAACTCCTGAAGAAGAGAAAAGCCACACTGACACTGTTTAGGTAGCAAAGGACTGCAGCATTGTGTGGCGACGGTTGTATCAGCAGTCCTGAAGGTCACGCTGATAAGACCTAGGATTTCCACCTCAGAATGGCGTTGTGCTCCGACCTTGGGCCCCCCCCCTCCCCCTGAAGTCGATCAAAACGGCTGAGCGGCGAGTCCACTGCAGGAGAGGCGAGTTCAGAGCGATGTGGAATAAGTGAGGATCAGCGCTCGGCCTGGCCGAATGTGACTTTGTAAGGATGATAAATAGTTTAAGGACATTTTGTTGCTCCTCTGATCAGGCAACTGTTGTATGTGTGAACAACTAAGAATTCAACCGCACAAAAGTTAATCGTGAAAAATACTTTTCATTTGCCGTCAATGTGAAATGCAAAGTACAGCATGTGTTTATTCATAATACGTGGAGTGAAGAATTGTTTTGCCCAGCTAGTGTTTCCAACATATAGAAATATAATCTGTATGCTCCCAGTATGATGAGAAATTGGTGCTGCATTAAATAAAATATTTCACTTGCTCTCACCAATATCTATTTTAAGATGTACACTTGTTCCTATAAGCTGAAATAAGACATGGAATGTTAAAAAACACTGTATCTGTTAATATTGACTTTAATGTGACACCATGAATCAGCGTCTCGTCCCCAGTTACTCCCAGTAAAGGTTCTCTTGGCCCACAGTGCTTATTGTTGTCATTCGGTACCATGACAATTATTGATTTAGCCTCCACCTCCTACAATATCACATCTGCTCTCGATTATTTCACATCTTTCCTACCTGACTCCCGTTTTCTCGGGGTTGATTAACAGAACCACTAATTTTAAAAATTATACAATGTTTTTTGTCTTTTATTAGTTAATTAGTTAAAACAGAGGGGCAATTATTTTAGTCAATTAGTCGACTAATTGGCTGTTTTGGTCTTCGGTCAATTTGTTGTTTCTTCATGCTGAAGGACTTTTCAGGAGGATATTTTCGTTCCACGTCATTACCACGAGGCTGTTGACATTTTATAAACTGTGTCTGCTCTGCATCACGTGACTGTATCGGTCCCGACGTTACCAGTGCAATAAAAATTGTTTATAATATTACCTCTTCCTCTCATATTTTCCAGTATAATTATGTCATTATAATTATATGTCAAAATATAATGATGATTTTAGAGTGTAACATTTTCTTTCCCACAGAACATCATTTTTGGGCCAGTTGAAAACGTCCCATAAGCCCACGTCACAGCCCAGTAACAAATTCTTGCTGATATACTATGTATATGCGAGCATTTCTCTCACAAATTATTTAATGTTACTGTGTTACTTTTAGTCTGGAAATAAACCTGTCACATTATCACAATGTAGATGAATTCACACGACAAATCAACCTATTTCCTGTTTATCTGGTCAAATGTTTTCCATCCAACGGGAGCGTTTTAAACCTGTTACTGTAGTCCAAGGAAGGCCTCTGCCCACCGACTCGCATATCAGACCCTGATGCACAAGGAAGTGAAAAACGCTGAGATCGAAAAGGAGGCAATATTGACTGGGAGGAATCACAGCATGGAGCCAAGACTGCTATACCAGGAGGGAAAAGGACAGTTAGATGGTGAGATTAGGGGGCACAAAGAGCACTTCATACACAGGATTTTTAAAAGATGCGATCCGGAGAGTGAAGAAAAACTTTTTTACCCCTTTTAGTAAAAATAATTCAACCAAGAACCACATGGTTGTTTTCCAAACATCTTTCAGTCACACAAGTTAATGGGGAAATGAACCCGAGGGGTTGAGGTGTCATAGTAACCAAAGTAACTGTTATGAGATGGAAAGTGTTCGCGTCAGGCACATTAAAATACACAACCGCCCCAAAGTTTAATATATTCTATTATCCTGCATGATAGATAATATGAAGCACTTGTCCTTGAAGATTGTACTCCTACTATCAAATCCTTAAACATTTGGTTTCTTTCTTTAAAAAAAAATTGCCCACCCTTCACCCAATAGAAGCCTTCCTTTCCAATACAACGGTGACTTACTGTAACGGCCATCAGGCAACAACATGACACCTCAGAAGAGGGCCAAGTTGTTACGCTGTGGGTGACTCACAGTTAATGCCTTGACAACACAGAGTGCCGCATTTTCTTTCTCCAATCCTCTTGTAAAGCTCATCCTCTGCAAGCTCCTCACACTCTGAAACTTTGTCTAGCCTTTTGTAACCTGATGATGCCACGCTGCCTTTATCCTTTGCAACCTCTAAAATACCTTGAAGTTATGTCATTTTGTAATCATCTGGAACTCGTTGACACTCTGACATCTCCCCCTCTGCATCCTCTCGATGATGTGCAAAATGTTGTCGTCTGCCCCTTAATCTCTGAAAACTGCTTTGCTAACCAACCAAATCATGGCGATCTTTCTGTTAGTTCCCGCGCTGCATGCGTGGTCACCGAACGCGATTCTTTTTCCAATATCAGGCCTATCGGGCACCACTGCTCTAAAAGACCTTTCCCCTTCTGCAAATCCCTTTTGTTCTGTGACTTCCCGCTAAACAATATTTGACTTCCTACGTTATTTCAGCACTCAAACAGTGTACCATGACTTGAATGCCCCACACAGATAAAACACATCTGGGAGTGAAAATATTAGAAGAATCAATACAAGGTGCAAACAGTGCAAACAGACTGATGTACACCAGGCTTGAGCAATCTCGCAGTCAAGTCTGGTATCAAAGAAAATCATCACCAGCTTGGCGATATCAACACAAAACCTCAAACCACTCGAATCATAAAAGTTTGTGTGGTCCGAATGTTTTTTATTCCACTTTTTACACAGACAGTTAACTGTTTGAAAGGAAATATCTCATATGACATCCCCAGAATCCTTTGCTTCATGCCAAGTACCAAATATTTGTATCAGAGGCGTGTGAATAGCTATTGTCTATGATTCAAACGGTACACTGGTCGTCAGTGGGCCATGCTTTGATAAAGCTCACATCTCGGGTGTTGTTCTTCATGTGGAACTATCTTTTAAGCAACTCGACACTTTAAAGATGGTTTTGTCCCCCGGTCACCTACTTTCGTCAGACCGAAATATCTCAACAGATACAAAACGGTTTAAGAACTAGGCTCTTGATTGCTGACCGAACCATTGGGCACCATTTGGTGCTCAGCGTCTTGCCCACAAACAAGAGAAGGTGGTTATAAAACCCTCAACTATGTAACCTGCAGGGTTGCCAGAGGATGAATATTACCAACTTTGGGGTTATTTTCTTTTCAAATACACCTACCTCGAGGTTATATGAGGGCGGCATACTGATGTTAGCAGCTAGCACAAAGACATCTAAGTACAGCCTTTCCACAGCCTGCTAGCAAGTGGTGTAGTCTATATTTTTGTAGTGGGTATACTGGGGGGGGCGTCCATCCGTCAGTGACCGAGGATCGCTGTAGTTTTGGTTGGTCATCTCCAGCGGTAGACGTGACGTGACTGCCTTCAGATGGGGTGAATTTATGAATGACAGTTAGAACATTCTGTCACAACGATGTTGTTACGTACCATCGCACTTTTGTTGGTGGGTAAAGGGAAATCCTTGACTTTTCCTAGAGGGTATACGGCGTATACCTGTGTATCACGTAGAGTACACCACTGCTAATAGCACAGCTTCAGACTCTGTTATTTATTGTTCAGCATGGACAATAACTGTGAACTCCGGCCATTCTGTCAGAATGTCAATGTTGGAGAAAAAAAGAAAACACATTTTGTCCGTCCCCAGGACGAGCTAACCGAGGGACAGCGGCCACTCAGGAATCACGCCACCTGTTGGAGGACAATGACCCTTTCACATAAAGTGGGACAGACATCGCCTCACTCCCCCGTCATTTTGTCAAGGCGTAACCTTCCCCCCCCTTCAAAATGCAGCAACTCTTTCCAATTGAGCTGTTGTTGCTGCCATCGCTATTGGCTTTCAATGAGGCACGGGGTTATCAAAGAGTGAAGGAGAAATTGCCTTGGCTCTGCCGTAGCCCTGATTGCACTATCAGAGCCGTCAGGGAGGCTCTTTATAAAGGGAGGGCACGAGGGAGAGCGAGGTGGCGGCTGGCGTTGCCCCCCTGATAAATCAGCGCGTGCTGGCAGCCACTGCTTAGTGCAGCCAGGCAGCACCGGAGTGCCGCAGTTCAGGGTCGGTACTTGGCAAGCCCCCCTCTCAAACGAGGCTGCCTGCACCCGACCGCAGACCTCTCTGCCCCCCCTTGCTGATCCTCCACCGCTGCCCTTGTCAAGGTTTGTTTGTTTATCCCTGATCCCCCGCTCTACCCTCACCATACCATATTGTTTCCCACCGTGCCAAATTACCCTCCTCCTCTCTCCCCCGGTCTAAGTTATTCTGCATATTTCCCCAACTTCATTTATTAAATTAGAAAAACTATGTTGTTAGTTGAATTTGAAACATGCTTCCGTTTCTTGGTGATAATTCTTTGTTCAATCGAACCAAACAAAGTGGCTGCGAAAAATAAGTTAAATACCTTTTTTTTAGGACTTTCTTTCTGCTGTAACAGTTAAGGATTTCTGTAATGAAATAAATTCCATGGTAAGTATTTTTTAAGAGCCAAATGGACAGATGTTTCTACTGCTGGCATGTTTACGGTCAAGAGGATTACATTTTGGTTTAAAGCGCATATTATCACCTTAAATCCAAAAACATCACACCATGTGGGGAGGAAATTACGCCACCGTTAACATTTCTCATAAATCTCTAGTCTTCTCATCTTCTATTGGATGCTGGAGTTTATTGCCCCTAATAAAAATCTTGATTTGTTGTGCTTGAAGTGTTTGCTTGATAGGGTTGCAGCACAGTCATCACTTCCAGTGAACTGACAAACCAGCATCTCCTCCCTGCTTGTACTTTTCTATACCATCTTCCAAGGAAACCACCATTCGGATTGTCTGAAATCATATGAAATTAAAAGATCTTTACCGCGCTTGGGGATGGGAATTGTGGGGAAATGAATTACTGAATCTGGCCTCCTCGACTCAAGGTGGGATGGGTTAATGCAGACGCTCTTCGCCGCAGCTTTGAGATTGCCATAAATGTTCAATTACACGTACTTAAAAAGGCCCGGGTGAGGCCACATGGTGCCCCGCGTTCAGTTCAAGTCCTGATTAATTTCAGATTTATTCTGTCATTTTGATTCAACCCCTTCTAATTTCTCCTCCGTTTGGAGTTGTACAGGACCTCCTCAACTTTTCTAATTAGATGGACATGAGTATAGCGGCTCGTGTCATTAACAGTGTTGATGTCCATGGAGCACTGGGGCTGTGGTGGCCCCTGGGGACCAACTGACTTGCATCGTTTTGAATGTCAAGTGGCCATGTTCTTTAACTTTTGTCAAATTAAAGCATGCAAAATTATGCATTGGATCATCATACTTTATCATCAGTGCTGTTAATGTAAATGATATTTCATCTCATTTGGTCATTTCATAAGGGCTGGTTGAGGATGATAGGCATTGGAGAGAAGATTGATACACTTGGGTTTACACGTGTGGTTTCTGTAAGCTGGTACGTAGGTGTTGTGTTCAAAAATGAAGAAACACCGGACGGACAAAGGGCATCGTGGAGAGATGGTGTTGCGGTAAAAAGAACATCTCAGCTGAGGAGCCGCTGGTCTTTGCAACCAACAGGCCACAGGTCAGTCCTTTTGACCATCCCTAGTGCCCGTCTGTTGCCTCCACTAGTGAACTCGAGAACAATGGTTGCCTACATGTATTTATAACAATGCTTAAAGGTGTGAAGGTTATTGTCCACTCCTCTGGGAGTGGTCTTCTGGTGAGTTTAATGTAACTCGGATTTCGAATGTCTCTCTGTCAATATCAGTTGTGCTGTGGTCAAGTATTACATGCATGCATTCCAGTTGATCACATTACATTAAATACAATCATAACTACATTGGTATTATTTTATTACAGTTGCAGAATTGCATTGGTTTTACAATATTGTCTTTACTTTATTGATATCACAGTTTCAGAATCATGGCTGTATTCTGGTGTACTCTATATGCATTTTATTAATTTGATGAACCGGGTCGTCAGTTTATTTCTAATATCCTACATATGCGATACTTGTCTTGTTTGAGTCAACATTATATCCACATTGTCTTCACTTATTGTGTTGGAAATTATAAACTACGCACAGTGGACGCGCCTCGCTTAGCCTAGCTTGCCACACGTTTGTTTTACTTGGGCGCATGAAGAGTTTTTGTTGTGTCTGTATAGTTAAGACTGTAGCTAACCAGCGTTAGCTGTTTCTCTTCATGTAATGTGGTGACGGCGAAAAGATCGTCGCGTAACCTCAACACTCGTCACCTTATACTCGCATTAACGTAAAGCAGCTAACGGCCGAGTCACGTGGAAACCCGCGCAGCGCTGAAATCGCAGATGGGATTAAGCTGCGGTCAACAATACCGTCCGCCCACTGCCTTTGTGGCTTGTTGGAACTGACGTGATATATATATATATATATATATATATAATGCTCCCTGGGGAACACTTACATGGAGGGTTGCAGCAATGAGTCGTGAGACATGAGTCAGTGTTCTTGCACTGCCCCATTCCAACGTCTCACACAAAGTCGATGTGTTTTTGAACGTGTTTTCGGTTCTCGGGCTGAAAAAGTCTGTGGTTAACACAAGCTTCAGAGATGTTATAGTTTAGCAACAGCGGTTGCTATCAAGTGGCTAACATGAGACTGTGGTGTAGTGCGTTGCGTTAGCTTTTTACTTCACTGACGTTTAAAAAATCCTAAAATCGTGGAGAAAATCTTGAGATTTTTTGTGTGTCTTTGTCAGGGGAACCAGTGCGATGCCAACATCTGGGATTGGCCTAATACGGTGAAGCACTTTATAGTGGTTGCTATCGCCGCAAAATAGTACTTCTTCTTGGTCATTCCAATTTTGAACTTATAAAATCACACAGATGAAATACTGAATCAGTACAAATAATATGTACTGATTCCTTAGCAATATTACATTTTTATATCAGTTTGACTTTGAGCATTTGAGGGTTTGAGCATGTTGTATTATTTTTCGTATTTTCCGTGAACCACAAGTTATTAAAATAGCGCCATTTGTGTTTCAGTATCTGACTGTCAAAGCTTAACCCTTGCGAGCCATGCGAGTGTCCTCAAATGTCAACGCAGCTTCAACAAGTGAGCGTGATCACTGCTAAACGTTCCAGCTTGTACACCAGAGCCCTCGTGTCCCCCTCTGGCCCACAGACGGGCCCCATCGACCGGGCCTCCTCCTCCTCCTCCTCTTCCTCTGCCTCCGCCTCCTCCTCCTCCCCTCTCCTCCTCCTTCTGCGCTGCGAAGCCACGGGGACGCGTGGGGCCTTTTGTCTGAGCAGTGTGGGGGGCCGCAGATGTCGTCCCCCAGAGACACAGCGGAGGTTAATGATCTCACACCCTCTGCTAAAATAAATAAATCATTTCCAGTCAGGAGTCTGCATAAATCTCCACTCAAACGGCGATTTGCTGGAGCAAGCACCACCAGTTGCTAATGACTGTTTTTTCCCCCCTCCCTTCCTTGATTGCCCGAGGGGATAGGCTGTGACACAGATGAGTTCTTTCCACTCGCTCGCTCTACTCCCCTTCCCTCTCTCCACCTTTCTCTCTCCGCCACACACACACACACACACACACTCGTGGCTATTCTAATTCACAGCGTGTTTTGTCAGGGGACGTTAGCTGGCTGACAGGCGTCTGGTTGGGATTGGGGGTGCATTTGTAGTGACAGTGGTAGTTGTTTCTTGTTTCAGCTGAGCTGATATTAGGAGACGTGTGTGTGTGTGTGTCTGTGTGTGTGAGTGGGGGGGGGGGGGGTTTCTGCTGTCATGCACGACACAGCGTGGCGCAACAGAACGCCTCGCTCAATCTCTGTCTCGAACCCTGCGTGCACGATCCTCCAAGTCAGTTTATGCAAAGCAGATGATTGGAATGGAATGAAACATTTATTTTGGGAGGAATTATTTATTTTTATTATTTATTATGTGTTAATGTGATGTCCTATTTTCCCAAATTTACCCTGACGCTTGTGTTTTGTGGTGGCAACATTATCTGTTGGTCATGTGAGCCTTACAATTACAACCTGAGATGTGGAATTATGGCTTTTTTTAACCGTAGCCCAAGATCAAGTGTTTTTTTATTTATTCTTACTATTTAGTCAATTTTAAATTGTTTAATTTAAATTGTCCTGATTTATTTAGAGCCCGAAATAGTTGGTTGATCGATTTGTCCTACAACAAAAAACTGTCCTGGTGATATATTTATATATAGATAATTTTTTTCTTTTAATAAATAAATACATTTTCTTCATTAATTTTTCATTAATTATTTGAGGAATAAATAGTTACAAACCAACATATAATCTCACAAAATAACTTGATTTCATGAAGCAACATTAACTGCGTGAACTCACGCAGTAATTTCTGCATATTAGTTGATTGTGGAGCTGGACGAGGTTGCGACTGCTTGAACTAAGCGCAGTATGATGACGCCTGCGGGCCTAATTGGAGAACAGTCACTACTTGTGTGGCTTTAGTCGTTAGCTTTTTAAGTGGTGTCATCAATAGACGCGACTCAGTAATCAATGAACCCTATTAGAGCTCATTAAGGGAGTCACACTGAAGAAGTTAAATATCACAATGTAAATAATGCATCCTAATGTAGCATTTAATTCATTTAGCTATTTTAATAATACTAAGGAGGATGAAGCCCTTTAAAGGCTTCATGGCCTGCTGGTTAATGAAACGTGGTTAATTGTGTGACCATGATAAGCTTATTTTAAATGAGTGGCCTGCATGGGAATCAGGACACTCGCTTACAGTTTTGTTTCTAATACATCAGGGTTTGACAGAAACGCTTTGCAGCCACACGGCAGGCCGCCACAACAAAAGGAAAACGCAAGTATGGATCTTTATTTCAAGGTGAAAGAGAAGTCAAACACACTTAGGAATTATAGATCAAATCATGGAAATATTGACTGGTGAGGTTTAAAAAAAAAAAGAAAGGAAAAAGAGGAAACGAAGGCAACAAAGTAAATAAATAAAGTCATTACCAGAGCTTAGAACAGAGGCATCCGATTTTCTCTTTTATCCTGCAACAACAAAAAAGAAAAAGGAAGAGACGACAGAGGAGGAAGAAATAACAAAAAAGAGAGAGAGAGCGAGAGAAAGGGAGAAAGAATTGCACAGAGGCTTTTCTTTTCTTTAAAATGCTGCATTAGGTCTTTTCCTGCAGTCAGTTTTCATAGTTCAAAGCTGGCAGTTCAATAAATAGCTGGAACTGGCACATCTCTGTTCTTGCAAAAAGAAATCAATGTTAATCCTATTACCGGCAGTTATCACCTAGCCCAGAGACGGTGGCAAGTAAGGAGGAAAAAAAAGGAAAAAAAACTGAGATGTCAAAGCGGGAAAGGGAGAGAGAGCGAGAGAAAGGGAGAGAGAGGGAGCGAGTCACCCTTCATTCACTTTCAAACACAGTTTTGATAATTTACTTCTGTAGAAGAAGAAGAAGGAGAAGAAGGGTGGCAGGGGGATGGGGGGGGGGCTTCAGTTACTAGTGTGTGTGTGTGTGTGTGTGTGTGTGCGCGCTTGTATGCCTGTGGAGAGAGGGGGAGAGATGGGGGGGGGGGGGTCCAGGGCTACTGATGTATTCCCACATAATGCTTGGATCAGACCCTGCTGCTGTAAGCAAGATGTTTGAGGCACAAAACATCATTTTTGAAAAATGTTCACACCGCTTAGCAATCCTCTTCCTGCAGCGCCCTGACATCTGGCCTTTCTCCTTCTCCCACTTCCAGTCCGGTACTCTCTGCTTCCCAGTTGTTGTGGGTTTTTTGTGGCGGTGGTGGGGGTCGAAAAAGAAAATTATCGCTGTGGAGGCGCTTTACTACTCTTAAAATTGTCAAAGTTGTTTGAATAAGACTAAAAAAAGGTGCAGTCCAGTTTTGAATGAGAATGGTTGGCTTTCAAATAGTGCTGCTTAGGTATCTTTCACAGGAAGGATGTTATCAAAGAAAACAACAAACTGACAATAATCTGCAGGTTATTTGGTTGATTAAACTCTTTATCAGTGCAAAATTGGTAAAAACATACATACATACCCAACGCATCTTCAATACAGTTGTTTGTGCGACCAACTACCCAAGACCTACAGATGTTCCGTTTTCTATCCCATAAAACACAGAAAAACCACGGATGTTTACGTTGGTACATTGGTTGGAATTGTGAAATATAGAGCTTTTTTCGCTTGAAAAAGACTTGTCTTTACCAAGAATGTTTCCAATCATTTTCCTATAACCAAATGTTTATTTCAGTAGTCATTTCAGCTTTAATTTAAAGCAAGAACTCATTTAAAGTACCTCGAGGGAAGTTATTCTAATTCCTTGTCTTCTACATTTTCAAATGTGAATATTTTCATTTTCATTCAGACCAAACAAGACACGTTTAGACTCCACCAACGCAGAATTGCTAATGGGAACAACCTGTAGCCGCAGCCCTGATGCTGAAATGGTCAGTCACACCTACAATCTCCATTTGGACACTACATTTAAAGCCGCGTTGCTATCAACCTAGTGATGAACCTGATGAAAGATTTGCTATTTTCCACACGAAAACTCCCTGAAGTAGACATTTGAGGAAAATTAAAACAAGCATTTTTCCCAATCGTCCAACATTTGATGGACAAAGTCAGGCAATCGATTAAATTTAGAAAATAATCTGTGGGTGGATTGATAATAATCTTAATGTTGCATCCTTACTCCCTTTCTTTGCTGAAAATCAATACCACAGAGGATGTGCGTGCCACTTCGCCGTGTTGTATAAATGTAAATGTTACGTGCAAATAAAACTCGCAAAAAACAAAACCTGCTGCCATTAAAAATTGCATTTCTCCAATGAACACACCAAAACCCTAGATTAGGCCTAATCACTGTCACCAGGAAGCAGCATCAGGCCCTCTCACTGGCGGATTAAGTCTTCTGTTGTTGTTGTCCTTATTGTTGTCGCTGAGAAATAATTACAGCTGAATCTCATCAAAGCCAATTCAACTCTTGGCAGGACTCTGCTCCGTTTTTCCCTTTTTTTCTTCTTCCTTTCTTTCAGCGAGAAACCTGAGTTCCCCCCTGCATGAAAGTGAAGATTAAAGTAGTTAAACACTCGCAGTGAACTGAAGGGGAAACTGAGGCGGCGTCAACGGGGCGGGGGGAACGTTTTAACTGCTTCTTTTAAATGCTCTTCAGTCAAAGAATGACAAAAAAAAAAAGAAATCCAGCTGACACACGTTTGTAACCTTGACTTGACCGACTGGGTGGATTTATTTCCGGTGGAAGTGACCCCATTGCGGCCTCGCCCCGTTCTATATTCCCATAATAAATTGGATGGCGAAGCGCTGGCTTTAACATGTAGAATAGCGGTGACATGCTAAATAATGAGGCGGGACAGAATTATGTGGTGCCGGTGTGCGGGCTCTGGGGTATTCCCGGGACTCGGAGTCGCCCGGGCCTCCTACTCAGCGCCTGCTGCTCCGCGTGAGGCAGGGGGGGGGGGGGGGGGGGGGGGCTCTGAATATGGAAATGGAATTAATGTACCAACGCCCAAAGGTAGATTACATCGTAGCGACCCTTTTGCCCACGCTTTGCTCTGTTTGGGACCGACAACAAAAAGAGCAAACGTTTTATTCATCGCAGAAATGGATGTTTTTATTACTCCCTGGTGGAGTTTGAGATGTATTACGTTGTTTTTTGTTGTTGTTGATGCAGTAGGTCATTTCAATGCGGCGCATCGGGCTGTAATGCCTCGATGATCTTCCTCGCGCGTGGGCAGTTCCCATGGTGGGTTTTTTGGGAAACGATCCCGCGCACCCAAGTGAGTGAGTTACGATCGCGATAAAGAGGCCGAGCGGCGCCAGGATTCTCGGCAGAATGTAATCATCCTACAATGACTTTGTCACTTTGGAAAACAGCAGCTGCTTTGACTATCCCCATTGTCGCTTCGGACTGCTGAGTACATGTGGCGCCACGTGTCGTGCAACCTTGAAGCCGCCGTGGTAAACGCCACTGTTTTATTGCCATTGTCGCAGCGGCAGACAGATTTACAGATTTTGATGCAGCCGATTTTAGTTTGCTACAAACACGCCAGTAAAATGGCTTTACAGCCTCCCTGGGCTTTTCGTCCAGTGGGGGGTCGGGAAGGGGGGGCGGTTAGGGTGAGGACTAACCAACAAGCGCTGCCTGTCCTTCAGGCGACACGCAGTGTTCAATCCCAACTCGTGCCGCGCTTTATTGCCGCCTCTCAGTCACGACAAGAGTGAGTGACGATGTGTTTGCTCATTAGCAGCGGCGGCAGAGTCGTTCCCGTCTCACGCACAAACGCCGGCGTTCTCTGTAAAAGTGTGCCGGCCGATGAGGCCAGAAGATGCGGTGGGATTCGTAACAGGATGACAAATGTCCTCTGTGTTTTCTTTTCACATTTTTTTTCCCGCTTTGCCGGCTCTCCTGCCCGCTGCAGACGCTCGCTTTTACAACGGGTGATATGTTGCGTGTGCGCACGCCGGTTGGATTACATTTTTTTAACGGCTCCAAGGGCGGTTGTCCCGGCTGTAAAAAAGAACCAGTGTGAGCTCATTGCAAACACACTCACTTCCTCTTCTCCCCACGTGAACGCTGCGACTTACAAAAGATGTCCGTCTGAACTCAGGGACCTGCTAGTTGCATCAGATGACGGGCGGGATAAGAGGGCAATCAGTATTCAGGGGGGCGATGTTACGAGGCGGCGGATCACCGATCCCGGGCTTGAGTTATGCGTCCTGATTGTCGCCCAGCATTATGCACAATGTTTGCGGCTAAACAACCCAGTGTGTGGATCGTAAACTGCTCCTCTTGCATGCCACCTTGAAGTGAGGGAGCCCCCCCATACCCTAACAGCCCCCCCCCCCTCCATAAACAACCCTGTCATTTTAAGTAAGCGTCCCCCTGCTTACCGGGCACCTTTCGCTCGTGAGCTGCACCTAATTTGGAAGCTTTTAAATCTCCCGCAAGTGTTGTTGTGAGAAGTGCCTGGTTGCAAATGTCTTTTATTGAATGCTGACTCGGTGGTATTACAGGCTTGCAGATATGCCTGGTGTAATATGTCCCCATAGCTTTATCTTGTAATAGTAAAGTGTATTAATTTTCATCGGACTGGGGGAGTGTGTGAGGGGCTAGAATTGACTCTATTTAGGAGCGCTACTTGCCACTGACTCCAGATGTGGTATTTTTCACGCAATGGGCTGCCAAAGAGCGAGGAGGGGGGGGCTGTGCTTTCAATTGGTAGATTTCTTAAGTAAGCCTAGCGGTTTATCACAATCCATCACGAGGAGCGGGATCTGGGTAATTAAGGACTTTGCCAGGAGTGGCATTCTTGAAATTGGAGTTGAGAGTCCACTTAGCGTCGGATCCACCTATGAAGTTTTGCTTCACGGTAATTTACCGTATAATACGAGTGGCGTTTGGTAGAGAGCTTTCCTCGGCCACAGTGTTTGTCATACATACTGCACAGCACAGGCTATTACTATTTGTAAAAGGGAGACGGCGGGACTTTGTGTGAACGTTTGGTAAAAACGGAAAGGCTCCGTTTTTTAAAGTAATTTGATATGCGCGAGGAGAATTCGTACCTTTGCACCTTTTTCCTTGATTCGGATATAACGAGACGAACAGAATCACGCCCCGCACAGGACCGTCCGCTGTGTGACCTCGAGCAAAGTCAGCAACATAAGAAAGAAAAATCACGTTAAAAAACATCTCCTGCTTTATGTTGAGGTTAATAATTATAATATTATTATCTGCATCATAAATTCTACAACCCGTCCTTTGAATGCGTTTAAAGTCAATCCCACAATCGAGCTGACTAAAGAGTCTTTTATTTGCTCAGATAAAAAAATACACTCCTCTCTAAGCTGTGAAGAAATGGCAAAATGGAGGAGAGCGCCGGTGGTCGCCCAAGTTTGTACCGCAGAGCTTTTCCCTGATAATGCCACACATTCTGGGCTTCTGCTTTCAGCAGCCTTCGCACGAGTGCTCCAGTCTCACACGGCACTTAAGTGTGATTAATAAGGTGCAGTGTTGTGTGTGTGTGCAGGAGGGGTGGGGTGGTGGGGGGGGGGGGGGTCAGGTGGTGGTGGGGGAGTTTTATGTCAAGATAAACGTGGAAATGGCCGAGCAGTCGCCAGCTTTCTCCTTTCGGCTGCCGCACAGTGCCCGGCTCGAGAGCAGGAGAGGCTGGGGTTTTTTATCAAGCCAAGGGCTCAGACCACCAGAGGCTCTTGTGAAGGAAGGAAATTACCGGGTGCAAACATTCACAATACCCCCAACTCAATCCCTCCCCCCCTGCCCTTCCTCCCTCGTCTCCCTCTTTTCCTTCTCTCTCTGACTTCCACTCTCCTGTCCCTATGTTTATCAGGTTTTGGGGCACTGTATTTTGATGTCAATAAGCAATTTTTCTTGCCTGGTCTCCTGCCTGACCCCTTTAATCCATCAATATATTATTAGAGATAAAGTTTTGTGGACGCCTGCTGCAGTCACAAGATAAATGACATCTCTGAAGTCACGCATTAAAGACTAGATTAAGGCCTTGTGACTGTGTCTTCAGTGCTCATCTGTGCGCCTCTGTCCAACCTATCACACTAAGTGACAAGAAAGAAAAATAATGAACTGAGGCAGAAAAAGCAAAGAGATATTTTTTACACACACAACCGGCGTCTGTCTTCAGCCAGGATTAGGGCGCATTAGAGGCGCTCTGGAGAAGGGGAGAGATGCAGCAAGGGGAGCGTCACTGCTTGTGTACATCTCGCCCCAAAGAAAGGGAATTTCAGTCCTCTGTCCCTCTTTGAATGAACAAGGAAGCAGACGTTCCTTTTGAAACAATGCAGGCTTTTTTTTTATTTCAGTAGATTTTAATATTCAAATTGACATTTTAACCGAATATAAAAAACGTTTAGATTAGATTCAAACCATTTTAAACAACGGGTGTGAAAATCATTTGAGCGGGAGGGTGGTTCAACCTTCTCTTATTTTGTGCTAAAAGTATATATTAGTGTTAGATCTTTACAGTTGGTTGTAGCATTAATAACTAAAATATCTGCGTAAATAATTTAAGACGCCACTCTTTAAATCGTTAAACGTTAAATTGCAAAGGGGTTGTTCAATTGAATTCCAGCTGTTAATGTTAATGTGTCGCTCAATAACATTATGTTTGTCTGGTTTGGCTACGCAGGTCGCGACTCATCGGGAGTTGTTTCCTCTTGGAAGATACTTTTATTGTTTGTTGTTATAGAATCATTTTCTACTATTTATTTCGATAAGGAAGCTGTGATAAATTCCGGATTAGCCTTTATTGAGATGCCATCTTTCTCATATTTAATTTAATTTCTTTGACATTAAATCACAGAACAAAGGCGGTCTGAAAAATTTGTAAATCGCAAAGAGCAAAACCAAATAACACGATACAAATAGAGCATTCAGCTCTCCACAAAGAAACGCCGTCCTCCCTTTTCTTACCTTTAGTCCCCCACAAATCAATTTCCTTAAAGTGCCTAACAATCATGTTTAAATAGGTGCTGGTTGAGATACGTTTCATGACCAATACTTTCCCTTCTAAAGTACAAAATACAATCAAAAAAACTGTCAAAAATAGTCTACGTGTACATTCTTGGTTTTGTTCCAGCTTGAGGTTTACATGTAGGAAACCATCCGCATACAAACGGACTACTGCTTTGCAGCAGCTGTAGTTACAACCACTAACAAAGATTTGGGTAATTGCAAAGAGGAAGGGATATTACTACTCCTTTCATGCTGAACAGTGAGCCACCTCACATTTAGACCACTAAAACCTCACACTAATAGACAGGATTACAAACGTGAAGTGACATTTTTATAGCTTAAACTCCCCACTACCTGGACTAGCAGATATTAAACGCATATCTGGTAGCACTTAGTGTTAAGTGGGACCAAGTGCTTATTGCGTTTCTGATGCCCTGAGTCTGCGTCTGTTCCGGCCCGGGCTGATACGGCGTGCTGGGCCACAGTAAATGAACGCCGGTGGATTTGCGCTGGACTTAGACCCGGTTATCAGTGGCCTCTCAGTTAATACGCCGCCGCGCTGACATTGTCGCGACGGCGCAACGATGGGCAATATTTGAATTTCCCATTAAGCCCTCCCTGGTGCAGGTGTTTTCATGTGGAACGTTCTCACCAGACCAGCCGCTTTCCCCCTCCGCAGAGACACGGCCATATCCGCCCTCCAGCGCTTCATTGGAAAAAGAGAAGAGCACGGCGGAAGCTCTGAACAGACATCCTGTTGTTCACCTTCGCGTCCACGTGCGACCCCGCCGATGTTTACCCTGTGAACCCGTCAACACGCACTCCTCGAAGGCTGCATCCAGCAAAAGGGGGCATTTGTAAATAAGGTGAGGGCACGACTTCCTGTGTTTGATCTGTACAGACATTCATCAGAAAATTTAGCTCCCAAAATCAATTAAATCCTTTTCACACAAGGTTGAGATAAAAGATAAGGCAGTGAAAGCTGCTGAAATGAAGCAGATGAACCCCTCTAACTCAAAGCGGCACATTCATACGGCCGGCTTTTACAGACAAAATACCCAAGGTCTTTCTGTTATGACCAATTATATTAGATCTTCTTCATTCTCCGCATTTATCTTGACTTCTGAGGTTTGTGGTAACTGAGGCGTCCGTTGGCGGCCCGTTTGCGCCCCGAGATTCTTCACCAGGAAGGAACTGTCCATGGACACTCATTTAACTTCAAGCGATTTACAATTTACAAATGAATCTCCTTTTAGCGTAATTATTGCATTCGGAAGGTTCATCTTCTCTTAATTTTGAGTGATCGTGAAGCTAATGTCTTGTTTGAGTTGAATGTGATATTCTGTGTTAATGTGACCAAAGTTCACTCCATTTAACAACTTGTGCCTCTTCTGTAAGACAAAGTTCCTTTTTTTATATAAACTCAAGTTGCAGATTGATTTTGACTTTGTGTGTGGATGTTGATGGCCTATGCAATTGATACATGTTTGTACAGTTTAGTTGTTAGTCTAAGGCTGAAGACACAAATTCTGTCTATATAATGTGGTCCTTAATGTGGTTGCTGACAATATCATCACGTTTCTTTGGTTTATTGATGCTTCATTGTATTCACAAAGTGGATTTTGTATACATGACTAGATATAACATGACTTTTATTGTGCTCTTGGCACCAATTATGTTTTCTTTACTTTCATTAAATTCAATGTTTCTTCGAGCTTTCATACTTTTGTGTTGTTGTATTGGATCCAATAACCATTTGCCTGAAAGTCAACCAACCGTTTGATCAAAGGAGTAGAGTGAAGATTTTTGCTTCAAGTGAAACAATAGAGTTAAATATGTTTCGTTGACGTTGAGAAGTCTGTATTCTGATGTTGAAAATATGGCAGCAAATTCCTCCTCTTGAGCCAATCGGTTGTGACTCAGCAGATCTGGTTCAGTGTTAGTCGAAATAAGGCAGTTCTCTATTCCTGGTACAGTGTGTTTTTAGCTCTATGCATTTTTCTATCGATACCATAACAGCAGCATTGATTATATAAGCTATTATGGTGTAATCTGAACAGAAAATGCTCTGCCAAGATGACTTGCGCAGAAATAAGCGAACTGTATTGCTGCGATCCGTAGCACTGATCAGGCCTAAATGAGCTCCATCCTGCTGTTTCCTAATAGCAATAATTATGGCTGATCCAGTCAAATGAACCCCTTCAACAATGGTATAATTAATAGTGTTGTACCTGTCGTGTAGCAGCATTGGTGTTTTTATGCATCAAAGCGCCACTGAAATTGTTATAGTTAAATTCTAAGCATATCCAAGTACATATAAGTATAATCACATATCATCAATGCTTGCTTTTTATTCATTTTCTCTAAATGTATTGTCCCAAGTGAAGAAAAAACAGCTTCAGTTAAAACATAATATAATGCGGAGAAACATTTATTTACTTATTACTATTATTACTACTATTTACTACTACTATTTACTAGTACTAAACTACTATTTATTTATTACTTCATTTAAATGAAGAGATTTGTTTGGTTGATTTTGGATTGTTGCTCTTTAGAGCTGCGTTTTAGTCTCTTTAAGCTACAGTTTAAAGTACTTTGCCATTGGCCAAGGGAGGCTCCAATACTTTAAGAGGAAATTAAAACAAAGGCCATTTTAAAATACACACGTGCAACAAACAGAAGAATACGACAAATTATTCTGAGCTTCTCCTACTGCCAAAGTCTAAGACATTACCTGCCAATATCTGTCATTACTCATTCAATTGGTCAGGTTGTCAGGTGTGATATTAGTGTTGGAAAGTCAGGGTCCATCAGAGAGACAGATTAGGGCGGGTCATTCGTTTACAGTGATATAGGAAAAAAATAGTCTTTAATAATTGTTCATAATAATTAGCCAAGTGCTTCTGCTCCTTGCACCTTTTTCTAGAGCGATGAGCCTTAAAAGCAACGTTTCTCAATAGCTTGACTCATGTCTTGGCTCACCTGTCAAATTAGGCCTTTCGAAAACTATAACCTTTGCTAATTTCCTTTGAGTGGTTGATACAGAGTTATTTTTAGCAAAGTTCCTTTTGGTTCAGTATTTTTGAACATAGCTGAATGCTGACACGCCGCAAAGAATTCCAGACTTCCTAAGCCGATGTTTCCCATTCCTTTCCTGTTCCGCTCTCTGACAAACATTATTATGAAGCCCCGTGGTGGAACTTTCCTTCCCCGGATCATGAGTACTTAATTATATGCCCTCTTTTCAATCGCAGCATATTATTTTTTGGGGGGGCTGGTTGGCGGGTGGGAGTTACTCGGTATCTAACAAATGAAAGGGATGACAGTTTAATAGCTGGGTGTTCTCAGCCATGGACGTACAATGGCCACTCAATGAGTGTTGTGGGGTGGGGCCAGTAGAATTAGAGTCGAGTACAGTTGTATATGCCCCCCCCCCCCCCCACCTCCACAAGAGCCAACCAAAATAGAGGTGCAGATAGGCTTTCGGAGCATGCTGAGTGTTTATCTGCCCTACAGACGCCCCCGCATGATGGATCTGCGGTGATCAGTTAAAACCACGCTGATGATAAACTAATGAATCAACACCAGCATTAATCACATCGCGGTCGGCGCACAAAGACGGATTGCGATGCAAAAGTTCCGGGCTAATGACGAACTGCTAACAATTTGGCGGCTGGCAAGGAGCGCCGTGGGTTTCATGCATAATCGTGGAAGATATTAATATATGAGGCCCCGCCCTCTTCCATTGCTCAACGTTGCTGCATGTTAGAGGCATAATAAAATGTGATTATCAGCCAAAACCGACATGATTAAACAGAACAGGGGCCAGGTTCAGAACCTCACAACTGCGGCACACGTCGTCTGCCACTCAGAGACGGCCTCCACCCACCGTTATCATTCACAACCCCCACCCTCTCCCCCCCAACCCAGCCCTTACACTCCCACCCCACCCCTTTTTTTGCCCCCCAGCGCAGGCCCACACAGATCCAAATCAGCATTTCCTGACCGGCCTCTCGCATCTCTGACCACACGCATGCTCTTGCTCGCGCCTTCATCTGTCAGTCATGTGAGTCCCCCGAGGAGCGGCTCGTCTGGAGATCGCACCGCCGCCGCCGGCCTCCCGTAATAAAAACCCCGGCTGGGTTTCTCTCCGGGCGGGAAAACGCCGCCTGTCTGTTCAAAGACAACGGTCGCCCAGTGAATACCCGCCTTGCATCGTGTCCTACATGATAAAATACTGCGACGCACTGTGAAATATCCTGTAGCACCTTTTAAAGAAAGGGTGATATTAAGTATTAAAACGGAGACCCCCCCCCCCCCCCCCCCCTCCCACCCTGAATGTGTCTCATGTACGAGCATGATCCACGCCATGTAGCATTAGGTGCGCGAGGCTTGATCATTGGCTCACAGTGAATTCTAGTTTGTTATGTTAAACTCTGGGTTTTAAGAGCTGCCTCTTCTTCGCAGCAGTCACGCCACAAGGAATTCCTGTTTTTCTGGAAGAGAGCGAGCAGCTCAAGTGAGATTCCACTCTTTCTCTCTCGCTCTGCTGACCCCCGCTAGTTGCCCCGTAATCTTCCCCATCGACCTAAACCCGCTGCTCGACACCCGCTTCCTTTTTCTTCCTCTCATCCCTGCTGCTTTTATTTTATTTTGTTAATATTTATTCATTAACTCAAGGATCACATTTTGCACCCTCCCGCTATGTGTGATGTAAAATGAGAGGGATGTAATAAATATATATATATATATATATATATATGTTTTTCTTTTTTGTATCTGTCGTTTTTCCTTTCTATCTCCCATATGACTTCTTAATCCATCTGAATGCATAGAAGATAATGTTTTGGGCGAAATAACATAAGAGGAAAGATAGACTCCCAAGGACCAATATCTTTATTGCTTGGAGGATAAACGGATTATGTCAGCCATTTTCTGCTGCTGACAGCTTTTCTTATTAACCGATTTTATTTTTAATCTGCCAAGGAAGAAATGCGGTTTTATGTCACAATAAAACGCTGGTCACATCTAATGCTGCCCTCAAACAAACAGATTTCTCAAAGCCTTGCTGGGAAATTTGAAATAACTTTAAAGAGGGGTTTTGGGGGGGCGGAAAAGGGGGGGGGTGGTGGTGGTTGTGCGGGGTGGTGTAAAGGGAATGGTGGTGGTGGAGTAAAATATACTTAAAGTCCTTCACATTTGTAGTCTTTTTTTAAACATTTATTTCTTCATGTTGTTGATCTGCTTAATAAAAAAAAGGCTTTCCATCATCATGACAAAACGGCGTGTGTGGGCTCTGCGTTCCTGTGGCATTGTGATAATACAAAAAACACTGCACATGCTTCACTTGCTACAATAAGCTGTGCACCATTTTGAACACGCTGATAAATGTTTTTATATGTTAATTTAGCATCACTAAAATCACATCCACTATCTCAGGTGTTCCTTGTTGAACCTCTTCTCCTTGCTTAAGTGTGTGTGTGTGTGTGTGTGTGTGTGTGTGTGTGAGATTCTGGGGATCATCTGAAATGAAACTATTTTGGGGCAGACTTATATATGAAGGGTGCTGGGCGCGTGGTGCCGGGGAGCTATCATTACCCCCAGGGCTTTAGCGCTCCCTGCTCTCTCATTTCATGCTCGTGATCTGAGGGTGTGAATTAGCCATTGCCCCCGGCAACCCAACTTAGTTACCGGCTGGACAACATGAAAGCAATACACAGAGCTGCATAAAGAATCCCCTCAGAGCCCCCCCCATCACCCTCACCCATCCTCCACACCCTGCATCCCTACCTTCTCCCGGGGGACCGGGTTGGGGGATACCCGTGTCATGTCTATAATGGACAAGTGGCAGGTTTCACCTTTGCCTGCGCTGGCGGAGCTTAGAGTAAAAAAAAAAAAAAGAATGATTTACTCGGCGATGTTCACATACATTAAAGTATCAGGACGAGCAAAGCGTGCTGACACCATGGAAAAAGGAGAGGATTTACATATCCTGAAAACACCAGGACACGCAAACTGTTGTTTAGCAGGACGAGCGTCATTCTTAATTCATTCTATTTTTACCAACAGATATTTGTTCTTAAATATTGTTGTTTTTTGTCTGCAGGCAACGGATTTCCACTTCCTATAAGCTGCAGAAATGCAGAAAAAATGTCACAACAATATCAGACGTTTTCGATGTATTTTTCCAGCCACATAGCTATGAATGCGCCTACATTTACTTAACCTGTCTGACCATGAAGCAAATGCAATACTGTATCCCATGAGTCTATATATTTTTAAAGTATTGCAGGATTTTAAATGGATCTGGTTTGTATACACACTGTACCAGCTGATGGAATAACAACACTGTGCATTCAGAGAGGGATGATTGGGCTTGATACTGTGTGTGTGTGTGTGTGTGTGTGTGTGCTGCCGCCATCAGTGCAGATATGGAGACGGACACCTGAATCAAGTCGCCTGCCATTAATGGATCCAAATACCTCGCAAATAGCCATGACTCCACGCTGACACACTGTGTCGCAGGCAACAGTTCCCCCTCAGAAGGAGCAATATCGACTCTAGTTTAAAATATTTATTGGAATCTCACACATTTTTGGAAGGAAAAAAATAAGGAACGCCGTACAAACAGGGCGATACCCGCATCCTGAATGCACCTCTCTGCAACTGCTCCTTAATAAACTCGGTAACTGTCATAAATTCTCATCCTAAGGGAATCAAAGTTGCTTGGTGAATTACGTTAAAAAAAAAAGCACAAATATGCACCGTGGCGTTGTGTCATCTGATGTCATTAACTTTGAGTTATTCCCCGTGGTCCTCGACTCTGAGGCGCCGACGGCAACAGTGAATCCCAGTGGGCCTTCCCGAGCTGCAGTGCTCACACAGGCTGCGTGTCAGTGACAGCGCCTCCGAAGTCTCCTCCAGCCTCACCGGGGCGCTGCTTTCTGAGGCAGCGCCCCAGTGAGGCCTGACACGCAGATCAGTGTGTGAGCGCAGAGGGTTTTCTGCTCGCCCTGGAGGTCGTTTCTACACACCCCTGCTTTGGGAACATGTGACAGTGATGCTTATTTACACTTGTTTGACTACCTCAATTATGACTTTGTGGTTCATAACATCTATGAACACATGACGTAATCATTAGTCCTACCGAGCTGGAATAATGCCATCATGCCCTGACGAAATACTCTATGTGAGTAACACAACTAGTTTTCAATCAACTCGAGGGGTTGAGAGGTTTAAATGAATAGTGAATACAAGTAATAAATAAATACCTTGATAAATGGATGAATTGCAAAACCAACCAAACATTTTGACCAAAAGACCTGGCCTAGAATGGACCAGGATCCAGACATGCCATGTCTGGAATTAACCCACTTCCACATGATTAATAACATTAAATGAAACCCAACTGAACCACTTGCTATGGAGCTTAAGCGATAGTTCAGTTCACGCGTGAGTTATTTATGCCTCAGCTGGTCAGCATTGTGCAGCTGAGATGCGTCCAGGTGTATACAACCAACCAACCCGAGGCGGCACTGTGTCGCTACACCAATCATAGTGTTGCTGTCAAACCTTTAAAGGCGCTCTCTCAGTTGTTGCTGTCAGGTGTCATTTCAGCGTGAAACTGGACGTGAGGCACCTCCAGCCAGCTGTCAGGCATTCTTCACTCATCCTCGGCCCTTCACCACCACCACCACCACCACCAGTGTCTGGACTCTAGGGGGGGATTTCTGCCGGAGCGGAACTCGGCATCACGGCCCCTTGATTATTCTGGTTTGAGATGGGGTCCAATCGGCAAGATTGTCCACTATTTCAATGTCATACAGGTGTAATAAATGTTTGTCAATTTGGACCGAGTCTCTCCTGATTGATCGGGAGATGACGGACAGAAGGAGTTCAGGAACCGCTTCATTTCTGATGGTGTTGTACTTGTGTGGTGCAGCTGCTGAAAGAAATACGTTCAACCCGTCCATATAGAGCCAACCCTGGGCTTTCTGGCCCAAGCTGATGCGTCCTCCTATCTGATCCACGCAAATCCTATTAACACATACATATAATTTGTGTTATAATTATCTATGTAAGCCATATTTATTTTCTGACATGGAGCTATTTTTCCATGTTTGTTGAAGCGGCGCTCGTTGAAAACCGATCCGTCTTATCTGCAGAAAGGAGAGCAGGAAACATTCCGAGAATTAGTGGAGATGGATTCCTCTCCTATCATTGAAAACAATCCCCATTTTCTCTTCAGACTTTCAGATGTTTGCATATCATTTGTTTTTTTTAATTGCTGAAGTTTGATTAAGCCCAGCCCCTAGTGTTACATGGCATTAGGCGCCGCCATATGTTTAGTTGTGTGCAGATACCCATTTCCATAATCGTTTTGCCTGTTTGAGACGTCTAGTTCGCCGGGGCGGCTTTGATTGCATCTGCCTCAACTTAAACGATGCCTCGCGAGTTTCCCCCGGTTCATCGCTGTGACCTTTAATCTACCACTTACAGAATGCTCCCATCTATCATGGTTGTCACTTTGAAATTCCTAATCTCGTCTGAAAAGTCTTTACAAGTGTGGCCGGATTACTCTGTGATAATTAATCATATTCAAATGCATGACAACAAATTTTGTTTACGTGTTTACGATCACTTGAAGTGAGAGACACGAGGGGAGGAGTGTTCAAGCCGTGCCAGTTAGGTGAGGTGTTCATTTGCATAACATTTAGTTTAAAAAAAAAAAAGACAGCAAAAGATGATTTGTGTGGAGCGACACCGGGATGAACTGGGGCTTCATTTTCAATTCAATTCATATTCAGATCACAGCATTTCATACAGGCAGAGTCATTCATTTGACAAACAAACCCGCGTCGACAAATCCCAAAGTCTTGTGCATTTAGACGGGCCGAATGCGAAATGGTTCTCCTCAGCGTTGCACCAAAGGCGGGTAAAGTTAATCTGCTTTATCACCCGAGCAACAGGGGGCAGGTTTTTGTTCTATAACTTACAGATTTGTTGAGTCGAGTCAAACATGAAACTCGTTTTTTTTTGTTCAACGCAACTAATCCTTGTGTGCTTTTGGAGTAATTACACTTCAGCCCTGATTTCCTGCATTTCTGTGGCTCATAAAGGTTGAAACGGAACCAGTAAACACTCGCCGTTCAACAGTCGACTGCTCTGCATTTCAGGTTTACATCTGTTGTCATTCCTCCTGTCCTGCTTGTGCCAGAAGCAGTGCTGTATAAATATATATATATATATATATATATATATACATATTACATTCTCACGTGTCTTCATTACGGCTCGCTATATGAAAACATTAGTCAGTCAGTGCTGCTGTGGTTATGACCAAACCGTGGAAAGGCCAAAACGTTACGCCCATAGACTCACATTGGGAATGAGATATCACATAACGAGCCCTGAAAAGCCAAATCCAGACTTATTTGACACTTTACTAGTGTGCTTACAAATATAAGTGATTACGTATACCTTGTCTCGGCTCATTATTTACAATACGCTACGTCGGTAAATCGAGTTTGCTGCTTTTATCTCAGGACAAACTGTGCCACCTCAAATTCCCCTTAATCATGCAAGCAATATAAAAGATGAAGTGTTATTTAGTTGTCTTTCATTATGAATACAGCTTTCATAGTGAGCCTGTGGTTAAGCTCGTGTTTTCAATGAGACTTTTGTGATCGGCTATAGGCTTTTTGGTCAAAGGAGCGGCTTTGATTGACGCAATTAATTTCCTCTAAATACATCACAATAAAAGTCCCTCGTTATTTTTACCGCTCATTCTTTGTCCCTTCAGAATTAAAAACACTTGTTTTATTGAAGAATATCCACAAAAACCACTGCTCATTTATCAAAGAATTCTTCAAAATAAAAGTCCACTGTTTTTCTGTCATTTAAAAGCTTTTTTTTAGAAGTACTAAAGGTCGGCTCAGACAGCAGGTGTGGTCCGAGCTCCAGCCACGGTTTTCCTACTTTTTTCCCTTTGCTGTGCTTTGTAGAAGAACTTCCTTGTCAGAAGATGATACGACAGCTATGTTTGATCAACCGTCCGGATTGTGCCCACATGCTGTCCGCACCTCGCTGAGATCTGGACTCAATGTGAGCAAGATCGGATCTTGGGTCTTACAGACGTGACAAAAGTCACATTGAAAAGACGACTGAAATGGTGACATGCTTTCTAGTGTATCATGAAGACCTAAAAAAACCTTCACGCAGTGCAGCAAAGAAGGCCCTCTGAGTGCTGCATATGTACGGGGCCCAGAAAACTACTTGTTATGTATCGTTTATTCCAATTCCATAGATTTTATTGTGATGCTGCTCTTGAATTTAGACTTTTCATAAAATCAAGTCTGGAGTTACGCATGAAGACTTGTATAATGTTGACTGTGATAGTATGTCTGCCATATCACAGTCTGGTTTTATGCCAGATTCCAGTTCTGAATGCTTCACAGGAGGACTTAAAGTTATGGACAACTACATCAATAAACACTTACAAGGACTGTCTTCCTCTTCTACTTTTGTAGACAGTGTGAAGGCATGTTTTCCCCGATAATGTGTTACAGCTCAGAGAAGAAGGGATTCAATTTGTCAAAAAAAAAATGCCAACAGATTTTCAATGCAACCAGCAGATTTATTATTTTTCAGGTAAACTGTCATAATGATGAAATAGGCCTGAAATCTGCTGCAACCATCAACGGAGGAGGATTGATATCTTTGTGGGCTCTCTGTGCCGTGGACACTCCTGAAGGGGATTTCTTTCAGCAGAAGTGAGTCCTGGTTATGTTTTCTTTTTGAAAACGACACATTCTTTCCAAAGAGGAAGCAGAAAAACATTTCACTTTTCAATTACCCCCAGCTCCTTCACCTCTCGCGTCCTCCCCGGGTCTCGTTTCCAAGGAGAAAGAGAAAAAGAGAAGGGATGCTTTTCACTCCCTCCCACTCATTCTTCCCCTATCAGTTCGGCTACCACTTTTATGCATGAAACAGAGAGGAAGATTGAAAGCATTCACTGGCCATTCAGACAATGAAGAAAGGAGATCCTCTGAGCTTTATTAGATATGAAGATCTACAATAAAAATCAATTTCCGGCCTCTTTATGCAGTTTAAATGACAAAGCCTCAGCCCATTCAGCCATTGTGTGCCGGAAAGTAATTCTGCAGCACCGGCCGAGACAAGAGCGCCACATACTTTTTGACCCGCGATTGCAGATTCTAATACGATACAGACCTACTGAGATAATAGGAGGCACTTAATATCATCTGTTGAAAAGGAAAAAAAAGTTATCTCATATCTTTTGGTAGATAGATGGATAGAGGACGAGGTTTAAACGTTTCATGGGCTGCATACTAAAGAGGCTGAGATGGACAGATGAGCTTTTCACTCTCACCACTTCTCACTGACGTGAACGTTGGTAACAGCGAGCTGTGCAATCCCTCTATACAATTGGGTGGTTAAATAAGTCAATTAAAAACCGTTAAACATAATAAATGGTCAGTTTGAGAAAGGCAAAAATGACAACATTTTCCTGTTGTAATTCAGACACTGCAGGGAGCTTTTTTTTCCATAGGAATGTGTTGGATACGAACAAAGCTTTAACTGTAAACATTGATCTTATGTATGAAGGATTTGGAGGAAAGGTATTGATTTGAAGCCGCTCTAAACAGTTCACTAATAACCTGACATGGTTAAAGACTAGCAGCACTTGTGGGAACCTGGCTTTCGTAGACTGACAGACCTGGTTTATGTATTACGTTACCTCTGCAAGAGTTTGACTTTTTACATTTTTAGACTATTTATGTGTCCTGTCATCGTCTTCTACGTTAGATTTTACGCCATTTTATTTGTTTGCATTATTTCATGTATGCATGGCATGTATAAATGATAACAACGCATACAAGGACACCGAACCCTTAGTTCACTTTCTCGCATTAGTCAATGTTTTTACATGTTGGCATTTCTCAGCATTTGCGTCTCTCATTCCCAAACATTAGGTCAAAAAGAGAAAGAATCCCGGAGCCTCTGTAGACGTTGAATTTCTCAGTGTCGTGCCAACATAAACCGCTCAGCGCCTTTCCCATGTGTGGAAAGGGTGATCAACAGGATGAAGGGTGAGGCGACCAATCAATCCCCTCCATCTGAGATGTTGGGCCCCGCTATGCTCTAAGAGATCGGCGCCGAGGTGGATCCTCTTATCAGCCGTTAGATAACGTTTAAGAAGAACAGTAATTTAATAGGGGCGAACCGCGGGGGCGGCGATAGCACATAGGTCATGTGTGTGAATTGAAGATGAAATTACAGTCAAGGCTGAGCTGCAGACGTGTCCATAGAAAAGGTTTCTCGGGGAAACAGGACGAGCTTTTCAGAATAAAATGCGTTGCTTTTCTCCTCTCCCAGATGCAAATAATGACAATAATAATGACCAATAATAAAAATGTCATCCAGTCCTTCTATTTGTCTTTCTCCCGTAAAGAATATCAAATGTGTTTTTCTTTGTGAACACAGCAAAGAATAACAGCTGTCCTCCCCACATGGTTGATGAGTTGTTGTATCAAAACCTTCCCCTCACAACACCTGAACGCTGCTCTGTTTTGGAGAAAAACTCTCTCAATCGATGACATGTGATGGAGCAAACTCAACAAGACGAATGATCCATGTTGCTGTGATGAAAAGGACTTTTTTTCTCTCCCTCTGATGAAGACACGGATGCATTGGATGAATTGGATGAGTGTGCCGCATCTCCAGGGGCGGGGAGATAAATATTATGCCCCGACTTCTCCTCCGCTACGTCTGGTTACCAGCTGAAAAAAAGCCATTGTTTCACCCCGTCGTCTTGACTGCAAGACATGTGGTATTTCAAATTAAACCTTCAAGGTCCCAAAGTCGTTCATTTTCTGTCCGAACGGGCGACAGAACGGAATTCTGAGAAACAACAATAAATTCACTGCGGATGCAGGGAGTCACAATAAATTCCCAGTGTCTTAGCGGCGAGTGTTGTTTTGCTGGTGGAGCAGCATAATATCCAGGACGCGGCGCTCCATTCAAGGCATTAAAGTGTGGAACTAATCTTCCTAAAAGGACTACTATTTGGCTCCATTGTTTCCCGTTCAGCCGAGCCCAAGTGTCTTACAGTGTCCACAGGGAAAGTCACTGAGTGTTAGTGGGCCTCTCCACCTCCGATACTATGAGAGCGTAAGTGGATCCTGATTCGCCGATAGCTCGGAGAAGCCTCCTTGAGTGTTTGCGAAGTGTGGACCTTGAGAAGAACGGCTTTGCCCTCGCCCCCCCCCCCCAAAAAAAAAGAAAATTAGAAATCCTCTTGTGGCCCGAGAGACCGCAGCACAGTGCTCAGTGAAAACAAAGATGTTATAAGCTAGCTTAGCCATTATCGCGCCTTTGCACTACATCTCCCCAGACGCCGCATTCAAGTCAGTCTCTACTTATTTAGGGGGCGGGGTGTTTATTTATTTATTGCTGCATTTATTACAGCATTTTATTCAGCAAAAAAAGAAAAAAAGTGACTGAAGGGATTATCTGTGGAATAACTGAAATGATTAGCAATGTTCATGCTTCTTTAAGAGTTGCGCTTCCTTTTAAATGCCAGCGTTAGCCTTGGCGTTGCTGTGATGTAGGTGAGAGGCACAAGCGGTCGGGAGTTTATTGCATTTGACGAAAAGGAGAGGAGACAGGGGGACAACGGGACATACAGGGGGACAACGGGATATTCGAAGTTGAAGACAGACGTAATCGTGAAAGAGGAGAAGCAAAAAGGTCTAATAATGTTCTCTGCACACATGAAAGAAATATTAATTTCACAGTATTTAGTGTGTAACAAACATCTTAAAGTTCATACCTACATATTCAACGCATTACGTAACAATAAGAATACTACACTCCCACCAATAGCATGAAAATATGTGCCGTTGGATGCTAAAAACGCCACAAATCGTGTGATGCTCAGTACAGATTTTCGTTTATATTTTTAAGCTATGAAGCTCTGTAAGGCTGAGTGGAGTCTGTGACACTGAGACCCAGGTCCAGTCTGGCCCCTTCCACCTCCCTCTCTTTACACCCTCAGCTGTATAAAGCACCTTCTTTAAGGTCTATAAACACAGCGCCAAGCTCCAGGAGGAGTCGGCCTGCTTCCTCCAGGATGGAAATAATCAACAAATATCAGAACCTGAAAAATACTTTATAATATAATAGAGAGTATAGATTTGTCAAATATGTACATTACACTACGGTATAACAATGACATTCATAGAAAACTATAAATATAAGACATCTTAACTATCAATGATTTAGTGTTACACAAATGTTAAAAATGCTATAACCAAATTGTTGGAAAAACTGCAATGATGTCACGTGAAGAAGGGGGTTTTAGACAAAACTATGTCTGTATCGTTTGTACAACAAGTTAATAAGTTGGGTGTATGACGTGTCAGCTGAGATGAGATCTCTGTGTAGTGTGTGTGTCCAGTGTCTCATGATGATCAGATGTAGAACATGACGATCCTTGTACAGTGACATCATTCCCAGTATAGATTTTACACCAGTGTTGAGCATTCAATTCTTGTACTAAATAGAATATCCTCGGCTTACTGGTGCAGGAGGACACCCGCCATGGCGAGCCCTCCACATCAGCGCGAGGGGAAGTGCGTAGGCAGACGGCGTTGTGGCGTGTGTAGACGAGTTTGCGGGACATCCATTCATTTGTGTCCTTATTGATCTGGTTGTTTAAGTCAAAGTGTAAATAAATGTTTAGCAAATAAATATATTGACATTGCAACAACTAAAACTGCTCGTATTGATCTTCCCATCTGCTTCCCAATTAAGTCGGCAATGTTTTCTCAAACCGTCTACTCAAGGCGTGACAGTTCCCTTCAGGCAGCCGCCGCCTGTACTCACAATTACACAAATAACACTTTGATAGAACGATGAATAGTGCGATATAATCGGAGATGAAAGCTTCAAGAAACGCCTGAACGTTGAGGTAAAGTTTGCTTTCAGAAATGATGAGAGAGAATCAATACAACTAAGAGTGAATTTCCGAGCTCGTGTACGCTGGCAATCCTTACAGTAAATCTGCTTGTGCTGATAATATTCAATGATTTCAACAGAACAGTAAATTGCAATAAATCAGAGAATATGCTTAACAAAGTTGAAATGACAGGAGAGCAATGGGTTACCACTTCAGAAACACTTCACCGGCATATTGTGCTCGGATCGGGGACGTAAGAATGAAACCACATCGTTCCAGTCATCCAGATTGGTTTTCAATTTAATTTAATTTCCTTAAGATCAAGAAACCTTGCTTGTAAAAAAAAAAAAAGCTTTTTGAAAAATAATCACGGCGTATAGCACAGATTTTTAGACAGTCGTTTAAATGAAGCAGTGAATTCTCGTGTTATCCTGAACAAAGACGGCGATCCCACTATCAGACACCTCATTTATGTCTCCTCAGTGCTTGAAAGACAAAGTGGGTAGCACAACAAATTCATTTAGAGCTGTGCTAAAACATGATCGGCATCTGTATAGGCGTTGGGTCTTATTGCCAAGATTAATTATATCCATTATGCAGCGCCGTGCATGCAAATGACCTTGTTTCCGGCTCAATGCCTGCGCTCATCGGGAATATTCCGCTGAACAGATGTTTTAAGTTGTTTACGAACGTACACTGACTGTGGCTTTCTGCTGATTTGTTGGAAAGGTTTGATATCAAGAGGGTTTGAAAGGTGAGCTTATCATTAGCGCATCTTCCTCGCGGGCCCGTCGCTCCCAGCAGCTCCTCTCTCGCTGTGGATGACGTGGAAGTTGATGTGTTTTAACGTTAGCGGCTTGTGTCATCACTGTTATATTTGAAGTAGCAGCAGTTTTTCACACTTGTTTTCGTTTTGCCCCACTGGTGAACCTCTCCGGGGCCTTTTACACAACAAAGCGTCAACAGACCGAAAATCGATATGAAACCCAAACTTAACGGCAGGTCTTGCATTTTTCTGTAACAACTCTTCCCGTTGATCCTCTTTAAGTAGCCGCTTCTCCTTAAAAGCAGAGGAAACAAGAGGCCCTTGGGCTCGGCTTGGGAGCCGACACCGACACCCTGCCTCTGGAGAAGCTGGGACACATAGCTGCTCCAACCGAAGTGAGGGGGACACGGAGAACCACAACCAGAACCACACATGGGACTACTTCAGTACATTTCTGATATTTTCTTTCGGGATTGTAGTACTCGGAGAACAGCTTTCCTCTCGGTAGCTGCGTTAACGTATTACCTCAATAGCTCTGGCACTTTTTCATTGTTTGAAATGCTGTACAGTCCCGACAGAAAGAAATAACATCAAAAGGAGTTAAAGTTATATTTCACTAAAGTAGAAAGAAGATATCCATTGGGTCTAGACCAGTGCTAGCATGTCCCAGCTGGTGTACCTGTTCTCTCTCTCGCTCTTCGGGTAGCTGCCAGGAAAAAAATCCTTGCAGGTGCGCCGAAGCTCTTGGTCCTGGTGTGGTGTACACGCTGACTTTTGACCCCAGTACCGCGGCCTTCATGGAGCACCCAAGTAGATCTGCGCCATTGTTAGCGTGATTAATTACCCCTTGTGGTTTTCCTGCTATGACGAGTCAAATTGCCTGCCGAAAAGTTGCTGTTGTGTTCTGGATGAACAGGTTTGTTTTCGTGTATTCATGTACGATCCTTAGACTCAATTTAGATAACAGCGTGTTGAATGAAGCAGTGGCTAATTGGGCTCGACTGTGTCTCTTAAGACCACGATAGTCGTGGTGAAAGAGTTTAAACGGTCTTTACACACACCTTTACACACATGACTCAATCTCTGCTTTCTTTCATTTTCCTCCATTGTGCAAGGACTGAGCGGCTACGTTCAGCGTCCTTGCAGGTCGCCGTGCGACTAAACAATCCCGCCACGTGGCGCATCTCACTGCTGGCGTTGGATATTCACAAACAGGTGCAGAAGCCGCATCCCAGCACCGAACTGTGCCTCCACGAGGCCCTCCTGCAGCTTGTGGCCGATTGCACCGTAACTTTCAGTAACACTATCCGTCCATAACTATTACCACACCAGTCCTCTGCCTCGCCCCTCCATGCTAGAGAAGAAGAAAAAGGAGGAAAAAAAAAATCAAAGAGGGTATTAGGCAGCAGGGTTATTCCCGACACTTTGCTGGAGGCTGGCGTTAATCTGTGCGTTTTGGAGAAACGAGGTTAGTTAAGCATTTTAATGGCCCTAGCCCTGTGATAATTAGGCCTGCCCTGGAGGGAGCTCCAGTTGAGCCACTTGGGCCTTGAAATGGAGCCAGGGAACTAAAGCCCTGCACACACACAATGATCCTGAACTAATTCCCTGAGTAAATATTTTCTTCCCTTCACTGCACACCCTCTTTCTCTTTGTTGTTGTAAAAGTTGTAAAAGGCCTGTTTTCCTTTTTCTATTTTTCACACTCACTTATTTTTTTTTATCCCTGCCCCCCCCCCCCCCCCCCCCTCCCTCAAAATGCATTTTTAGAAGGACGCTCTTAGAACAGTTTTACAGAGATTTTTATTCTTATCTTTCATTTATTTATTTATTTCTCACATAATGTGTCTCTCTTCCTTGCACAATAAAGCCGATGCTTTCTGTTCTAAAGCCTACATTTTGTACACAATCGCTGTGCACTTAGAGACAGGGGCCTCTGTTGTGTCTTGCTTTGACTGGCGTGGCCCTTGACCCCCCCGGGGCCCGCAGAGGGGCCTTCTGAGTGACTGATCCGATCCGTCCTAAAGGGGATAGGTCTCCGAAAACATTGTGTAGAGCCTTCCCTTCCTGTCTGCGTCTGGGGGCTCCCTCAAGACAGAGAAGCCCCAGAGCTACAGCTGCTATTGTTCCTCTGCACAAAAGACAGACGTCACATTAGAAGTCCTCTGTATTGTTTTGAACTCACATCGGTCTTCGCCAACCGAAGAATCAAAGGCCGGCATTGGCTGCAGCAATTAGATGTATACCAAACAACATTCATGAATATCAGATACGCGCGATTGTCGGTTAATGTGCAATTCCTGATTTGCGTTTGTGAATGAAGGCGCCTTGTGTGTGGACTGAACCCACCTCGCCATTAAGTTGTCAATCCGCAAGTTTGTGTCCGGGTGATAAAGTTCGTCCTCTTTCAAAGTGGTTGTTTGGAGGATGTTTTGATTGACACGTGGCCCTCGAGCCACAGAAGTCAGCGCCCGGGTTTCCCAGGGACACTACTTGTTTGGCTCAGGGAACCTTTGTGAGGAGTATCTTCATCTCACCGCTGCTCAGTCGGGCCATTTCTCCAGGCCACAGTGTCAGGCATCATTTATCTCTGACAGTGAAGCTGTCTAGAGTGTGCGCGCTCCGCGGGCCGGCTGTCTGCCTGAGCGCGCGCGTGTGTTCTGCGCGTTTGTATATTTTTATTTGTGTGTGTGCGTGGCTCGGGATGCGTGCGTCACGCGGGTGTCCCAAGGACGACCCGTGACAGCGGAATGAGCGGGGATGATGAATGTTTCCCAAACACAGGAGGGTGTCATCAAAGCTACCTGCGCGGCGCTTGATTGATTCGCTGGATCACAGTCGCCGGATGTTAACATAAAACCCTGCAAACAGAATACGTTACTTATCAACACTCAACGGTCCATCAGGGGGGAGAAAAAATATCCCCAGGAAGCTTGTAATTTTTCATTATACCGTAATTAGATGTTATTAATTACGAAACATCGGTTAATTTTTCCACACATGACGGCCGGCGTTCTGACTAATTTACTCGATAGTTCAACAAACAGTATTGGATTCTGAGCTTTAATCACCAGTGATAGTTGTCTGTTATACTTTAGGAGGGCTATTTCTCCAAAAGATCTGAACGAATATAAGCCAAAAGTATCTCTGGTTGCCCAAAGTGTCTGGATTTACAACCCGTCACTTGATTGCATTCAGCCCAGCAGAGTTTTAATAAACTAACCTTTTCACGGACACGCGTCCCGGCCTCTTATCCAGGTATATTAGCCTAACCCCTACCGTGCACATCCTCTCTTTGTCCTCCACTTCCTCTCCAATCCCTCTATCACCCGTCCTCTTTGTCCTGTCTTAAGGCCATGGCCGGTCATGGGGCTTTTAAGGCCCCCGTGCTCCTAGCAGCCGCTGACCCTTTGTGGCACCTTTATCACAGGCTTCTTTACCGTGGGCTACTTAACCACAGCGCTAACTGCAGGTCCTGCGGGTCTCTGTGATTGTGCTCTGCATTGAGCAGAGAGATGAGGATTAACACCGACACTCGATAAAGGGGTCAGAGGTGTGCAGTGATTATTTGTGTGTGTGTGTATCACGGGAACGAGAGAGAGAGATGGGGAGAGTGTGTGCGAGGTAAGCCTGTGTGTGTGCGCGTGTGTGTGTGTGTGTGTGTGTGTGTGTGTGTGTGGCTCTCACCGGGTGGAAGATGAAGCAGGTGGATGGGGGTTGGGGACATGGCTGCAAGGTTGAGGTGAAATAGATGGATAAGGTTAGCTGAGTTATCAGACAGGAGCATCACAATCAAGCTGTCAGCTCAATGCCTCTCTCTCTCTCTCCTCTCTCCCTCTTTTTGATAAACAGAGGAATAGGATTACAATTTGGACTGGTCCCGGGGCAGCGTGGAAGCCGGCCCTCCCTTTCAGCTGCATTCTCTGCTCTGGTGAAAAAAGGAGCAACAAGAACGACACAAATCTGCCAGACAGGGTGGGGAGTCCTGCAGTGGAAGAGGTCAGAAGGGCATTTTGGCAAAGAGTGGCTAGAGGTTGTCTCTTAATACATTTAATAAAAGAAGAAAAACTATTGAATGATGGTCTGGTTCACTGAAATTACCACATCATAATGTAAATACATATTTATGTATATATGTATATTATTGTAAACATATTTGTTAGGCTTGTAGAACTGTATAATTACAGACACTCATGAATATTGATATACTGTATAGAAATAGACGTAAACATTATAAAGTGTCCTTTGCAATATCCTAATTTGTCCCATTGCTGTAGTACATTACAATGTTCATAATGGATAACAGCGTGACTTTAAGAGCGCACAGTGATAGGCCGCGCTCATTCTTAAACAACACAAAAATTGTTGTGACTCTACATAATCCAAACTATGAAAACTCGGCCACTTACAATTATATTACAATGCATTATAACATTGCTTATAACAAATAACCAAAATGATTGTATTTGGGAATAATGATGCAATCAGTGACATAGCCAATGTGTATTATGATATTTGAAACGATATGTCATTATAAAATGCTTAGAGTGTGTTATGATAATAATACATTTTGAGTACTTGAAACACAGTTTATACAGTGTTATAAGCACATTCTCACACAACGTAGGCATGTGTATAATGTGTCATAGACGTACACAGTATTACCTCGGTGGTGCAGTGTTACAAAGTAAATCCAAGTAACCTGCTTGAAAGCTTCATGCATTGTTACACATTGTAAAATAGTTTAAGCTAATTCCATATAATTATATATAATGATAATACAATGTTTAATTATATAACCAAGAAAGGGCATTTCCTGTATTGTACATTTTTCTACCACAGTAGAATTATTCAAACCAAATGTTTATGTTCCCTTTTTCTAATGTTAACATCCAATGAACAATTCAAATTAAAAATATATTTAAAAAACAAAAAAGCCCCCTCCTCTGTTTAAATACTTAATTGAGTGTTCAACATTGTAGTACTGATTCTTTAAAGTAAAATATTTCAATGGATCTGCATCCATCCATTTTTACGGATAGTAAAATCAATCCATCCACATGGAAACACACCACTAAGTGAGACAAATACTTTTTTTATTATCAACACAAATTTCAATACATTTCTAAACGAGGAAAAATGTCACGCCATTTACAAAGGAAAATGCAATGTTGTAATACATTACTAGTAAATGGCTGTTGGTCTTTTCTCTTTTTAAGGTAGGAAACATCACTCCTGTGATGACAACACAAAAGCTTGTGTTGCGGTTGTTTTGTCCACTTTGTTCAGGACACAAAGGGCTCGCTGTTCTTCTCGTCCCCCCCAATGCCGACTGATTGGGGGGACTTTTATGAAACGTTAAATCTGCAGAGAGTGGGGAAATAATGTTGGGACAGCGACCAGAGCAGCAGGGCAATTAAGACAAATTAATTATGGCGGGCAGGGGGTTATGCGAGCTGAGCCCAGCTAAAGCGCGAACCCACAGAGGTGTAAACGCCACTTATATCGGAGCTCTCCAAGTAGAAGGAAAAGCCCACTTTGTGAGGAGCCGTACAGTGACTGCATGGCCGAGCAGAAATTAACCGCGTGCTCCCAAGACTAGATTTCTTTTCCCGAAAAGACCCATTTCCCTCCTTCTCATCTACATGTACATAAATTCCCTTTTCCTTATCCGCTATTCTTCTCTCGCCCTCTCACCATTTCCTTGGCGGTGGCGTCCAGAGAGCTGCGTGTGACCTTTTTTGGTAAAAAAGAAAGAAGAAAAAAATGACCTCCATCTTTCTGAGACAGTAAAACTCACTAAAAGTTAGACGAGATCTGTTTTGGCCACATGCATCTTAAACACATTTTTCCTTTCCAATATATTTGATTTAATTACTACTTCCATGTGCTGTATTTCTGTGAAGTTAGTTGCAGTTGAAAGAGAGAGAAAAGACTCAAGGACACACGCATTTTGCAGGTTTCTCACTGCACCTCTCAAGTCTCAACCCACCGAGTCGTTAACAAACAATTTAGCATTGTAGCGGTAGCTTTAGCTTATCGTACACATGCGACCCTTTGTTCCTGGAAGTGAAAACTTGTTTGGCAGCGCTAACTCAGAGCGGCGACAATTGTTTTCTTCAAATAGGATCAGGCAAACAGGACGGGAATCGTGAAACATCTCATCATAAGCTGCGGGCAACAAGTGAAAAACATCCCCTAAAACCTGAATGAGCAGAGACACTGACACAGATCCCCGCTCCATTCTTTTGTAACAACCCAAATCCCTCTTTTCCTCCTTTCTCAGCCATAATATGGCTTCCAAGCGAGGTCCAGCCAGAAATCTTGCAGCACGGCTGTGAAATAAAGGAAGTGCTGCCATGCCTGGCTATGCCAGTGAATAAAGCCAAAGCAAATTGCTTCGGGAGAGTTTGGTCCAATTGGATGCCATCCCTTGGTATGTAATTCCCATGGTGGGCCGTTTGGCAGTGGCGTTGCACGCCTCAATCAGGTGTGGGGGCCCGCAGGAGGCCCTGCTCATTTGCATGTCCAAGTATGAGGGGAATTCCTCTTAGGGAAAGGAGCCAGCCTTTGATGTGGGCATTCCCACTTGAATTTAGGGGACTAAAATAGACAGTAATGGATCAGTGAAGTCATTCATCACCAGTGTGCGCTTTGCCGAGTCCTCCTTCAACTCCTAAACCGTTCTTGGCTTCAAAGAGAGCCGTCCGTTTCAGCTCCTTTTGCCCCGGACTCCTTGCTGCAGATGAGGCTGATGTAAATGAGCCGCGAAGTGGTGGCATTAATTTGAGATCCGGTTGGACGATCCGTCACTGTCGCGAGCTCACGTCCACCTGTCGTTGGCCGAATTGGGACACATGGCTTGCTTAACTTGAAAGGTAAAAAAAAATCATTATTCATGTTTTACATTTTGGTTAAAGTTGTTCGGACGTTTTGTCGTCATACAATTACTGAAATGTTTGTTTGTAAATTCATTTATTAAATGTACTGTACATCGCTAACTAGAGCTCTAAAGTTACACAAAGTGACAGACTGTGATATAAAAGTAGTCAATCCACTCTGAAATCACAACTGACCACAAATTACATCATTTGACTTTGTTGGTTTTGCAGCCGCTTGCCAGGAGCCGGAGCTTGTTGCAGGTAAAACGTCAGCGGCCCGGCAGACTGCGCCCAGATGCGTGGCGAGCCGTGATTGGATGACAATTGAAAAAAAAAGTGAGTTAATACTGAAAAAAGTGAATAACTGGAAATAAATGTCTAATATATTATCTTTCCTTTTTAGCTCGGTTTTGGTCTCCACCTATTTATTTGGTCCACCATGATTACCAGCTGTCTGCCAGGTGCTACATTGCGCGAGCAGAATAAGGTTTCTTTATGTCAGTAACTTAAATAACTCAAATAAGAATGCAGTTTAGTTGTTTGAAGACTCGTGGGTGGCAGTTTGGTCCTGCTGTCGTTGTGCACGATGAAGACGAGATCTGGGAGAGTGAACCAAAACAACCAGCTGAAAGTGGCTCAATAGCTCCTAAGGAAAACTGAAAAGTCAGGCGATGATTGATTAACATCACATAGTCATTTGAGTTTGAGATGAAAATAATAATATTTAGCGCAGCTTCAACCAAAACGTCAACCACTGAAGGCGACGGATCAGAAAACACACATTCGGACGAGTTGGAGCTGTTTCGGGAGGCAACACAAAACCATTTGTATCGATTAGGTATTAACACAAGCATTGAAAATATTATTTTATCATAATCAGAAACCAAACATAAGCTCAAAAAACCAACACTTTGATCCCTCTCTGTGTCGGGTCTCGTGACTCATCCGCTCTGCAGAACTTGTGCACGGGGGGTCACGCCGGCTGACACATAGCGGCTTATTTAGCAACGCTCAGTCACCCACTGCAAAATGAGTGCTCCATCACAGCGGAGCTGCTCTCCATGCGACGCTCAGGATGCAAAGGGTGCACTCGTGCATGTGACAGTTCACTCGCTGCTTTTGTTTCCTTTTCCTTCAGGAATCGGGCGGGCGAGGGCCCTGCACTTTGATAAGCTAGCATACTGTACGTGTTAGCATGTTGAACCCGCTGTCAAAGAAAACAGCCTGTTATGGGCAAACGGAGGAGGGTGTTTTTATTCGCATGCAGCATTTTGTTGATTTGTAATTCATTCCTACTTTTCAACCTCACTGTACTTTTTACGTGTTTTAAGCATCTTTGGAAATAAATGACTTCCTCACCATTCTGGGTCGGCCCTGCTGGTTTTTGATCTCTCGCAGCAATTTCTGTGGACATTAAACCCGCCCGCTTTCCACACAGCTCCCAAAGAGTTTCATTACCGCGGCCGTGTATCTTACCACAACAGGTAAACTGAGAGAGGACAGTTGCAGAAGAAAGAGGGAGAGACATGGGAATAAAAAGATAAACAGTTTGACCTTCTGTTTCTGCCAATTTCCAGCGGTCGCCCCCCCCTCCCCCCTTTTAGCCTTCTATTTCCCCACTCTCGCCCTCAGCCCTGTGTCGGACGAATCCTTTTTGGAGGGATAAATAGCACTGCTGCGCTTTGATAGCCCCAGTCCCAAACAGCAGCTACCGATAAATAAAAGGAACTTTCTCCATTTATCTCTGCGAGAAAGAAGTTCCTATTAGGGTCCCCATAGCCGCGGGGCCGTTCCCTCCTTCACTGCACAGCTTTGTAGATTGCCTGCTTGGTTTAAGGTGCTATTGAGTGCTCACCAGGACAATTACATGCCAGGACCCCCCTCCGGAAATGTCCCTCCCCTCCACTTCCCTCTCCCCCTGTCCTGTACCTCTGTGCCAGTGTTGCAAGCGAGATGCTGTCTGCGATATGGACCCTGGATGCGAGCGGTGTGTGCGGCGCATCGTGTAATTGTGTGTGTGTGTGTGTGTGTGTGTGTGTGTGTGTGAGCTCCCTGCTGGAAGAGGGGACCGAGGGGGTAGAGTGATAATGGCCCCCTGAATGGTGTGGAATAAAGTATCATTGCATAGTGCCTGGAGTCAGACAGTGATGCTAATGCAAATGGTTTTTACCCCCCACCTCTGTGTCTGGTTATAATGACGGCCCCACAAACAGTGTGTATGAAGAAACAGAGCGAAGGAGGTACATAAATAAAAATTGCGCGCACCTCGGTGAAATGACTTTTTGTTGCCCTCAGGCAACTTAAGACGCGCCATTACACTTTGCCTGCGGGCCTCCTTTATTTCCTACTTCTCTTGATATATATTTATAACGTTATCATTTGATAACATAGAGATAGATTCAAGTACAGATGTTGGCTAGGAGCAGTAAAAAAAATACAGAGAGATGATTGTGTGTTTTGGTGATAGGGAGCAGAAAGTCCAAGGCTTCACCTTGAGAAGATACTGATATTTTCGGGCGTGTTTCCGCGGTTCAAACGGAATGTCTCGCCCGCGGATGAACGGTCGTACCAACGCGAAGAGTCTGAAGCCATTGTTTCTTCTTTTAAGCACCACAGTCTCTGAGGGAAAAGTATCGTCACAACCCGTGGCGTGAATCTCCAAGCGGGGGGGAGTGGGGAGGGGGATGATCCAGGATCCAGCCGAGGATCTTAGGCGCCGGAGCGGCCGCAGAAGGCGGGTATCAGAGCGAGGGTCGCCCGCTGCCTCAACTCTACACGTGCATCGTTGGGATGCAGAGAGCGTTCGGCAGCAGCTCCCCACCACGGAGGAGGGGGAGGAGGAGTCCGACGGACCGCGGAGGAGAGACCTGCTGCCGGGAGGCTTCTGAAGACGGCCGGCCTGTGAACTGATAGAGAGGCCGGCGCTAATCAAGGCCCCCCCCCCCCCCCCCCGGGGCCTCGGGGGCCCGCTCTTACATCCCCAGCACTGCGTCCGCCTTCCACTCGCCCCAGTTTCACTCCCGGAGACTAAGCTCCTTCTTTCTTTTTTATTTCATGGTGTCAGTTTTCAAAAAGGCTTCTCTTTTGTCTTGCGGAAAAAAGCCGTCCCTTTGTGGCGTACGCTCGCCGTCGAACCGCTGCAACGGTCTCTCGTGTACGCAAACAAACTGCAATCGACAAAATAACGACGTGCAACTTTGGCCAGCAGATGAAGCGCACACCTTGGAGGGCATTTCTGTTAGAAACCCTCACTCTTCTGACAGCAGCCTCATATAAACGGTCACCTCCTCACACAATGCCTTTGTAATATATCATTTGGCTTTGCAGTGCCCTAATATCTGGGTAAAGTTTCATAAGGGTGCCTTTTAGCGGCCTGAGCTAAGTGGTCTTAGCCGCCTGTGATAGGCCCGTGTGCTGAGCAGGTTCTGGAGATAGCGGCTCTCTGGTGGCGCGGCTTCTCTCTCAGGTCCCTGCCTGGCAGAAAGCAAAAGAAAGGGAATAAAGAGGGGCTGGGAGAGAAAGGAAGGGAGGCAGGAGGGAATTGACACAGAGCTTGGCGAGGAGCCAGAGCCGGGCCTCCTCGCGTCTAATGTACGAACGGGGATTTATTTAAACAGTGAGAAGAGAGGACAGCTTCACAGTGCCAGATTAATTCCGCTTTTTATTCAGAAAATAAAAGAGACTTTGAATTATTAAGAGATAGCGGGATTAGAGGCCTCTCTTTCCAACCCCAATCTACGCTCCTTTTAATTTCCACTTTATTAGAATTCTTTTTGAAGTATTTTAGTGTGGACAAAAGGAGAAGAAGAGAGAGAAAGCAGAAAATATTAAATATCAGTTAAACTGCATTAAACATAAGCCCGAGCCCCCATTTATTCCCCTCCCTCTCTCCTCGCCACAGTCATATTGATCCTCCTCTTTCACTTCTCAATTATCAACTTTTATTGTAGGTTCAGCCAAGTGCAGAGGCCGATTTCTTTTAAATGAAACGCCTTCTATCTCCTATTCATCCTCGGGGCTGTGGGGCTGTGTGGTGGGGTTTCTCGCCCCCTCGCACTCCTCTCCTCACTTCGCTCGCTTAAACCCCACTCAAAAATGTGTCAGCCAGGGCGATTGTGCGGCGCTCCACAGGAGGAGGAGGAGGAGGAGGAGGAGAAGGAGGAGGCTTCGGTTCTCACATCCCCTCAGCCGACGGGTCAGCACCAAGGGGTCGGAGCAGTGGGGTGGGGGGGGGTCAACAGGAGAGCAAATGGTCAGACTGTCGTGGTGAAGTGCACTCCAGTGGACACCGTTTGGCAGAAACGAAGTCCCTCATCTTTGATGCCGTAGCTTCGAGCCACCCGGTGTTTACTTAACATGCACCTCACGCCGCATCCACGTCTCGGCTCTCCATCGCGGGAGGCGGCTTGCCCTGGCGTTGCTGGCGAGCCCCCCCCCTCTCCCTCTCTCTCTCTCTCTCTCTCTCTCTCTCTCTCTCTCCGCAAATCTTGGCAGCCATTGGAATTTGATTGTGCCGGAGGATTCTCTCTGTCAGACAACCGGTCCATAATCTCTGGCAATTCTTTGTGCAGGAGGATTACCACTGAAAGTGTTACCACATATTTACAACTCCTCCACTAACTCTCAACAGGCTCTCCTGCATGCGGCCCAGCCAAAGCTGTAAGCTACGGCTAACGTAGGAAATCAAGCTGAGGTTTAGGACATCTCCCCTCCAAATCTAAGTACAGGCTGCATCTGTGCAAATAATAAGGCCCCAGAGTCTTTCCTGACGTGGAGTTTAGCCCAGATTTAACCCCGAGGATTACCTGTGTTCGTAAAGAAAAAGAAACACATCTGTTTATGTGCAAAGCACTTGACATGGTGTTCCCTGGGGATAGATCAGTCGCCCCAGCAGTAAACACGGAGCCATTCATGTGAAAATGATTGCTCTGTAATTAACAATTCAGGTTTACACAAGAGTGAATTGCTGGAAAGGGTGCTGTCCCCCCACCATGATACAAGCGCTCCTACATACATGATAGGAAACAAAAGGAAGCGTAAAGAAAGTCAGGCTTAAAGGTCGTAAGACGACACACCGGGTTCTCTGGGCCCAGTTGGCTTTGCTCTCGCGGTAGCGAAGCAAAGCGCGGGTCAAGAGGCCGTTGTGGCGGTTCCTCCCCCCCACCCCCCCCCCTTTAGCATCTGTGTCTTATCGCTCCATCAGAGCCCAAGTGTTTCATTCAAAGTCCAACTAGATAGGCCTTGTGTCTGGCTGTTGTTATTGAAATAAACTGGGGCCTGTGTTGCCGCCCCCCCCCTTCCCCGTCCTCCCCCATCCTCCCTCACCCCCCCCCCATCTTGCTTCTGTCTACTCTGAACAAGTGTATCTTCAGAAACACGCCAGCTTGTTATGGTAATGACCTGAATGCCTCCCGACCCCTTCCCCCTTCTATTCTGAGCGTGCGTGTGGTGGGGGCGAGGCTTTGCTATTTTTGGGGGGTTCTTCAGGGGGAGAACCCAAAAGGACGTTTTCATAAAAAAACAAAGCTTAAATGATAAAAAAAAAAAAACATCCAATCAATGTCAACTTTATATTATTGAAGATTCTAGACATTAAATTCAGTCTTAATGAATAATGAAAGTCTTTGTTTGAATATCCATAGAAAAAGTAAAAACAGTATGTTTACTGCACACATATTAAAACTGACATCTGCTAATGTGTTTCTGTTGCTGGTATCTCCATCGCGTCTCACACACACACACACACACACACGTACACAAACCAAACTATTATGTCAGCCAGACTCGTGGCATAGGTAAGATCTTATTTCCATCATTACAAAAATGCTGGGCAGAAACTGACAAGCATAACCTGAGCACTAAATGGAAATCATCCAATATCTGATGCTAACAACAGCCAACAGTAGGGGGAGGGGGGGGGGGGGTGCTTTTTGACAAGAGAAATCCTTGGCAAATAATCCACCCAGCTATGTCGACTGGATGGCTTCAGGATGGGAAAGAACTACATCGCCGGCTGGGCCGGAGACATATTCCTCACAGGACCGGTCCCGCTGTACTGAGCGGCTATAATTAAAATAGCAATGAATTCAACCCCCAGTCAGGAGCCTCTCTAAAAGCCAATCGTAGAATATATATTTATTTATATATATATATATACATATAAAAAGAAAAAAGAATTGTGCACAAAGAAAATAAACAGAGAACAATGTCAAAACGCGGAATATTGATAAGGATCACCTATTTAAACAAACCTAATGCTTGACTGCTTGTTGTGAGCCACATTTCATACATAAAATATGTTCTGTCACTGATATTGGCCCCTTATCTAAAAGGAGAGAGGCAGACGAAATTTGCAGCCTGTGTGCGAGCAATGGGCGGTTTGTGGAGAGTGATAGAGGCCCAGAGCTTGGAGATGCACGGCAGATAGCATCTGTCTGTCTGTCAGGCGTGCAGGCGGGCTCGAGCGGTTAGGAAACACGGGGAGACAGTTGGGGGTTGCTGGGCGGAGGGAGGTGTGGGGGGGGGGACTGAGTGGTGAGTGGTTGGGTCGAGCTCTGTGCGGACCTGCAAGACCAAAGGCCCGGCCTCCCGAGGAAATAGGTGACTCCCAACACGCACACACACACACACACACACACTCCTCCTCCTCTGACATCAGCGACAAAACCCCGTCAAATGGCAGTTCACTTGTAGGATGTCCCCCAGTGGACCGTGACAACAAAGAGGGGAGAGTAAACAATGCACAAGCTGCCAGCACTGTGGTGGGTGGGGAAGTGGATGTGACCTCAGGTCATGATCAGTTAAGTCCCGGAGGTTACCGGGTCGCATATACATAGAGACACTGGGCTCCAGAGAAGATGAAAACTAGAACTTAATCTGACTAGAACTAGAACTAGAAAACTAGAACTTAACCCTGTTCTGACTTACTACCATATGCTGCAGCGTATATATTTCCAAAAGGGCAAAAACATCCAAGGCATGTTTTTTATTTTCATTTCATTTAGTAAGATAATCATATATATGTGTATATGAATCTATATATATATATAGATATATAGATAAATGATCAACATGCATCGTAACGACCCCACGCACTGTGCGGGATGAATGTAAAGCTGTTAATTCATCTCATCTCTGGCCCTTAACTGTGATCCAATCGGAGCTTTGCCGTTATCACGCTGACCCCCCTCATTACGGAACTGACCTTGGCGTAAGAGGAGCGGCCATGATGAATTAGCCCGGCGCACTGAGGATAGATCAGCAAAGCAGAGCCAAGGCTGCAGCAGCCCGGGGAGGGGGGTTGGGGGGGGACATTTCACATCACAGAGGCAAAGGGGTCCGGCTACCACTGAGCCCTCAACGGAGCGTAAAAAAACACAGCAAGAATGGGTTAACTATCCCAAACCGAGCCGCTAATGTGCTGTATTGTTTGACGTTAGCATGTACCACGCGTAGGTCTTTGCGAGGCCGAGGGTGCACGTGTGCATACCCATGCACGTGTGAGTGTCGAATGCAATTGCTGATCTTTTCCCACCTGGGCCGTGTGAACCAGGCCGGATATTTAAACAGGATTATCTGTTGGAATAAGGTCTGAGATGCTACCGTGCTGAAAAATTCCATTTGTCAGATCACTGGCTTTCATGAATACTTAAGAATGGAGAAGATGGGGGAGGGGTAAAAATCAACTGCTGAGTATCCCAGACTAATTACACTTGTAGAACACACTGAAGCATGTGGAAAATAAATATATGCACTTAATTTAAAGAAAAGAGAAATGCTTCAAAGTCAAAAACGGCCTACATTTGGAGGGTTGTAGCAACTCGCAGTCACCACGGAGGCAAGCGGCGGAGCAGCAGGGATTACCAGGCGATGTCGCGTTGCAGATGATTGACCTGAAGATGAACACCGCTCCACTTCCCCTCCACCTATTTGCACAGGACTATTAGCGGAACTCAGCTGAGCAGCGGGCCTGGTGGCGTGTCACAATTTGATTTGAGTGGGGAAATATATACCGTACTGGTTATCAACATGCAAACCATTGTGTGAGGTCTCTTTGGGTTACCATTGTGTCCGTATTGTCCAGTTAATTTAAGGCTGCTCGGGGGAAAACTGCACTAACGTTCATCCAAACTGATCAATATTCAACCCGCTCTCATAAGTGAATTTTGACCAGAAGTCCAACCACAGAAACACAGCTTTGCACATGAAAGTCACCACAACTGGTGCTCGATACATCAGTAGTCATTGATTGGACCTTGCAATGACATTCATGCATTTACACAACCCGGCTGAGGATCCTTAAACTTCAAGAAAAAAGCCCTTTAAGATTATTAAGATCAGATATGACAGTAATGCAAAATACTGCCTTTAAAATCGATGGCATATCTGAGGTCCACTGAGTAATTATGTCTGTGATTAGTATTGATCAGCGACCTGGCTATGTAAAATTTCCATTTTATTGGGAGAACAGTGTTGAGACACCTGACAGTGCTGCAGACGAGTGTGTCTGTGAATGAAATTCCATCGTAAAGCGGGTTTTTCTGGTGGTGGCTTGGATGAGAATATTTTACCCACTCAGGTGATTCTCACTGAAGTTTGTTTTCTTCTCTGTGTCCCTTTATGCCGATGAGGCACCATTTAAAACTGCCACATGCCTTCAAATATATATGCTACCTATTTGTTTTATCAATGATGTGGTGCAGTAACATGTAATGCTGTAAAGTTGTATTTTTGCAAGGAATCATGGGAAGATGGTTGACGTGGATGGTGGCCATCAGCACATCGTACATCTTGACATCATGTTTAGCTCTGCTGATTCAAGTGATGCAGACGTGCCTCTAAACCCGCTTTCTCCCTGCTGACCTACAGGCGACTTCTCCGGTTGCAAAAAGAGGTCAGTCAGTTTCTACTAACATGGTGTGATATGCAGGCTACACTCTGGCCTGTCAATCGCAGGGCCGATAGAGAGACAGACAACCATTCACTCTCGCCTATGGGCCATTTAGAGTTACCAATGAATCAATCCTGCATGTCTTCGGACTGTGGGAGGAAGCCGCAGTATCCGGAGAGGGTGGGGGGGGGCATGCAAACTCTGCTGGCTGGTCTCGGACCCACACCGGTGTGCCGGCCGGCTGTATAGAAGCACATGAGAAAACAACTTCTTTCATTGTTCATTACCTCAGTAAACATTGGAAACATGAGTTCATTTGGTAAATTATGGTCCCATATATAGTAAAATAGACCACAGAGATGAATTTCACATTCCAACTTATATTCATTCATTAGTTGCAAATATACAAAACAATATATTGTCCTAATGAATTATTATAATTTTTTTTCACTCTTTGCACATACTTTTAGTCCTGCAGCATCCATTTTTCTGCACCGCGTCCCTCTGTGGTTCCAGCCGGAGGGAGAAGAGGCCGAGATCAGTGAGACAAGTGGGTGATCTATACTTTTTCCCTGAGACAGATTGTCTGGAAGGTTGCAGAGATTAGTCACATCTGGGGCTTTTAAGAATGCGGCAAATTGTGGCCTTTCTTTAACGCGGCCGATAAGGCATTAAATGAAGGGAGCCGCCTTATCAGCCTGCTGCTACCCATAAATCACAATTGCCTGCTCGCCTCCTGTACCCCTGGTGGTTTCTATCTGCATCCTGGGGGCTGTTGAGATCCCACCATCGCCGGCACCACCACCACCACCACCATCAGCACACAATAATCACACCATTTGCCTCCTAATTCTCCCTCTGCAGACATTGCATTAGGAGCATTTTCCCATTATGTTTCCACTCTTCTGTTCTCCCTCAGTCGCTGCTTCTGTCTGTTGTTCTCTCTCTCCTTGTGTGTATTCACAAGTCTTCAAACGGGGGAATCATTTTTCCTGCGAGTGCTATCAGAGTTTAATCCACAGGAAAAAGAAGAAGAAAAAAAACACTGACACTTCAGCACCAATTCAAATGAATAGAATGTGGAAAACAGCCTTTAATGGGATATTGTTCTCCTTTTCTCTCATTCAAACCAAAAGGAAAATAGAGTGGATAGCATAAGCTTTACTGAGCTTGTGTAAGTGACTCACATTTAATTATTTCTTTCTTTCTCCCTCAATAATTGTATGGCGCTGACAGTGATTTCGTAGTGTTTGCCTGCCAGTTGAAATTGCCAAAAACACGAATGCGCCACAGGAGCAATTTCAGAAAAAGAAATTATCCTGCAAATGTACTTTCTAGTGATGAACTGACATGTATAGGCATCCATTTCTGTCACAAAAATAGCCTAGCTTACTTGACTTGAAGCAGGTTATAGTGCTAAAAGGCTTCGCGCTAACTACCTGCTGCCATTAAGGCTATTTTTTCCTTACAGTTTGATGGTTCATTTGACTTTTTGTCAGCGGGATTTGTGGAATGACTTTCATGAAACTTGGGCTAAAGAGGAACCCATTCAATTTAGGAGTGGAATTGGCCTTTAAGGTCAGTCCTCGCCAGGTGCCCATTTAGTCTACGTGCATCTTGTTTGTTTAATCCATAACCAAACAGAAACAAAGAAAAAGCTGTGACCTGATTTCCACTCCGATGCCAAACAAGGGCATGTAAAGTCACATTTGAAACAGAGCTCAACCAATAAGTCTCACAGCAGGTTTGTGAAACAGCCACGAGATGCAATCTAGATGTATGACGAAATCATGCTTGGGCTTAAAATAACCTGTCTGCTCAGGGTTAACACACAATCTTATCGTTTTCACTGTGATCACACGGAACGCTTCGGTTTGCACAGAACGATCCTGCTACTTACTACTTTTTACTGCTATCCTTTGAAAACAAGTATATAATAAACGGACAACTGAACTACGTGTCTTTAACCGCTTTGAAATGATGAACACGCACACAAAAGCGCTTAAGTTTTCTCCTAATTACTGAGAGACCTTTCGGCGGGCGCGGGCGCGCTTATCGGCGTGTACCTGTGTGGCAGGTGATAGAGGTGCGGGCGGAGGCAGCCCATGTGGCAGCTGATGGAGCAGCTAAGCCCGAGGAGGAGTTTAAAGGCGCGGGCCTTGGCCGGCGTGTTGTGCTGCCGGAGACCTTACTGGAGACAGATTAAGGACCGTGCATTTATCTTCTGCTTGTAAATGAGTGACTGGCCAGTGTTGTTACTGCCAGGCCAGGGTATTGGAACAAGAGGCTTAAGATGTTATCAGAGAACGCCGTGCCTGCAGGCACTCTGAAGATTATAAGGCATGGCGAAAAGACAGTGGGAAAGGTGTTGACAAACAACCAGGGGTTATTATTAAACATTAATTATATGCTAAGCTAACTCTCTCCCTGACCCGTCAACACAAAGCTTACGACACCTGGGGGTTCCCCGTCCCTTTATCAAGGTCAGAAGGCATCACTTCAGTTGGATTGGCTCAAAGCTTAAATAGACAATGAGTATCATGATGAAGCCAAACAACAGAGATACGGGACAATTAGCTTCTGTGAACACTCCACCGGGTTGTTTTTCATCCAAACCGGAGAAAAGATGAGGCCTCTGGACATCGTTTCTGACCGACTGAGTGAAGAACAGCTGGTCCAGCTGAGCAGCACCGAGTCAAATACAGCATGAAGGGGAGTTCGCTTTGGGGCGTACTGTGATCAACAGGCTGCTCCACACACGCCATCTCTACACCGTACTCTGCATTACAAAGGTGGCAACCGTGTGTGGGAAATATTGAGATTGCAGCTAGCGGAGGTGAAACGCGCCTGAAGAAAGGACGTGTAGGAAAAGCGTATATTCTGTGCTGATATCCTATTTGACAAAAATGACACATTTAAAAAAACACAAATATTGGCATTTTTGAGGGGGGGGGGGGGGGCTCAAGGAGGGGCACTCCGTGTGGGGCCACGCCCGTTGCCCTCTATTGGCCTGCCGACACTAGTTGCTTACGCGTGCGCGTGTGTTTGCGGCTCTGTGTCTTTCCGCGGCTAAACTTGCACTATGCTGCAGCAGAAAAGCCAGTTACGGCTTCGGGCCTTTTAATGGCGTTGCCGGACTGGCTCGACATTTTTATGAAAAGTTATTTGTGCTCCCTAACTATCAGAATATAAAAAACTTCTCGCAAAATTTAGCAGTTGACTTACAGCAGCTAAAGCAACCGAGAAGTGCTTTGCATACATTCCTGATTTACTTTGATTTGACTGAAAGGTAATCCTGTTATTACCTCCAGACCTATTTGGTAAAATCAGGAATCTGGAACATTTATTACCAAAATATGTTGGACATACAAGGAATTTGACATTGCAGGTGGTGCATAACATTTGACAACAAGGCCTTGGACAACAAAAATCAAGGCAATGATTTTTGTGTAAAATGACCCATAAAGTACTCTAAGTTCACAAATAACACCCCCTAATTTGAATGCTTTTGACCCATGACTTCCTTATGGCCTTGACATCCGTTCTGGCAATCTCCCTTTGCCTGGCAGAAAAATAAAATATGTTTTTTGCGAGTTTCACATTCACTCTGAACCAGAGTCCCCAGCAGCCATTGAGAACACCGCGTGAATGAAGATTACCTCGTGAATTCTCCCGTACGCCTCCTAGACGCCACCCAGCTAACAGACAATTACAAATTGGTATTTGGAAGACATGCTCCTGAAGATAATTAGCTTTACTTTCGAGGACTACGCTGCGAACAACAAAACAAGAACTGCAATTTACAAGACCCAAGGGGGCACAGTGCTGGCACAAAAAACTACAACTACAAACTTTATTTGAGATTATGAAAGACAGCTTGGAGGAAAAGGCTAGGTTGGAGAGCTTTGTAAGTAGGTTTTTTCTTTTTTTTCATAGGAGAAATATGTGGTTCGGTTGAAGCGGTTGAAGCTCTTCAGAGTTTTGAAAACGTGGTGGATCCAGGTCAGCGAGGGGGAAGTCCTTAATTAGGTTCAATTTCTCTGCACACAGTGGAGCACTGCCTTGACGCGTCGGAACCAATATCCGTATTGTTCTGGTCGTCCAACCTTTCAGCTCCTCTGCACAAAACATCTCCCACCACGATCCTCTGAGGGGTCGCTGGAGTATTCACGCGGTTGTGTTCATGCAGTTAGCTGCTACTGCTGGATGCAGATGTGTGAAGCGGTTTGGCAACACTTCTCATTGCTGGAACACAAAAGTCTGTCCTTGAAAAGCTCTAAATTCTGTCCAGTTTGAAAAGGACTCAGCATTTGAATAATGAAACGTAAACACGGATTTCAACATTGATCAAATGAGCCCAATATTCAACTTGGTTGAGAGTTTGCCTTTCTGGTTAACATCTACATCTTCATTAGGTCATGTTACCTTTTAACAATCCCAGAAACCTCACCGGAGGTTAATGAATTCTTGTTTGAGTCAAGGCAAGTGGAAGTCTGAAAGCAGAAGGTCATTGCTGCCTGGCAGGCTTCTTCTGGAGAGGAACTTGAGCGCACGTAACGGGCTTTCACACAGGAGCACAATGGCACAGCGGCATTTTACTTTTAGTGTTGCTAAAAAGGAAAATAATTTTGGCCATTTCATCTGTACATCTGTAGTTGTTTGTACAGAGCTTTCTCTGCCTTCCATTATAAAACGATGATCGATCCACCCGACTGATGAAAACAAGATACATTATATATTACTTTAGTTACTTTCGTGACTTGTGTGTTTTTTATAGTGATCCGTTCAACTCCTCCGAACATTCCCAATAGTCTTGAGGTCTAAGGTCTCACATTGGGACTTCATCATGTTCTTTCTTACTGACTTGATTTCTGCAATTTTGTCCTACGAGTAAAACAAACTGAAAGCCAATGGGTGTTTTTCGGGGTTAGAATGGTTTGTTAAAGCCAAAGAAATTCGAATGAATTGTTGTTTTAAAAATATGTCAATAAACACCCCTTTTGGGAATTTCCAAGCCACGAGTCTTAGAAATGGTGGTTGCCAGCGTGCGGCTAAATGAGACTATAAAACATTGTCACATTAACTTGTAGTTTTTATACTTGAGTTCACATGACCTTTATTTAAAGCCTAACATTAGCTTTTTACTTCGGGCAATTGAATTAAGGTTTCAAAAATCATGTGTCATCAATCAAGTGTCTATTTGTGAAAATTCTCTTGCCAAAAAAACAGTTTGTTTTCAGCAATATTTTTAAAAAACTATGAAATTCAATAAGCTTTCTGTTGGGCCGAGGCAATGCTCACTTTTGCGTTGGTATACAAAAAAATATGTGCAATCCCTGCAGCACTGTTCGTGTCCAGTCTACAGCCTCAGGATGGGAAATCACAAGTTGACATTACCTCATTGCGTGGAGTCACAAGGCAATTACAATGCAACTATGTATGAGACAAATAGCAAGGAGCAAGGATACGACGTAGCTGTCCAGCAGCCGAGACAGAAGATGCTGTGATGGTTGGGGGGGGCAAACAGCTAAGGCCATGTGCATCTTGTGTTGATGTTTTGGGGACTTGGCTTCTGTCATGACATCAGCTGACCTCATACAAGGACTCGGAGAATACAAAGGATGAAAGACGCCACACGTGGAATAAACCAAGGCTTTTGGGATTCTGAGCTAGATTGTGTTTACCCTTCTCCTCGTGCCCTCCTCGCTCCTTGTTAACTTGGAAGTTACTGCTCCTTAAAAAGGTTACAAACTTTGGGAGTGTGAGGCAATAGTGCAAGCCGGCTGCGAGTAACTCAGCTGACACTGTCAGGTTTTGATATTTTCATCACAGGTCATGGGAAGGTAGGACGACATCAGTGTTAGATGCCATGTTTTGATGTTGGCCCCTCAGAGTCAGAGAGCAAGGACTCCTTTATGCACAGGAATTGAATGTAGAGGACGAACACACAATTCCTCCTACTGCAATACAGAGACACTCTGGAGCCATAGCTGGGATAATAATCATAAGCTTGCACAAGCCAACTGACCATAAAGACAAGGTAAGTGGAGATGGGAGTTTTTTTTACCTCGTAAGATGAATAAGAGCTCATGTAATAAAAGGAAAAATGTCTCAATAGAAAATATACAAAAAAACAACCAAACACCAGGTGCAAACCAACCTTGAGGGAAAAGGACTCTTGTATTTTTTAGAATTCCATTTAAATTCCATTTTTTTCTATGCAGTGTTCAATGCTGCGGATGTACTCTGGGCTGTTGGCGTATTCATTCTTATTATCAAAAGGTTGTTTTCCAATGCATTCCAAAATAATTACATACCAGACAGTTAAAGTTTTCACTAATCCTTTGTGTGCTTTGTGAGTTTAGAACAGACGTTCACGGTTTTAGATCTTGTGTAAAATTCTGCATCTGGCATTGCGTGGTACACAAGTCCCACCATCCGATAACTAGCAAATCATTTACGCTTCACAGGAGCAGACACGCCACCTGTCACTCAGTACAACAAGAAGGAGATTTTTTCACAGAAATATCATGAGAGGTTAGAGAGAAAATTAGGATTTATTTCAGTTCATTTTTTTTCTCTTCATTATCGGATCGGTACTCTGTATTGTTATTGTAACATGTTTATTTCTAGAGAGCTTGGTGATCCCCTTCCCTTATGTCCCTTCTGCGATTATCAGGACATTGATGTGGTCCAGATGTACTCAGATCCTAATGATGTCGGTTATTCTGGTGACTGACTCGGATGAGTCTGACTGGACTGTTCAACAGGAGGTCCAATAACATTTCCATCACCCTCAGATTTGCAATGTGTGTGCCTCCAATGAGCAAAATAGCTTTGCACCAGACAAAACTAAGATAGGGAACATGGTAAACATTGAACCTGCTCAATGCTAACATGGTAGCATTGTCGCTGTGGGCGGGTTAGAATGCAGAGGTTAGCATTTAGCTACTGTAAAGCCCGGCAGAGCTGCAAATATGGCTGTAGACTGGAACCCTTTGTCTATGATCGAGTGCGATGATTATTTAAATGTAGTGCCTCCCTCTTTCAAATGCCGTTTATTTTTGTGGATATTATTTTGCAGTTATTTGATGTGAACTGCTGTGTGGATGTGTTTGATGTGGATGTGAACTCCCAGTGAATGCTGAGCTTGTTCAGAAAGAAGTTAAGTAACATGGAGGACTGGCTGGAGAAAGTTACTTTAGTAATGAGTGGCGACAGTGATACGTCCCAATTAAATATACTGTGTGTCCTTATGTGCATATTCATTCACGTTTCTTTCCATTGTAGGCAGGCATTCTGTGACACAAAGCATATTACCTGAAGTAGGCAATCATGGCTAAGAGAGATCTAACGAGTTGATGACAGATATTATAAGAATATAATCTCAACCACAGTGAAGAATTTAACACATGAGTCATGTGGACAATTTATACTAAAGCCAACAAACAAATATTCTAGTTCAAAACTCCCCAAAGTGATCATTTAACTACACGGGTGTAGCTGCGCTGATCACTAAAGCCAAATATAGGTTTGTATTGACTAGAATTCTAGAATAAGTACCTCATAACAATTTCACGTTCAGCAAAATCAATGTTTTTTAAATGATTTAAAGGAGCTTAAATCAATATTCAAAGCATTAATGCAGCCAATGCTTAAATCTGAATGAATTAATATCTACTCAAAAATAAATCTGCTGGATTTGATTGCCCTTTGCAAACCATCTCGAGTAATTTAATGGCAATGAATTCTCTGCACTACCCACAAAATGTGTCTGCAGGCGACGTAAACCTGTGACCGAACTGTAATCTCTTTTGACTTTCATGTGTGGACGGAACCTTTGATGTCTTCATGCTGCTTGATGTACATGAAGAGTAATGTGAGGTTGTAACATAAAGGGGGGGCACTGTATATGACATTGGCAGCTTAGTCAAAAACAGCTGAAAGAAACATCTGGTTCCCTCGGCACATACATTAAACATTGAACCGTACGTTATGATAAAGAGTGTTGATATGTTATTCTCGTCTGCCTTTTATGGTTTTGTAAGTCTGTTTTTAATTTGATTTTTCATTATTTCTACATATCACCACTATATCTATTGCCTACTTAGCATTGAAATATGCGTTATTTATTTTTGACCAGGATTGATGTGGACATTGCTTGCTTGTTTCTTTTCTTTTTTATACTTCTATATATCTATTTATTAGCTATAGGTAATATATACACATATGATGCTCTTTAACCACCTATGAATATGTCCATATATAAATATATACATATATATATATATATATATATATATATATTTTTTTATATATATATATATATTTATTTATATACATATATATATATATATTTATTTATTTATATACATATATATATATATATATATATATTTATTTATTTATTTATATACATATATATATTTATCTATATACATATATATATGGACATATTCATAGGTGTTTCTGAAGATTACTTTAATGTAATTTGGACAAATAGATTGAGCAGAAATGTATATGGCTGTAAGGGAGATGCTGGATCAGTAGGATCCTGACTAGATATCTGTAATCTCGCATAGCCAGAGCCTACAAACCACCTATTTGACTTGCTAGCATTAGCATGTTGAGCGCAATTACAGCTGTGGTTCTAAAGACAAAGAAAAAGAAGGCTCGTGGTCTGCTGAAATTGAAACTTCTGTGGTATTACCTTCTCAGAAGAGACTTTTTTTTAATAATCAAGACAGTAATAAATCTGCAAATCTTGACAAATCACTCAACAGACCATTTTGCATCCCTGTCGTATAAGACTGCTGTGCACTTGTAAAGGTTAAAATATGTTATCAAGTTCTTTGTCCTCCTCGGGCACGATCCCAAATTCATCTGAGCCTTTTGCAACCTTTAGCGACGCTGAGCCTTATTTCCCTCTCCCCTGTTTTCCTTTTTTCTCTCAAAGCAACATGAAACAAACCAGAGAGCAAGCAATTTTATTGTTCAGTGGTATCTTTAATTGTGATGAAAAGGATTATGTAGATTTCTGTAAGCCTCCTGACAAGACATATTTTAAAGTGAATAGGCCATAGAACAGGAATATGTGTCAGTGGTAGAGGCTTAGTGAAACGTCTTCTCAATAATAGGGTAATCCTGGAGTCTAGGGATCCCTCATTTACCCTCTCAGCCGAGAGATGATGTGCACTGGTCTCCAATTATAGCCCATGGTCTCTTAAAAGACAAAGGAAAGGACTCAGACTGTGTGACTAAATGTCATAAAGATATTGCCTTTATCTTTATTACTTCTTATAGAGAAATATTGTGCAGCATTACAAGGCAAAGAAAAAGTGAAAACTGTACTTTATGCCACAAGAAAAAGTAACAAACAACAATAGACTTTAGATTACATTGGCAGACGGCTTTGTTCAAAGCGACTTAGAATAAGTGGTTTGTCCCTACTGGGCTACTATAGGAAGACGCCTGTGAGGTGGTCCTCGTGTACAGAGAGATGGCGTTCTGAGAACACGGGAACACAATTATTCCTATCAGGTTAAAAAACCCACCAAATGATATTATGTTTTATTACTGCCAACAGTTCCTTGTGATTAGCGACACAATATTCCTTCTATGTTTGTCTTTAACTTTGTCTTTATTTTTAACTAATGAATTAATTAAATGGCAAATGTATTTATCTGAAAACCTTCAAAAATTCAACAATATGATGTTTCTTCCGTCCAAAGTGCGACATCCTCATCAGCTGTTGCAACGTCCCTCCCTGCATCTCTAAATGTGTATCAAGCTGATGACATTACAGCCCATCGTGATCCATAAACACACAGACCTTTTTTTGTGCAGCTAACAGGGAGGCTTCTCCTCTGGGGATGATGAGCATCGCTCAGGAACTCGCCTATAATGTCAGGAAACAAAGCTTTTTGGCAGACGCTGTTGTTGTTACACTTCCCTTGTTCCTCTTATTCTCTGTGGCCATTTCCATTTTTCTATACATGCGCAAATGTGCAAATTCAACATGACTGAAATCTGGTGAGAAAAAATGACAGCCAACTGAGCTGTTCATCTACTGTTGCTTGAAATGTGCCTTTAACTATATTTATTTCATGATTTCACCAGAGCATGAATTAAAGAGGTGGAGTTGGCTTTAAGTGAGGATTGACTTCCTGGCTGTTTCAGTCCTCTTACTCAGCTGAAAAAAAAAGAGAGTGAAAGAAAGAACAGCAGGAGCTGTGTGATTTGTGTGAAGGATAAACAGAGACTAATTGCCGCTGCAGGTCAGCCTTCCCGATGCATATTCAAAGCAACGGGTGTTGCCGTAGAATTATAGCGGTCACGGTTATTTGATAACCTGAATGGGCAATTTTCGCAGTGAATCTGCAGAGAAAGGGGACAAGAAAAGTTGCGAAGAATTGATGATGGAGTCTTTGAGTGTGAGGGACATAAAATTGACCATGAAATCTGGAGCTTGGAATTAAATTGGTTGGAAGAAGAAGGGGGTTGAAGGCGTGGACACAAGTGCTTTTGTAAAAATGCCAAGGTTAATTTGCACATCAGTTAAATGCATAATTGTATAGGAGATCTGTTTCAACAAAAGAAGCCCTAATAGGGAGAAATGTAGTAAATAGCTGAGATGGTTGAAGTGATTTGTGTTCAGTTTGTCATTTCTCTCTCTGAGGGCCTGTGCGGGTTTGCTCTTCTTTCCGTGAATTCATTGAGTTTGAATTAGAATTTGCCTCTAGTTCTTATTTTTTTATCGGTATCGTTATCTTTTTTAAAGTATGCCTTAATGGGGCATTCAGTGGTTTCTGATATGTATACTGCATATATCAATGCCTTTATCAATCAAAAAATCTATGGCATTCCTGGGAAAGAAATCTCCAGTAAGTTGGATCTATTGTTCCATGTGGGCCGACATTAGCCCATAAACTGGGTTATTAGTTTTTCTATAATGTACTGAAGAATCATTCTGAACGATTAAGGATATCTTCTAATATCAGGACACAACCTTTTAAAGATAACTAATCACAAGAGGCTTTGGGCCGTTATAAGACAGCTTGGCTGAACAGCAAAGTAGTTTGCTTGCAAAGTTCTGCTGTTTCTGCTACAGTTTTTGCACCTCCCACATGTTTCTTTTAAAGTGGAATAAATATTTACCATCAAGTTATCAAGACTTATAAAGATTTTACATTATTATATAAGTGGTTAAAATGCGTCATTGACAGTGAAGGTTCCACTTTTAAGAACAAAACAAAGAAATGATCAATATACAATACATAGAATTACAGATGAACTTGTCATGAATGTACGAGCCTCGTACAATACATCTCACATTTTCTTTTCATCTTAAAAAGCTGGACGTACAGATCCTAGATCGGCAGTGCATATGAGCAACGGAAACATTTAGCATGAACACATTTGTCCGAGGCTGGAGCTGGCCTAGTTGACTAACCAGTGGCTGAATCATTGGAACTCCAGCAGCAGAAAGGAGGCAGAGTCAGAGACGGCTCATATCAACCAACTTATCCAAGATTGCGCAATTCAAAAAATGGATGTTGGATCGAGAATAAAATCGGCCCTCTTATTAACAAGTGATGTCATCGACATCAAAGGCACTTGATTAAGTCACTTGAAAGAGTCTGGTTGGGACCAAGGTCCAATCCATTGCCCCGGGAGGCCCTTTGTGCATCATGGTAATAGAGAACAAAGAAGGCCAAAACCTTATGCTGCTAAAATAGATTCACCAAAACCAATTGTAGTATATTAGCTTCGAAATGACACAGAGGAACTGACGAGGGTTTCTTGCAGCAGATGGAGTTTCCCCACACCATGAAATTTGTATACTTGGCTACTAAGAAAACAATTCTTGCTGGTACGTTGAGCAGCCTTCCTGTTTTCACTGAGGAAGTGACACTGGGGGAGTGAGGGAGTGTGAAGCCTCTTTAATTGCCTTCGGTCACCCACAACGATGAACCGGAGCGCCACGCAGCTTAGCAAAGGAACCGGGCAGAGGGCCTGATAGATATTTTATCGCCCAAGTTAACGGTTAATGAATTCCCAAAGTGAAATCTGTCACTTCAAAAATAAAGAGGAAGGCAAATTAAAGGGAGATAGAGAGAGACGGGGGAAGAAAGGAACTGGAGAGGGTGACACAGTTTTAAAATGCCCTATCGTTTGGCCATCCCCGGTTTTTCAATGGAATAAAGAAAACTCAGCCTCTTTCTTCTCCTCTTTTCTTCCCCCACTTTCTTTTTTTCTCCCTCCCACCCTCCTATCTCTCACTCCGCTTTTCTCTGAAAAAAAATTCTCATGAATGATTTATATGTGTCTTGTTATCAGCAACGATTTCTATAGACCCCAACGCATTCACCAAGACATTTGTGGCGTAATTGTTAATTTTAATGCCATAATGGCTTCAGATGGGAGCCCTGATTAGACATTTATTACACAATTAAATGAAACATACTCAAGAATCACAAAAGCCTTCCGTAATTATTTCAGGCCATTAATAAAATGGGCATTAAATTATATTGGACACAAAAGAGAAGTGAAATAGATTTCCATTAGAGCAATAGAGGCAGAGAGGGGTAATAGATCCTGCCTGAATTCACTCTGAAATTAATTGTTGCCCAGCCTATTTCCACACACAGTGGAATAAATGAATGAGAAAAGAGAGGAAGAGGAGAACGAGTTGGTGGCCGTGAGAGTGAGGAGACGGGGTTACATTAAGAGCCTGTGATAAAAAGCTTTTGTTTGACGCACAACAATGGACCCTCAATTCAAGAGAGGGAGAAAGAGAGGGGGGGGGAGAGAGAGGGAGAGAGAGAGAGAGAGAGTCGGACCAATTTCAATCTTAGTCCACCCCTCCAGAGTTCTGAGTTGAGGTTATATCCTCTTTTCAAGTTTTGTTTGCTTTTGAATAGACAGCTATCAGAGATTTACCTGCGAATGCATATATATCTAAATGTGACACTTGATAGAAAGCAACGTGTAGGTCACAACGTAAGCCAAAGACGACTGCTAGTTAGGAAAAAAACTGAAAAGGATTCTTATGACACAAAATCAATCTTTTCTTTTATTAATAAATGACCTAGCAGGTTCAAAGGACATCCTTTGACTCTATGACATGGAGTCACCTTCCAACTGTGACACGATGGGGGTCAAACCCGATGGACTAATAGATCGCTATGATCCAATCAAAACCACTGTCTTTCAGGAGAAAGGTCAGTTTTTACCAAACAGTCTGGCTGTTCTTTGAAATATCATAATCATTATATACTATATACTGTGTATATACTATCACAAACTAATTTGTTTCATATACTCTCACTATGATGCAGCAAATGCAACTAGATCTATGTTCCACATTCTCATTTCTATGGTAATATTTTCATATTTTTGCAGCGAATGTTAAATGTAATGTGAAGTCAAAAAAGAGAGAGCACATACGGTGGAATAATGAACATAATTTATTATCCCATCGCTGAACAGCAAGATTACGATAGTTAAAACACATCAAAGCGCCAACGTATGGCAAAGACTTTCTGAAACCATTTCCGATGGGAACTCTTAAATTGAACCGTCTTTTGAACTGGCGGTCTCTTGAGATCTTCTGTAAAAGTGCAAAAGAAATGGGAACTGGTATCTTGCAAGGCAAAAGCAGATCATTCAACTAAAATTAATTAATCATTTGCTGATACAGATTTGTATTTTTTTTTCTCCCATCAGTCGCTCTGACCTCAAAAGCTTTTACGTTCTTCAACTGTCTCTTATACGTTACTTCACATTTGAGTTGTCTGTCGGTTTTACAATACCTACAGTCCAGCTCCGATTCCTAAAGCAGCTGTTTGTACCACCTCTCAACTGCAAATCCTGTAGACAACACGCAGAGAAAGGGTACAAGATAGAGTTGATTGGTATGTATAATTCTGACACGTTCAAAGAAGCACTGTGGAATGTGGATTTTCAATCCCAGTTCATACTCATCACCTGGCTGAAGCTGTGTGCACGTCTCGAGGATCGGGTCTCACACTCGGTGGAGGCACTGTTGACCCTGTTGGTAGGAGATGAAAAGAGTTTGTTGCATAAATATGTGCTTTCCTAGTAAATGCAACATTTCCAAATGTGTGTCTACACTGTTTCATAACCAAATTAATCAAAACTCACTTATATCTCACAATATTCCATGTCATATTTATAATAAAGTGTAGGGTGTCCGTGCTGGGACGGACTCCAGTCGACCAATTATGTCCACTGATGAGATATGGCTGTGGGCCATAATGAGAGTTAATGAGTGGGTATAAATGTGTCATAATACTTTAAAGGAACAGCTGTTATTACATTTCAGAATATCTCCAAATACAGAATGTAGCATAAGATTGAATAACATCACAGTTGAGAGCCGGCTGTTGTATGAGTTCAATTGTGTACATCGTCATTTCATCAGCTATGACAGCATTTGTTTAATTACCTCATGCTTCCAAAGGCTTTACACTGATTAATACAATAATAATGTAGACTATATAGATCTTAAATTATCTTAAAAGATTATCCCATCTCTGGATTTGACAACTCTTTTCATAACTCTTTATTCACCCACAAATCTGTTGACCTCTATGTCTTCAGTATTAACTTCCTCTCGGTTAGAGAGGAGGAAGACAGAGCTACAGGTATGTTCCTGGGCACAGTAATCATAGAGCGCCTTCTCCCAAGCACGGTGTTGTTCTTGCAAACAGTTTAATGTCCATAGTTTGCTTTGGATGATTCCATTGGAAGTTGGTGATAGGAGCTGCACCCAAGGTGTGCAAGCAAGGATAAAAAAATAATTCAAGTTGAGCGAAAAAACTAAAGCAGACAATGTCCCGTATGAACTTCTTTCTCCAACCCATGAATGACAACACAAATAGAGATCTAGAAGTACTAGAGTTGATAGAGTTGATGTCTCAGAGTGTTGATTGCTGGACATCAGGAAGTGATGGGTACCCTCAGGGCTCTTGTTGAAGTGTCCCATCTGCTACTAGATGGGGGAAAGATATGGGAGGTTAGATTGACAAGGAGCGCAAGAAACCATCATCGAGGACCCGATGCATTTGATATTGCATACAAATGCAGGTAGAAGATGTGACTGGTCATGGGTTGTTCTTCTTCGTTCGCAGGAGAGAGGTTAAGGTACTGGACTAAATTATGAGATGATGTTGTTGTCTTCCAGATGGCAGTAAACCTGTGTGAGACCTTTATGATTCCACATCGGGCCGAGACAGAAACTATTTGTTTCCAATGAATGTCATCGAAGAAAGAACGAATGTTTGCAACGAAAACTAAGATAACAGAGGAGCCATTGATTGAATTGAGTTTGTCCACCTGTGGTTGAGGTCGGGTAACAAATCATATTTCTGATAATTGGACCGTGTGAGACTAAGGTGGAATTGGCTCGCTGATAGTCTGGCCTTTACTGTCTGGATGGAGGCTGCTTTTCTGGGGTAAGCCAGTGGTTCTGTTCTTCCTCTTGCATAGTCTGCAGCACCCACCACTGATTTCCTAGTTTGGTTTAGCAGATTTAAGAAGAGGAAAAAAGGCACAAGGATGGTTTTTCTGAACCTTGGGAGATGGTCTTTAGTGGAGAAACTTTATTCCACATTGGAGGCATCCACCTCCAAACAAAGGACAGGGAGGAGTTTAGATTAACTATTACGGGAGGGAGTATAGTGCCATTTTAGGACACCAGATGCTCTCTGTGTCCCCCTGTACTTCATATATAGGGTTGAGTAAAAGCACTAAAAACGAAGAAAAAAAGAGAATTAAACCCTTTTATTTTCATTGCGTAGAAACGTGTGAACAATTTAAGTAACAATCTGATGGCGCATTCCAATATCACTATGCATGTGATGAGTGATAACTGACACGCTGTCCCCAACACGTGTAAAACTGATACTAGACTTTGTTTGAAGCTGCGGACTGAGCGTGTGATGAGTTGGGAGTGAGAACACTGTGGTTAAGTACCATTTTTTGTTGAGTAGTTCTATTCACCAGACATCACATTAATGTAGTCTGAATCATCTTTACTCTGCTCTCAGACCGTAGACAACCTTACAGAGACATGCCAATCTTTGGAGAGCCAATGAGTGATTAGGATGTTGTTCATGCAGATGAAAACAAATTTGATAATCACACTACCGATACATGATCGGCATTAAGCAGATGTCATGTAGGAAAAATAAAAGTCGGTGAAGACAAGATGGGTATTCTTGTATCCTCTTGATGTCTATCCAACTCCTCTCCAACTTTTCTAAATATGTTGTATTGTTGGTGGGGACACTGAAAGTATTGTGGCTACGGGGAATAAGGTTATACAGTATATATATACAGCATATTTGTGTGTTGTGACCAAGAAACTGTCAAAAATTAGTCTGTTTACATAGCAACTATATACAACTTTATAATCTAAATACATTTATCTGCAATTTATACAAACCTGTGAAGGACTATTTATTGTATTATCTTTTTCTGGACATGCATGTTGTTATTGTTTAGTGGATTCTCAGTTATACTCTGCAAATCTTATCTAGGGAGTCGCAGTCTCATGCAAAAGGCTCAAATCCCCCTGCAAGGAAGGCCAGCTCTAAATGAGTTTTTTTCCCTCTTAATGAAGGTCAGGAGAGAGTCACATCTTTCCTTTTGTGATAATATATCCCTATCTCCTCTTATCTCCTTTGCCCCTTTTAATCCTAATTGTATTGTATAATTGTGTGATGTGCACCTTGTGGTCTTTGAAGTATCGCCCCTATCCTTTCATTATTGCCCGATGCCTTGAACCTTTGTCAAAAAAATGAATTCCGTTCTGCTTTGTACCATCCAGTGTTGCAGAATAAAAAAAGAGCAGCTTAAGGTTAGTCATTTTAAAAGACTTTATTCAAGACAGACTTCTATCTTACTGAAAAAATGTAACCACAAAGATATGATATGTAGTTGGATGTTTTCTGTAATATATACCCCATGTTGGCATTACGTCTCACATACTGCTCATTGCTTTTGCGATTTCTTCTTATTGTTAATGAATACTATTTAGTATAATGAGCTGAATTTGAGTTTTAAATGTTTTCAAAGTCGAAATACAGTTTAATTTAATTAAGGATAAATATTTCTATTTTAAAAATAGAAAATAAATTTTTCTCAAAAAGAATACTGAGTATAGTGACTTGGAGGGCTGACTGACGGTCCCGACTATTCTCCTCAATGAGTGCATTACAGTAACTTTTGTTGAAAAATGTAAGAAAAGATCGGAAAAACATTCTAAATATTGAGCACTGCAAGTTAACACTGTATCTCCGTAATTGTCTTGATCATTCTCATTTCTGTCAGAATTAGTTAAAAATTAAGGTAGAGCATATGATATTTTCAAAAGGTAGTTGGAAAACTGTAATAGGTCTGTGGAATCATTTAAAAGCAAAGCCAGGTGCTGGCTAATTACTGCATGGCACAAATACCAGTAAACCTTCAACCCAGGAGCACATGGTTTGGGCACTTTGTTGTCGTGTTGTTTTTAAAGTTTAGTTTGTGAGTTGTATTATCTCCAATATAATCTGTAAATAATAAAGACCACAGTCAGCGCTAATAACAATCCATCTTGTAAATAACAATCAACTCAATAGGCAATGCTACACACAAGGCACGTGCTATGAAGCCCCTGCTCAAACTTTTGCAATTGACAGAGAGTTGGGCAACATAAGAAAGGTGTTTATTTTAATTCATGATAAAAAAAAGATATTAGTTCCAAACATGGAATAGTTCTTTCACACTATGAAGAAATTGGCTTAAAAACATACTGCTGATGAAAAAGAAAAGTTAGGAAAGTGAGCTGTGTCTTTCCAATATAGATTTTGTCACAGAACCATCACTAAATGGGATGGAAATACAATGAAAGGCATTGAAATGTCAACCCTAGCTCTTTTGAGTTTTTGAGGGAGGACGCACGTGTGCAGTGAAGAAACCCTCTTACCGCTCCAGCACCATGGACAGTTCCGCTGGGGGAGCTTACCTCAATGCGCTCCGCGGGAGCCCCAGTTGGCTAATAGGCTCTCTGTGTGTCAGGCCGCTCCCCATTCACTTTTTAACGCGAGATGGATGGACATGTGTCCTTAGTTAATCCGAGTTTTGTGTGCTTATGTGTGTGTGTGTGTGTGTGCGCGCGCGTGCAGGCGCGTGTGCCCGCGTGCGTGCCTAACGGGAGGGCTGGGCCGAGGGCACCCCGAATACGTGCCACTTTTCCTGTGTCATTTGGAATGTATTATTTATCACAATGAGTCATTTGGGGTATTTTAATGGATCGGAATGCACCTTTTCACCAGCCATTGTTCTTAGAATATTTTTACTGAGCTTTTCCTTTAACAGTGTGTTCAAAACCCCATGAACCTGAAATACACCGTTGAATTACATGGCATTACATGTTGTTGTCTCTCGTATTCTCCTCGTTCCCTTTTTTTTGCTCTGTTTGCTATGACGACGCAATCATTTCACGTGCATGCCTTTAGTTTGGAGCTTGAGAGAAGTTTTAAGCTGCATGTTTTTGTTTTTTTAAACATATTTGATTTAGCCCAAATCATATATTTTTTAGCGTTGTATGTCAAACAATATAGCCATGTCAAATGTCCTCACGATTATATTTGACACGGAATGAAGAGAAGCTGCAGCTGGAAAAATAAATATATAACTCAATCCTTGACAAATGGAAACCTTTAGCATTCCTCATTATCTCGTTTAATTGTCGAGGGAACTTCCGGGCGTGCGTTTATTAGACAATCGTTTTCTTTTTTTAAATAAGAACCCTATCACCCCCCCCCCCCCCCCCCCCCTCTTCTCGTGAGGCTCAGCCCCTAAAATAATTCCCTGGCTATCTAATTCATTGATCTCAAAACGAAGCCGGTGCATATGTGGCTGCCAACAAACGCCACATATCAAATTGCAAATAGGCTGTCGAGCGAAAGATAACGCGGCATAATTTAAAAACTTCAGAAGAATGCGCCGAAACATGCATTATTCTACCTCGTGGATGCTGACGAAAATCGCGGTCTGCGGATTGCAGGAATCCAGACGGCGCTCGTGTTGGGAAAGAGTCGGGGGCGTCCTCTTGTTCTGCAGGTCGGGAGGGGTGAGGGGTATTTCCCCCACCAAAAAAATGCTCCTTTTTTTATTTTTGACAATAATTTCAGTGGCATCTGAAGAAACATAGGATGTAAATCTCCTCGTGGCGGGCTGCCGGTTTGACGCATGCGTGCGCGAGGAGACGCGCGGCGGAGAGAGAGCGTGAGAAATGTGGGAATATCAGAGGACAGCAGAATAAACTCCACTTCGTCCTATTGGGTGGGAGACAAAATAAATGACTTTGACCTTTTGGTGTACATAATGAAAGCTCACTGGGAGTAAATATAAGGTGGCCACATCTCACCTTGGAAGTGATTTAGTTATTCATCTTCTTCATTAATTCGACACGCATGTTAGAGATACGTCAATGTGATGTGGTGACATGTTCAATCATCTTCTTTGAAGTGGCGTGTGCAGCCTATTCGTGTAACGTACCCGCGCGCGCGTGCACAGAAAGATGAGATGATAACTACAATATGGCATGTGGGCCTTGCTAAATGGACGCATGTATTTATATTCAAATGCCACTTTAACTAAATATAGGGGTTAACTAAACGTCTATATATCTCCTATCACAGCATTTTGGTGGTATGAGGAAAAAATATAAATCATCTGTCTGCGTTTTGTTTAATAATCACAGCTGAAGGGATCATACATCACGCGCATTAGCCCGAGGGCTATTAGGCATGTGGTCCCCATTGAAATTTGCATTTTTAAAAAAGATCACTCCGTGCCTCCTTAAACCCACTCTGTCAGATCGATGCGAGCTAATGCAACAATTATGGGCTCACAATGGCGGCTTCCCGAGCGTTTACAGTTGATGTAACATTTCCTCGGTATTTGTAATTCTGTCACAGCGCAAGCCGCACACACGTTCAGTATCGATGTGTGTGTGTGTGTGTGTGTGTGTGTGTGTGTGTGTGTGTGTGTGTGTTCGTCTGGCAGACTGTTTCACTATATTGTAAATTGATATTGTCTTGTGGAATCCTTTTTAGAGTAAAAGTCTGGAGGAAACAAGCTGATGTATGTATATATATATATATATATATATATATATATATATATATATATATATATATGTGTATGTATGTATATACATATTAAAACTGTGTGACCACCCAGGTGTTGAAGTGTCTCTAAATAAGACAGGGATGTTCTGTTCTTCTATATTCAAATGCTGAAGAGACTAAGAGCCTATTCAATTATTGTATTATAATAGTATTATTAACATCATTATTATTATATATACCTCAAAAATCCCCCTAAGAGTAAATACAAAAAAATTTATTAAAAAAAAAAAAATTCTACTATGTCCTATTATATGTATTTGACAAACCTGCGAAATATATGTCTGTGCAAAGCATCGCCAGCACGGTACCGTCACCTCTCTGGTTCGAAGTCAGGTTTTAACTGGAAAAAAGGGTTGAAGGTCCATGTTTGTTGCGATTCATTACATTAAATGGATTCGAGGAGGGATCCTGAGTACTTTACCCCCCCTTAACACAGCCCCCACCTCCCTCTCTTTCCTTATTCCTTTCCCCTTCTTATTCTTCTCCCTACAACCCGCGGTCTTTGTTTATGTTGTAATGTACATATATATAATTCTTTTTCATGGGCGGGGGGTGTTTGAAGGTATTATACTAGCCGGTCTTCGTGCTGATTGGGCGCTCAGGTTGGCGAGTGAACGCCCTGCAGATTATGTCAGATTGCGTGCGGGAACCAAACCAGCCCAGCCTTTGAACTTCACCGCTTTTGGCTCGTATTCACGCTCCTCCGCTCATTTCCTAACCAGGTGCTCGACGACGAACCTTCAGCGCGGGAGCGAGAGAGAAAGCGAGAGAGGGGAAGAGAGAGGGAGAGAGAGAGAGAGAGAGGAAGAGTGTGTCGCAGCAACAAAAAGAAAAATAACACTTTTTTTTTTACGACTCCTGCAAACTGACTGCGGAACATTGCTTGCACCTTTGTGGATTTCTTTACATCGTACATGTGCTTTTTTCCTCCTCCCGTGTTTCCCGCTGCAGTCCTGAACGACATCTGTCACCGGACTTGAACGCGGCGGTGTGTTTTTTGAAAACTCTGGGAAAAGCAAACCCCGGTTCGCTGGATTCTTATTCTTATTATTTGATTCTATTTCCTTTTTTTTTGCCGTCCCCCCTCCCCTCCCTCCCCCCTTCTCCCCTTTCCCCAGACTCAGAACATCCCCAGACGTGGCATGACTGGTAGATCTGGCATCTGGACAGGTGAATAGTTTCCCCCACCTCCCGACAACAACTTTTGTTCCCCCCCCCCCCCGCACCCCCTCGTCGGTAACATTGAGGATAAAACAAGTCCACCTTTATTTTTTTTTATTTTTCTGAAGAGATGTCGAAGCCTGCCGATCACATCAAGAGACCCATGAACGCCTTCATGGTCTGGTCCCGGGGCCAGCGGAGGAAAATGGCTCAGGAGAACCCCAAAATGCACAACTCCGAGATCAGCAAAAGGCTCGGCGCCGAGTGGAAGCTGCTCTCCGAGTCCGAGAAGAGACCGTACATCGACGAGGCCAAGCGGCTGCGGGCTCAGCACATGAAGGAGCACCCCGACTACAAGTACCGACCCCGGCGCAAGCCCAAGAACCTGCTGAAGAAGGACAGGTACGTCTTCCCTCTGCCTTACCTCGGCGACAGCGACCACCTGAAGGGTCTGTCCGTCTCGGCCGCGGACTCCCTGTTGAGCCACTCGGAGAAGGCGCGGGCGTTCCTGCCGCCCACCAGCTCCCCGTACTCCTTCCTCGACCCGAGCCAGTTCAGCTCCAGCGCCATCCAGAAGATGACGGAGATGCCGCACGCGTTGAGCGCCGGCGCCCTGCCCTACGCGTCCTCTTTGGGATACCAGAACGGCGCGTTCGGCGCCCTCGGGTGCCCGAGTCAGCACACCCACACCCACCCGTCGCCCACGAACCCGGGCTACGTCGTCCCGTGCAACTGCACGGCGTGGTCAACGTCGAGTTTACAGCCCCCGGTAGCCTACATACTTTTTCCAGGTATGACCAAGAGTGGGATTGACCCATATTCATCCGCACACGCCGCCGCCATGTAACCCTCGGGACTGTTTTGCTTTTTCTTTCTCTTTTTTAATTCACTTGAATACTGAAATGCATGTAAATATATTATGGACAACGCGCCCCATTTAAAAAAAAAGAGAGAGAGGCCAGAACAGTATTAATTGCCTTGGACTTGTTATGGCAAAAAAAAAGGAGGAGAAAATGAACCCAAAACTTTTCCAGAAATTCAACAAGTTCCCGACCGGAGCGAAGGAGCGTGGATATGGTGTAAAGGACGGTGCCCTGTGAACTGTAAGAAATGTAAATGTTATAACGTTTATGGCAACCAGAAATAAGGAGGCCTTTAACTTTATTTATTGTGTACATTTCAATGCCGATATGATGACATGTGTTGATTTTTTAATATAGGGAACTCTTTTATTTTGAAAAAAATTGGCTTGCACAATTAGCGTTCTTATTTCCTGTATCGGCCTAAGTAGTCTACATTTTGGCAACCGTGATTTCACGATGTTATAGGTTGTAAACATCAGGACCCACAGGCTGGATTATATGCGGGACATATTGTTTGTATTTATCAAAAACCTGGCACATGAAACTTGACGGTCTATTTAAGATGAGACAAAAAAAAGAAGAAATAATCATTTAAGTCGAAAATGTTTGTTTTTTTACCTGTGGTTCTGTGCTAATATAGTCTCACGCGTCATTTATTTTCCTCTGGTTTTTTTAAGGATAACTTCTATTTGAATTCAAGGAGTTACATGTGTATTATCATCTAAGATGGTGATTTTTAAAAAGCTGTCATGTTATGGAGAGGATAATGTATCTGGAAGGTTGATACCTCCTGGTCTTTGTTCAATTGCTGAGCAAAGGCATTTCGAATAAAGACAATCTGTCTTCAACGCTATCAATTTCCTGTATTTGTAGGTTATTGGGCACTTGAGATGAGACAGATAGCGGAGCGATGTGTGCATGAGCGCTGCAGGGGGGGGGTTCAACTTGGCAGAATGAGGTTTATTCTAAATCTCAGAAAATACTTATAATAATTAAGGATAGCGCGATTTAATAATAAATGCTCGCATCAAAAATGCCGGGAATGCTTAAAAAAAATCGATATTTTCTTTTTGCATTTCAAATGTTAGGCCCTATTTACCCCCCCCCCCCCCCCCCCACACCTCCCCCCCTAAATATACCGAATTACATACAGAATATGAAATAACAATGACATCATAAAAAAAATCAGTCCCGTTTCACTATATTTAATTTGTGCATGTCCATCCTCTCTAATCAATCCCCTAACGAGGCTTCGTTCATTGTCACTGTAAGCAAACCGGCTGACGCGCTGGAGGTGTGCTCCTATTGCCGATGTGTTTGTGTGACTGCGGGATGAACCTGTTGTGTGATCTCCTGATGTTTGACAGTTCCGAGGAGGCCTCCCTGGAGGGACTCCGCCTCGCAGTCCTACAGGTCTGACTGCTTAATCACTTCAAGGAGGGAGCCGTCTTCTTAATTATAGGTTCAACTAATGGAACAAGCTGTGATTCCTTTTTCTTTTGTCTTCTTCTTCTTCCACCTCTCTCTTAAAACTCGCTGGCTGCCCTCCACCTTGGTGCGGTTTCGAAGAAGAGAAAAAAGAAATCTCCGCTGCCAAGAAAAAAGGGAAGGTGTTGCAGCCAAAACGCCAACTGAAGCTTATTATCAGCCATCTATTCCCACGTGTTTAAACCCGCCTAAACTTGCACAAGCGATACAGTTCTGACTCCCGTTAAGACAAAAGTGAACGAGAACCGCTTACAGGAGGAATTCTAAACGTGAATCGCGCCCCGTTTATTTTTGTGTTACCCTCATCCCGCTCACTGCTAATGGGGATCAGGATCGGCGCGCCGCGGTGTGTCTGGCCTCGCATTAGAAGTAGTATTAATTAAAATTCCATTCCCACATCCAAATTGTTTACTTATCTGCCGGGAACATATGCTGCGGAGAAGTTAAGATTCGCGATTCTGCACTGTTGCCCAAGGTGCAATTCAAGCCTGGGGAAGGAAGGAGAGGAAGGGAGCGAGGCGGGGAGGAGGGAGGGAGGGAGGGAGGGAGGGAGGGAGGGGGGGGTCGGGAAGGAAAGTGGGGAAGGAGACGGGTAGATTTTTTTTTTTTATGACAGACTTAGTGCTTATCTAGAGCTTTAAATTAGGGTGATACTTCATTGAACCGAATGTGAAGTTTTACATCAAACCCCTAAAGCGTCCCAATTCAACTTTGAAATTAGACAATTATAATTACTTTCAGGAGTAACAGCGGGCGTGGATATTATTTTTTTTCATCCCTTCGCCCATAATGAAAATGAGGCCAATGAGCATTCTTTTGTATCCATAACTGTTGTTTCGACATACTGAGTTTGGCTTTGAGTGTTTCTTACATTTCATTAACGTGCTGCGATGCGCTCACCTGTAATTATCCAATTTAGTCACGGGAATAGACCGCGGGTTCCAACGCCCTGAAATAAATAACCTTAACGATAAACGGAGTCTGAAAAGAATAATGGGAAGGGAATTATGATTTGAAATTATAGGCAGCCTTTTAAAACCTCTCCTTAACTCTTCCTCCCTCGCACACGCTTCTCTTGACGGGTTTTATTGGAGCACAACAGAGAGAATTCAATCTGCCTTATCTCTGCAGGACTCCTTTTCAGCGCAAGATCAGAGGGAGGGAGGGGAGGGGGGGGGGGGGTAGTAATTGTTCTTTATTTTATTTAATTCAGGTCATTTATATGCTTCATTTGGCCATACAAGTCAACGAGGAGGAAACTGTAAACTGCGATTTTTTTTGTAAACTTGATTTATCCCTTCACAAGATTTCAGCCCCCCCCCCCCCCCCCCCCAAAAAAACAAGGTTAAACCTGATAAAAGAAAATAGCGGAAAATCAATTAAAAGCCGCGGGTCGTTTACAAAATTCTTTTTAACGTCAAGTAATTTTGGATGAATGTAGTTTGATAGCTGATTTTATTTGTATTTAGGCGTGTTAATTTCCTAGGACCCACAAATGAGGGAGGGGGGGGGGGGGTCATCAAAATTGCTATTGATGCTAATAGTTCTGATGGCAGTGTCATTCTTCTCTTGATGCTAAAAAAAAGAGATCATAAATGCCAAATATAAAAAAAGATGCATTAATTTCTGCCCACAATATTTGACACAAATATATATTAAGAAATTCTAAATAAAAAATAGGGACGGTGGGGGGGGGGGGGGGGGGGTAAACTGATCTAATTTCAGCATATTAAATATTGTCTCCGACAGACCTAAAAAAGAAGAAGAAGAAAATCATCACTGTCTAAATCCTTAGCCTGTATCTAAAATTGAATCTGGGATACCATTTTGACGGGAGAAAGAAGTGAAACCCGTACAGTTGTGTTGTTTGAAGACGCGGGGGGTTGAATTTGGGGGTCCCCGAATTCTCATTTGAAAGAAATGAAATCGTGAACGAGCTGATAAAGAAAGAACGAAGAAAAAAAGAAAGAACGGGGGAAGGGATGAGCTGAGAGAGAGAGAAAAGAGGGGAATCACGCCACGGTTGTTTAATGCGGCGCGCCGGTCGGGATAAGTGATTCACACCGAGACTTTATTCCCTCCCAGACGCGCATGAAGACAGTGCACGTCTCTGTTTTATTCACCACGCATGTACATGTGGGCCGACACCGCGAGATACAGATGTGGGGAAAAGCATCGGCCGTTACGCGCTTCACCGAGAAACAATTCAAGGTTGCGCATCACTCGCATCCATCACGTCCATGTTGCTGCCGCGCTCCGGGCGGCCAAATCGATTGACTTGCAAACAATGTTCTCAGTCTTTTAACAATTTTCAAATTGAATTTCCTCATTCGTTTTTCGCACTTGGGAACTTCTCCCGCGTCTCTTCAGGCCTTCAACATTTAACCTGCTGATGCTGCTGATGCTGTTTTCCCGGGACGCTGTCAAAGACCACGTGCTGCATTAGTCACTAAATATGTCCATGCTATTTAAACCTGCATATCAGACGTATTATTCGTGATGGAAATTTCAACGAGATATTTTAGAATAATATTTAGCATTTTTATTGTTTATGTATTAAACCATGTGTTTAATTTTACATGTTTAATCCCCAATGTCCTCACACTGTAATATATACACAAATAAAGGTATAGTGATCACCCCTTGGATTTTGTGTAACTTTTCAGCACATTCTTAGAAAAAGTCCTCACCCTTCTTCAGTATTTTCATTGACCCAAATGGGTAACGTGGATCTGTGATGTCGCTGATGGGACCCCCACCTACCGGAGTGACCCATCAGAATAAAAGAAAAACGTCAATCGTCTTGTGTTCCAAACTTTTTCTCATATATTAGTTCCCTTCAAAACAGAAATACAAAGAGTAACAATCCTTCAGTCGGTCATTCTTCTTTCTCATCTCCCAAGATGATTATAATTTTGGCAATAGCGGCCTGACGGAGCAGCCATACGTTTATCAAAACCTTCTTTCCCCAGAAGCTGCTACAAGCTGGTGACCACACACTGAGATTAGCAGTCTGCTTGATTTCCTCATTTATTTCCTCATATTTATTATTGTGCACGTCCTGCTCGCTCAGGTTCCACCCAATGCTTAAAGATGTGTCATAATTTACAGTAGCGGGTGTGCTGGGTGTGCATGTGCATCATGGTTACGTTTGAGTCATTGTTCTACGGCTTTATTGTTCGAAATCCTCAACGTTCCACACGTCAAACTGTGCTCTACACTTAGATGCCTCTTGACTCATCGAGATATATCATTTTTTTTACTTGCGTCTGCTACGCCCAAAAATATATGTAATTGTAAAATGCTCAGCATAGCTGAGGTTTCATTAAGTTCTTTAGGTAATGTTGAAGAGGTCTCTTTTATCTTGCACAGTTATTTGTGATAAGCAATTCTGCAGAGATGCACATATTCAGTAACATCTTGTTTATATATTATTGTTATTTATTTGAAAAAACATTCCCATTGGAACACTGACAGTCTAGTTTAAGTCCAAACTAAAACTTGTGTCAAAACGGCTATCATCCTTTCTTTATGCCTACTTCTATCAATAAAGTTGTTCTTTACAAAAAACGAATTACATCGATTTGTTGTCTCCATCTGATACATTTCAAAACAGGAAATATTTACGTCATGTATTTCTGCAGTTGTTTGAGTTTTGGGGAGTGACAAATGACTTTATCAGTGGTAGCACTTTGCTGGAAACTTATCGAAATTCTGTATGAGCTCTCATGACGCTTTAATCAAAGGTCACGTCTTTCAACAATCTCCATGACATGTCCTGAGGACACTCCCTGCTCGAGGACACAACACAACGTGATGCGGGCGCTGAATGGAAAGATGGATTCAATTAGATTCCAACTTGAGTGACTTCCTCCCTTTGTGTCCTGTGGCTGAGCGCAGTGTGGACGCCACCCTACACTGACACACACTCCAATGTTGAATGCAACCTTTTTTTAACTAAACGCTTAAAATTGCCACACGCCTAAATTCCAGATGCGGAGTGGTACCAGAATTAGGTCGGGCTGTTGCAGTTCTGACCTCAGAAACTCAGTTTTTCCAAGATACTGAATCAAATAAAGAGAGCACATGCTTTTTGGAAAGCTGACAATCAGGAAATGCGAATCTGATAAATTCCAAAGAAGGTAAATAGAGGAAAGCCCCCCCTCCCCTTTGATATCAAGTTGTCAAACACACACTCGTGAAGGGCGGATGCAGAAGCACACACACATGAGCCACGCGCACACACACACACACACACACACACACACACACACACACACACACACACGCATGCACACACGCACACACAGAACCAGTCGAGCTGATTTAGAGCCTTCGGCGACTTCAGGTCGAGGGCAGCACTGGCAGTCCAAGCCAGTGGAATCCCCTGGTAAAGAGGATGCTAATCGTAGCTTCTTGTGCCTGAGCATGTCTTCCTGGGCCAAATGAGATTAGAGGGAGTGTGGATACGGCGGAGCGACGTGCGTGGGGTTCTGGAGGTGAAAGGTAAAGGCACTTATCAGGAGGGCTCCCCCTCGGGGTCCTCGGCGGCTGACTCAATCAAAACCCTGCACGCACTTCTCACTGGATTAGACTAATCAGGAAGGAGCAGGGAATGTATGGACCACTTATCTGAAAAAAAAACATTGGGCTCTCTTTCCTTTTGAAAAGACCCTACAGAAATGTTTGTTAATTTTATTTATTACAGGATGCTTGTCGTTGTGGCAATCTTCCACGGGATCATTAAAAAGAGCTCCTCCACTCACTGAAGGCACGCACTGTTTACATGCAACAAAGATAGAGGCATCTTTGATGTGCCAAACACCCCCCCCCCTCCCTTCAGTCATTGTCATTAATATTTATATATTTACTTAGATTTTTTTTTCTCAATTTTTTTTCTCGACTATTTGTGTTTTCTTGCCACAACAGATCAGACTGATGGAAGGTAGTCAACATAACAAAAGACCCTGAAAGGTATATGAATATTTATTACCGGGACGACTTCAGAGCCAGACAGGCCGTTAGCAGTCAAAAGGAATCGTGAGAAGATAACAGCAATTTTCACACTCATGATTACCTTCAAATTAATCTCCATTTCTTGAAGGGATGTGGGATAGTTGACTAGCATATCTTTTCCTTCTCGATTAAAAAAAAGTTATTTAATCCAAGTTGCAGCTACTTGTTTGACAAAATAATCCAAAAAAAACAATTGCGCGTAGAAGATGTAGAGGAGGGTAACGCACAGGACGTAATGATGAAGGTACAACACGCCAAGCTGGTATTGAAGTGAGACCTTTTAACGTATCCGTTATGTCTCTGATTTATCATTCATTACTTCATACAGTTTCCCGCAAGAGTCCAAATATATTTTAATGATACTATACAAATTTTTGAAGGTAAAACAAAATAAACGTTTGACTGCTTATGCCCTACATATAGCTAACGGCAGCTAACGTTACTGTAGCTAACGCTAACGAGCATTAGAGAGGTATTGCTCTGCATAGCATGATTAGACAACACTATTTATTTACACATACAAGCAGAGGAAACATGATGACCGTGTTCTTGAGTTACTTCACAAGGCCACCTTCATCACTCATGTTACATAAAGGTTGATGCTGAACAAATCAATAATATGTGAGCCGTCTACGCGTATAGTTTAGAAATACCCAGTCTGACAATAACAGCAACGTAAGTAAACAAGAATTCACACAAAGAGATTGTGGTCTTCTGTTTAACACAGAACCCGCCGGACAGGACTAACATTTAACTTGCAACCAAAGAGGTTTTGTTGGAATTCCGTCCAACTCTGGAGCTGAGTAATAGTGCACACATCGTTTTTAGGGGAGACGGAGTTGCTTTATCTCTCCTCATTTTCACTGGACAAGCTACTCTCCTTGTGCTGAATGAATACAGATGGTCAGGGCCTGATGGAACCAAAGGAACAACCTTGGGTTCCTCACGACGAGGGTTTTAAAATGACAGTGGTTGCTTTGAAATGGTTAAATATATTCCAAATTAAATTGCGAGCAATGCGGCAGTCTTATGGTTTGTATTGAGTTGCCTTGCCTCGGTAGAGTCTGAATAAGAAGTGGCCCCTTTACTCTCCATTCAGTCTGTAGAAACACTAAATGATGTGCACTGTACAACATTGTTATCGCCGCCAAGCAGTACAGTGTTGATTATGCCAACTAATTATGAGGGCATATACTTGAGGAGGCGCGTAGCAGCAGATGAATACGATATCAGCCTTGTAAAGAGGCTTAATTTTCCCTTATTGTTGGGGAATGTAACATTCAGGTGCCTCCCAGTTCCTGACATGATAGCCAGCTTCCTACAAGATGCTCGAGTAAATCACATTGTCTCAATTGTTACACTGTTTTTGGAGGCTAAACCGTCACATCGCAACCTTCAAAGCTTATAACACACATGTTATGTTAAGTATTCCGTGAATGCAGCGCTGCTGTAGCCGCCGCACAACTCATGAATCTCATTCCATGGAATATTTTTTATTTCTACGGTATATAAATATTTTTTGTTGCACGCAAACACGTTTTAAATAAAGCAGAACTCATCTGCGCCGATCACCGGCAAATCCAGTATGTCACTTGCATTGGTGAGATACATAATTGCAGCATGTTGTGTCAAAATGAGATCAGCGGTGACATAGATATTGTGTGTGACAAATGGATGAGCGAAAAATATGCAGTGTGCATGCCTGCCATGCATCTGTAAAATCAGTGTTGGTGTGAAACAGCGGATGCGTACAAACCCAGCCAGCAGTAGAACAAAGGTTGAAAAGCTATTAAATGTACTTACTTGTTTTACGTGGCAGCTGTCACAGCACTTCCAGAAACAGTAGGAAGGAAAGCGAAGAGCAGCTCCTCCGGTCTTTCTGCCTTCACTTCGCTCTCCTCCGGTTTCGTAGTCAACCTCAGTTTGTAGAAGCATTAAAAAGAAAAAGCAAAGAAAGACCAGATGGACACCAGGTGGGAAGACATCTTTCCTTTCTGTGTGTTGTTTGAAGGCAGATCACAGGAGCCTGAGGGCATCACTAACGGCCTGCTAGTAGGCTTAACGTTACACATCTCAAGGCCTGGTCCAGTCTGATCCACCAGAGATCCCTGAAACATCACAATGTGCTCAAATGTAAAAAATGTGTTACAAAAATATCTGGTGTTTACATCCATTTATTATCGACAGTCCTCCTCATCATGTTTGTCATGTAAACAAGAAGCAACTGTGTACATGTGTAGGTGTTTTTGAATGTCAGAAGAAGAGAAGGAAGGCCCCGCTGCGCAGTGTGAGCAGCTTCCTCACCGTTTGCAAAGCATTTAGTTTTGAAATTGCAGTGATTCAGGCTTCAGGGGTCGAGGATGAGCAACTCGCAGGGGCCACCATGCGAATGTAATGGGCAAAAAAAAATGTTTGACATTCTATGCGCATAAAGCTGAGGCTCAAACTTCCTCTTTGAAATGAAATAGGCCAAATAATCTAAATCCAAAGCCAGGTTAGACACAACATTTTAAGTTCACGCCCAAAGCTCATCCGGTGTTACTGATATTTTTACACATATTGGAAGAGCGCATGAAATTAGGCAGATATAAACTCTTTTGATTTCTTGCTTTCCACTTAAGCTTTTTTTAATATCCAGTTGGGATGTAACTGGGCAAACCGGGCCAGAGTGCTGGTGACGCCGCCACACCATCGTATTATACCGGCTTCTTTTGTCTCTGTGGAAAATGTCAAGGCGTAATTGATGTATTTCACACTGTGCTCTTTATCTGTGTGCCATGTTTCAGGTTCTATGATCTGGGTTCACGCTGACCTTTACCAGTGCACTCTTTTCTCCCGCTTTTTTTTTTTGGTGCCTGACTGAAAATAGCTCAATACGATTTCAATGGGGTGTCTTTCATTTGAGACAATCTTCTCTCCCTTCTCCAGCCCCTTTGACGATGGCTATTTACTTTGAGATCCAACTTTTCAGCATGTTGTTTGATCTGAGATTTACTACGGATGCTTTGTCCACCGAGCTCTGAAAAGAAGAAAAAAAAAAAGGATCCTGTTCCTCAGCAGATGCTTCTGCTCGTGGCACATTTTCACTCAAAGCAAAGCTGAAATTGTGTCTTCCATAATTAGCAATAGCACTATATAAAGTAAATGTGAACGATCAATGAGCTTTACATTTTGGCATAAGTACAATCCAAAAAGGTCAGAAATGATTCAATGGTTTCACTTCTTGATGCCAACTACACTATTCATTTTTTTGTGTATCTCTGTTTTAACCTTTAAATGTCTTAACACTTTAAGGTATCCATAGCAGTCGTCTGTGCACAGTATATTTCTGTGCACATACAGCTTCATATTTAGCACACGAGAAGTCTCCTCATCTGGCGCGGCAGGAAGCAAGTAAGAACATTTCCCAAATAGATGAACTACTCCTTTACCGTATTCAACAACAACACAACAACTTGGATGACAAAGTCATACATTACACATATGGTGTGTTATGATTGTGTCTCTTGTTTGCATTTCGGTCGCACGCTACGCTTCTCTCTAATGCATGTGTCATTCTTTGGTGGGACACAGAATGTGATGTAAGTAATTCTCTGTGGTGAGTGTAGGCCACCATTGAAACTGTTTTTCAATAGCTAGTACGACTCTGCATCCCGTCCCACCGGCCGGCCCCGACTCCCTCCACCCCTCTCAGTGAGAGCACAGTGCTGGAAAGCTCCCAGTTGTTGCCGGTCCAGAGTGTTGCAGAAGGCTCACTTGCTCCTTGTCCTCCTCACTTCCTCCCCAGTCCTTATCTCTTGGGCATCCACGCAGCCCTGAGCTGTCCTGGATTTCCTGTACTGCAGCATTTCTTCTGCACTGGTGACCTTTAGCGCAGGTCATCAAAAATTCCTTATTCAGGCGGCCGATGGGGGAGCTTCTGCTTGCTCTTCTGTTTGAGGGGAAGAAAATCCAGGTTGTGGCTGATATATCAGTAAGTCTACAATATCATTCAGTAAGCATATATAAGATAAGCTAATGTGCTGTTTAGGTGTAAAGACATGCTGCATAAGAACATGTTCTTAAGCCTCTTTTAGCATTTTATGACTTTTCAAACTTCTTAGGTGTTTAATGCAGTTTTCTAACAGTCCCACTGTTGGCGTTATATGCAAGGCCGGCTCTGTTTGTTAAACTACACAATGAATTCAGTTTCTCAAGAGTCAAGCTAAGATGATATACTTCTGCTCTACAAAAGTAATCTTAATGTCAACCTTCATTTTTTAATGTAAATATATTTCTCTGCCATATCTTTTTGTTGGCTCAGTAATTCCCAGCTTTTCATAATCAGTGACCCTTTAAAACAAAGTAAACGCCTACTTGCACTATTTTCCCATTGATGTCCCAAGATTTCAGTTCTCTGACCTCCTCTCTGTACTCCGTCTTGCCACCGTCGTTATTGACTCATTTTTTCACCGCAACTTAACATATTGATGAGTTGGGCGGCTGTGGGTGAGTGGGGAGCAGGTCGTCCTCCAGTCAGAGGGTTGTCGGTTCGATCCTGGGTTCGGCTAACCTGCATGCCGACGTGTCCTTGGGCAAGACACTTAACCCAACTTGCTGCTGTAGCTGCGACTACAGTGTGCGAATGTTAGATACTGATGGGCAGGTGTCTCTGTGTGTGGTTCTCCTGTCATCAGTGTATGAATGGGTGAACGATGTCATGTAGTGTTGAAGCGCTTTGAATGGTTGGAAGTCTAGAAAGGTGCTGTGCAGTTTACCACTATTATCTTTATATACAGTGCTAACTGTGTCTGTCTAAAAGCACAATCAATCGTATTTATAATCAGGTCTGTTTGTGCCAGCTGGTTATTATGTGTCAGACCCAAACATCCTGACCACGTGAGTTAACATGTAGACGTTTCTGTAGACGTGTCTACATGAGTTAACATGTAGACGTTTCAAGGCCAATATAATGTACGTTGTGAAATTAAAGTATGCAAATATGTCTGTGTGTTGATTTCCCAGCAGCAAAAATGGTTATTGGCTCGAAGAAATTAGATTCAGTGATGAACACTGACAGATCTGAGGCATGTGCAGCTGTTGTCATTTCCACAAGGACTCATTGTGCAGTTGAATTTGTAATCCTCTTTGAAATGCAAAAAATGCTTTACATACGATATGGTTGAATGCATCCAATTACGGCCTTTAATTTTTAAATGATTTGCTGTTGAAACATATTACAGGCAAATGTTCTTTTGCTAAAATAATTGTTCTCCTTAATCTTGCACAGAGTATGGAGTGAGGCGCAAACTACGCAGACCAAAATGGGCTTTCATAACTTAAGTGAAAATCACCCAACCTCACACAAGCGTGTGGCTGATGGCCTTGCAGTAGTGTGTCATTAGCATTCATTATAGCCCTATAAGCCAGAGTAATTACAGGCCCAAGTGCAGGGAGGAATAGCAGTTTACACTGCTAGTAATTTGATTTGCATCTACGCTAATAACTTCTTTTGTGTGTGTTTATGTGCCGTGTCAGAACACAAGTGCCATTTGGCTGCAGGCTGTATGAGGCAAAGAAGAAAAAAAAGCCTTTTAAATTCTAAGATTGAGTTGCTTTTGCTTTCAGCACTCGAAGCTCTCAATCTGCTAAAGCATTCAGATTAGCGTGATCACAGAACAAGTGATGCTGCATTTTTCTGAAAGTCGCTTTGACGGGCAGGGAAGGAACAGGGAGGCAGACGGGCAGCTGGGAGCTTCTCTCTAAGAGAAACCGGCATGAGGAGTTGACATGCGTTACGTGTGATGATGTGTTGCGCGGGAATTACTTTGTATCATAACTGCTTTGGTTCAACGCCATTAAAAGCACACGGAAGTGTTGCCACGAGTCCCTCGTACCGTGTTCTGCAAGTGCACTGCCGGGATCCGAGGGAACTAATACCTGTGGTGTCTGGGCGGTGTCTTCAAAAGAGCCAGGCTCCCTCTTCTGATGACTGACTGACAATACAGGAGCATTCCCCAAAGCTGATGAGGTCACAGGGTTAAGACGATACTTTTGTTGGTGGACAATGACATCCGTTTACCTGGCGGGTTCCTGCGTTCTTCTCCATGCAACTGTGACCTCGGTGTGAAAACCAGACCTTTGTCTCCTTAACAAATAGAGGCTCAACGTTCCGTTTTGCTTGGTTTCATCTCAGTGGCCCCGAGCTGCGAGGCCTGCGGGCTCCTTGTGTGGTCACAATGTTGGCCCCTGCTGAAGATACATACCTGGATCTTTTGATCAGCCTTACAGGTTCTATGATTGTAAGTGTTTGACCAATTTATTTAGGCTGGGTGAAGGTTTCTCCCTGACTTTAAAGCTGATATAATCAGTGAATAAGTTATCAGTGGATCAGCTGAGCATCTGGAATGTAAAGTTGCCCATGCTGATACTGATGTTCCCTCAGAGATCTCGGCAGTTCTCAGCCCTACGTAGCGTGCGTCCAACACGTCACTCTTTTTAGGTTCAGTCTCACTGGTCTCATCTGTGTCATTTCAGGATGCAGCAGGGAACTGATTTTAGCTATGTTACCTAAAACCACCTAACGCTAACGGATTTGCTTATCTAAAGAACGCGGTGAGGTCTGCTTCATTCGTTTCTGATTCTTGAGGTGCAATCGAGGACAAATGTTTCACATTACAAAAGCTGCTGTTTCTCTGGGAACTTTAGGAATGCGATTAAACCTCCTCGCTCTATGTGGGACTCATTATATCCTGTCGCCAACTATTTGTTTCAGAAAGCTTTTAGTTCTTCCCCTGACTGAACGTCTGCGAAATGTATCCGAGCGATGTTCGGTTGTTTACCAGCAGGAGTTGATACAAACCTGCTTTTATCATTAAGAGAAGGTCGCAGTAGGCCAGTGAGTCGCTGTAGAGTCCCGTTAAATGACCATCAATCGGAGCTATTCAGTCTCAGACCCCCAAGCTCGTGGCTTTGAATTTACTTGCTGTTGTTTTCTGGTCTTTAGTTGGTTTGAATAGCAAGTTAAAACCAAGAGCCGAGCTGTCTCTCTAACCCTGGACGGTCATCTGAGGTCCTTGGTCGTGAAATGCACCTGACAGCGAGCACCAGGAGCCCTTCCTCTTACCGTTCACCCGCTCTCCTAATCCGCCTCTAATGGTTAGCAATGGAGGCCCAGAGGAAGATTCAACCACTGGTGTGTGGAAATCCCTGCTGGAGTGGGAGTGTCGCGCTTGGGGAAGTGCTCAGCGAAGCGCGCCGGTAGACAGCGGCGGGACCCTCATGCCGCGTGCACCAAAATGCTCCAAGGTGACCCGGCAACAGGAATGTGAAACGGCCACACACCCACACCGAGGGACACGCTCTGATTGTGAGTCCGGGCAAAAAGCTGCGCTGTAAAGAAGGGATCTTGAGTTTGATTTGTCGCGCGCGCCCGGTTGCGTGTAGCAGTTATTGGTTCTCGTGTATTCTGAAACGGGGATATCAGAGACAGGAAACTGACCTTAGGTCAGACTTGACAATGAGACGACGGGGGGAGATCTGAAAGAAGTGTTCAGTGTCAAACGGACTGCGAACTGCCGCCAGGCAAACGCAGGGAGAGATGTGACATAACATGATGCATAAACTGCTAATTGAATGTTTCAGGGTTGAAGCCGTGTAATTTCCTTCATCGGCTGATTAGGGACTTAAAGGTTTGTTCTCACCACCGTCCTTCCAGCGCTTAGGCCCGAGCTTTGTCAGCCTTTGATGGACGCTTTAATGGCCTTATATCACAGGAGGACCTTTCATACAGAATTAATGTCAATTAAAGGCCAAGTGCACGTAAAGCAGCCCGGCCGTGTTTCCCCTTCGTTGTCTTTGCCCCACCGGGGGGGGGGGCGAGGTCACGTCCGGATGCCATTTGTCAGTGCTGGGGGTCTGACCTGCGACCCCGCTTGTGTCTGAGTGGGATTCAGGTGTCAGGGTTGAACAATGGCAGGGCGACAGGACACGCTGATACGCCGTTGGCCGTCGGCCTCCTTTGGCGACAGCGCCGCTGTCTTTTCGCTTCCTGTTTTCGTTTCATTTCTCGACAGTTTGCGATGACACTTCAAACGAAGCTGTTGTTATTTTCCCAACATAATAAACTCTCTCTTTCAGCGCGGTGCTACAAGAAGTAATGTTGGATGTGTGCCCGTTTTAAACATTTGTGCGTATGAATGCGAGGGGGGGGGGGGGGGGTAGTTTATTTGCAATGCATAAACTTATGTGAGCTTAACTTGGACGTGTGCGCTCACAAAAATACCAATTTGGGATTTTATTCTTCTACGGCAAAGTATGTTTCACGCTGTCCTCCTTGGACCAGAATGGATGTCAGAATTGGAGGGAAGAAGAGGGGGTTGGAGGGGGTGGAGGGGGGTGCGGGGGAGCGCTAATCTCAATGAAGAGAAGGGTAAAAAGAAGATTGATATTAATATCAAATCAGGGCATTTGTGGGAGAGGCAGCGTAGCGCGAAATGCTCAATCTAAACCGGCGGGGACGCCTGTCGAGGAAGCACTAAATGTGGACTGACCTCCTTAACCCGTCCACCGGGATCCTTTCTGCTGTAATAAATAATAGAGGATCGGTCGGGTCAAGCGAGGCACCGCTGGTGGCCCTGCGTCTACCGCGCCAACCCGGGGCCCCGTTTGCTGATCACCCTCTGGAGACACAATGCGCAATGTGTCCCCGGAGCCTCCATCAATTATTGATGCTTGATGAGAGGGGGGGGGGGCGGGGGCAAGACAATCTCTTAACTTCTAACTTGTTGGCGATGCGAAAGTGAGATTGAACGGTCCTGGAGTACACGGCACGCCCTCCGGGTTAATTGTGGTTAAGCATCATTTGTGCGCACGCAGTCGGATTGCCGTCCGGGCGCAGCTGAGATGAGTCTGACCCCTGAAATGGCCGCTTTGAAATGGTTCCGAGCACAGATTTTGTCTGCAGTCCCATTAAATTGTGAATTTATTCGAGCACAATCTAGCCAGTGTGCGTTCACGCGGCGAAATACTTTAGCTACATCCGTTTTTTTCTCCTCTTTCTACTACGATTTCTTTCCTCTCCTGCCACCGCGTTCACCCCCCTTTTACTCCCCTGGGAGAAAAAAAACGGATACAGATGCTAAACAAACATGTACAGATCAAAACTAAAACTCCCCCCGTTCCGTTCCAGCCTGAATGCATGTAGTGTCCTAAACAGAGATTATCTGGCGGCTCACCGTGATTGTCTTCACCTCTTTTTCGCTCCCAGGTGAGGGGGGGGGCACATGCTTGCACAGGCACAGCAGCAGTTGTCCCTCGGGGGCAACGCTGCTGCTAAACTCTCTGATGCTTCTGATCGCACATCACTCCGCGTGCCTCTGTGTGTGTGTGTGTGTGTGTGTGTGTGTGTGTGTGTGTATCTATCTATGCATACAACACACACACTGAAGGTACAGTTGATAGACTATATCACGCCCTATTAGGCCACAAAAAGAGAGATAGCACCTGGTTTGTAGGATGCTAATCTCCTTCGTGGAAATCCGGTTTTAACCGAAACATTTGCGAGATAATCAAACGTAAGACTTCCTGTTTAGATATAGTAGATATAATATTATGATAAAGTAATTGAACAATTGAATTGCATTAGTGGCTTTGTGCTGCGAAAGCTGACTGATTCGACTTCACTTGGATCCATGCAGTTGTTTATTGACGCCTCGGGGCCGGACGATAAAATGATGAATAGAGAGGAAGTAATCAGAAGCACCGCTGATACGCTGCCTCCACGGGGGCTGCTGCCCTGCCACATAACAGTTAGACCGCCGCTTGGTTTTATTAATAGTATTATTTCCATTCAAATGTGTCACGTCAAGAGAAAAAAAGACAATTATTGACCTGGATTGTTTCTGTTATATTCTTATCAAATTTAAAATCAAGAAATTGTGATCTTCACTAAACAACGTAGGAAAAAAAGACAAACGACTATTTCCATCTTGAGGTCTCATGCGGTGGTGGTTTATGTTATATTGGTGCCCAAGGTTAAACACATTCACGTCGGCAGTTGGCTCAGCTTTACGCAATTAAAGAGAATTAAAGGCTGTTTTTCTTCTTCCCTATTCCAAACATAATCACAGGGTTTGGAGTGAGTCACAGCGGAGTGTTACAAACTCAACAATGGTGCAGGAAAAACTTGTTCATCCGATTGTGCCTGCCAGAACATTGCCCCGTGGAGACAGGGGGGGGAGGGGGACAAATGCGCACACACACATGCAGAAGAAGAAGAAGAAGAAGAAAAAAGCCAACCAAATTCATCTCCTTATGCTTTCATTCTGGCATTCTTTCATTTGAATACAGATGCATTCACTCCTGTGTAAGTCCCTCTTTTAAAAAATGCTTGTCTTGACTTTTCTCTTTTACAGTAAAGCTGTATTTACTGTTTGGGGTGCTGAATGCCAAAGACTCCGTCTCATTGTGACAAATTTCGTGCTGCTCGGAGACAGTGGCAGACTACTAAACTTTCCAACACCCCCCCCCCCCCCCTCACCCTGCCACACACACACACACACACACACACACACACACACACACAGACTCCTTCTTTTCTCGGGTAAATAGATACACAGGGACGCAAAGCCTGTGTATGTGTGTGTGTGTGTGTGTGTGTGTTTGTGTGTTTGTGGAGAGAGGGGTGGTGGAGTGGGGGGGGGGGGGGTGCCCCCCTTGGGGGGATTTGCCCATGAAAAATATTTTTGGTAATCAGGAATGAATCAAACAGATAATAAGTGTTTAAGAATCTGTGCACCCTATGGAGCGTGTTCCCTTTCCCCTTTTATCTGATGCAACTACCGGCTGTCTTGTCTTCATCAGCTCACAGCGTGCGATGCCACACAGCAGCAGCAGCAGCGAGGGGGGGGGGGGGGGGCAACGCTTGGCTGCAGTGCCCTCTTGTGGCGGCCGGTGGAACTTACACTGTGGAGACTTGAAGGGGGGTCTTCAAACAGTGAAGTGTTTAAAGTTGTGTCGAACCCCAATAAAACTGTAAATTATACTGTGTGTTCTGCTGAGACTCAAACACGCGTCTTTGAAAAAAAAGGCTCATCCTCCTTTGGGGAAACGTTTAGACAAAGACCCGCCATGATGCTAGCATGGCAAGCTAACAGCAGGGTACACCGGTCAAGTTCAAAGTGCCAAAGCCCCCCCTGCCCCCCACCTCCTCCACGGGCCCAGAGAGGACAGCAGATAGGATTATGCGATGACTTGTATTCGCCGATGATGAACAAGCCCTCGTTAGCGGACACTCCGGCGCGCTCATTAGCTCCAGTAATGACCGCGTCACAGCGCGCTAATTGCATGTTTTTGTTTTCTGAGCGGCGGTGTGTCTGTGTGCGTGTATGTGTGTATGTGCGTGTGGGGGGGGCATCTCACTATCGAGCCGCGTCCAAGAAGTAAAGCGCTATCGCTCCCCAACTTCCTGTCCTGTCCTCCTCCTCCTCGTCCATCCATCACACGTGAGGGACGCGGTGGACACTGCGCTTCCCGCTCTGTCGGAATGACACATGGCAGATTAGAGGCTCCCGAGAAAAAAACATGTCGACCAAATGGAACAGATGAGACTGGCTGAGGAACCGCTGGTATTGTGCCCGTAGCCCGGGCAACTAGGGGCTCCAGCTCAATTGTACCTCCGTCGATTAATTCAGTTATGCGGCAGTAATCGTTTTTGAAGATATTGAACGATACGACGGAGGACTGGATATATGAAAGAAACTTAAGATCTCACCTTTTGATGGAAAGAAAAAGGGGGAGATGGGGGTGGAGGGGGGGGGGTATGCGTGGCTCCCAGCATCAAAAGCCCTAATCACATCATATGTTCTGCGCATTAAAAAAAAGCCTCTCTGCTTTTCCCCAATTTTATTTCCTCCACAGTAGTGATATGTCACGTCAATGGTTATATTATGCAAAGGTGCTGTCTTTTTTTATTGTGAATTCCACATCGGGTGGGACATTTGATATGCGGGCTCACAGGGGCCCGATGCCCTTCTATTTTCCTTGATTTCCCTACCAGTGGGACATTTTTGCCTCGGTATTCTTTCATGTCCCTTCCTTCTCTGGAAGTAAGTTGTTTATTCTTCTCGATGACTATCTGCGGCTCAAAAAAAAAAAAAGAAAAAGAAAAATCTTCTGAAAAGACTTCTGAGCAAATCTGTTCAGGCCTGGTCCCTTCTTTTAAATCTGCGGCTTGGGTAGAAGCCTACAAATGGCTTAGAGTCCTTGGAGGAGGCAGCTTTCTTTTACTCTCTTTCTCCGTTCCCCGTCATCTTTGTGATACTTGTGAACACGCAGCTTTGTGACGAGGAGCTAACTTAAATCAATTTAAAACAGCTTTTGGAACGCCTTTCGATATGCCATTGTGTTTACTTGAAAACCAACGAAAGGAGAATCTGAATTGTAACATCTGTCATATTGGTTGCCGCCACCCCCCTCCCTCGCGGCTTCCGTCACACACACACACAATGAGGTATTGATCGATTCAAGTCCATTTAGGGTTTGAAATAAATATTTGAAAAAAAACAAACGTATAATCTATCCGGGCTAGAAAGCAGAGAAAGCGGGGGGGTAAGAAAGAATCGGAGGGGCCTGCAGGCAAACAAACGCATTTAAAGACATCCAGAGCACAGAGGCAGCCAAGCTATGCTAAGCCAGCAGGATGATTCATTTAAGCACATCTCCCGTCTCCGTAAAGCGCCACAGTCATTGTTGCTCGGCTGTGTGCGCCGCGGCTTTTTGGGAGAGACCGCGCTGCTCACTCTTTGGGAAACGCCGGTAAAAACTATCAAAGTTTGCAGGATAAAGGGCCGCTCGCTGGGTTCATCTGTGCCACTGTGTTCCGGGGGGCCTTGGGCTCGAGTGGCTGCGCTTCCCCCGGTGAGGATCAAGTGCCACTCGGAAAATCGTCGGAGGCAGCGGCCATGAGAAAAAAGAAAAAAAAAGAAAGAAAAGACCTCAGCCTCGTGTTCCACGTTGTATCTCACAGGCCATCGGCCCGGCGCACAATGCGACTCGAGACCCCTCCGAGTGACATCTTAGCACGAGCAAAGCGGCGGGATCGCGGCGAAACGCCTCCTTTGCCGAAGCCAACCTGAGCTACAAGCAAATCCTTTTAATCCAGTACAGTATACTTAAGGACTGACCATTGGTAAACCCCCGGAGAAGAGAGAAGTATTAATAAGCTGTCACAAGGCTTACTCATTCTGTGATTTCCACAGACACTTAACTGCCATGGTGAGAGGCAGGGGAGGGCTCGGGGATGAGTGCTCACCCCTGATCTTTACCCCTCTTAAAGCAGTAGGGGAAAAACTGGAGGCAGGCAGGGGATTATGGAGTGCAGTAATTGTGGAGAGGTGTTGGAGTCAGGATGCAGCGTTTCTGCTGGATTAAGACAAGAAGACAGGCTAATCTTGGATTGGGAGAGGGGACACAAGGGTCGGAGTTGTTCCGGAGCCCCGAGGCCGTTTGGAAAGCTTAAGTGGGAAAAAAAAGAAATAAAAAGGGAGCTGTTTATCCACACCTCTCTTGTGCTGCAAGACGTCCCGCTTCAAATGAAAACATCTTTGGGCGCAATAAACCCTGCCATACGTAAGCAGGAGCCTCACTCGCGTTGCTAACGCGGCAAAAAAGGATGGGACTTTGGAGGGTGGTCACTGCGTTTTTTACGCCACTGCTGACATTCAGCAGCCCTTGATGCTTATTAGCAATAATAATAAATGATGGAAAACGCTGGCAAATTGCATCCCCCCCCCTGCCCATTCGCCTTCGTCTTTGTGCCGCCACAGTCCCCGGCGCTTCCTCACTTGGGTTTTGTTGTTGTGCCTCCATTGTCTCCCCGAGGGGAGGTGACCCCGTGTCTGCCGGTTGTATCAGCAGCCCTGCATTGTACTCAGGGGGGGATTTAGACTCTCAAAGCATCTTCCCGCTGCAGCTTTTCCAGCAAACACCCAAAGTGGTATCTCGCCTTTTCTCTCGCTCAGACATTAATCTTGCTCTACCCTTCTACATCAAAAAATGCCTGTATTGTCGGGGAGCGCTAATGTTTGCCTCCTATTCACTATATATACACATATATGTATTTTTGTGTCTGAGGGAATCAGTCGAATGCATTGTTCCCAAATCATTGTAATATCTATTTAGAGTGGCAACAGCACTGGCTGCCGATGCTCAGTATTCATGGAGCATAAACCAGACTTAAGACTTAGAAAAGCTGAAAGGGCTTATCCCTATATTCTTAAACTCCCCTCTTTTATGTTGGTCTTAGGCATTAAGGATAGGATTGTGAATAGCAATTGTTCAACGGCTGCACTGAGAGTGAGTGTGTATACGTGGGTGGGGGGTGTTTTATTCCGTGGCAAAATCCTTTTTCCTTTTTCTCCTTCTTCTTTTTTTTTTTTTTTTCAAATGTAAATATTAACTGTGTTCTTAACTCTTAACGGTGTATGGGACAGAGTAATGTGCTTTTAAGGATATATTATGTGAAAGATTTTCCACTGCATACACTGTGGCTTGAAATAAGAAAAGGCCATTTTATGGAGCCTGAAAACAAATTTGCCATGGCTGAAGAAAAAGAGGGACGGAAAAAAAAATAGATAGAAGTTTGCAGCATCAAGTCGTCAGCAAACAATGACGGAGAGATCCGGAGGGGGCTGAACAAATCGTATTTTTTTTTTTAAATGATTGCATCCTGCTCCTATTTATTTATCTCCTTTCCCTTTTTTCTGCTGTCCCGTCGCTGTGTATAAAGCCAGGCTTGGTCTTTCTTCAGAAAGTGTGTAGTGCTAATGCATTTCAAAAGCCCCTTTTTCAAAGCACAAAGGAATATCGCCACAGAAGTTTAGTGGTTCCGCTAAAGAAAGTGGCTCAGTCATTGAGAGCTGTACTCCATTGTGCCCGGGCCTAAGACAGTCTCGCTGCCAGGTCGCCATCCTTCCTCAGTTTTCAAAGCTGCGGCTGCAGTTTAAAAAGGTTGTTGAGGAAAAAAAGCTTACATATCTCTGTGTTGCCTCATGACCCTTTTATGATAATTGCCGCTGTGAATCTAATTGTGGGGAGGCGCTAATGTGCAGCAGTAAGATCTGGTTTAAGGAGAAGATTAGCAGATCTTCGAGTTCCGCACAAGGGGTCCAGAGGTGGTCTTAATCTCCTCCTTCCCCGCATAATAAACATCTGTTTCATTTGTGTGTAAGAAAAGGTTGGAGGACACCATTACTTGTACTGTAAAGTGCAGTCAGCTGTGTATAATCAAAATGGAGAGTGGCCCTCGGGGGATTGTGACAGCTGCAGCCACTCTTGTTGGTATCAAACAAGACCTTCTGAAACCTTAAGGATGAGTTAGCACGAAACAAATTGCTCCTAATTGTCAGGAGGATAAATTGTGACTGTGAGCGTTTGTAATTCTGTCAGCTAGCGTTCACCCCCCACTCATCTCCATTCATCCGGGCCCGGGCGCTTTAATTGAGAGGGTCTGGACTGGCTGAGTGAATCGGTAATAGAAATAAGGACCCGGCGTGGATATTTTAATCAGCAATGACTTCTGTAACCGGGGCAGAAATGAGCCGGCGTGCGATGGAATGGCAGGCCATCCATCTCACGAGAGACGGAGGAGCGGCCTCTCCATTGGATGTGACAGTCACTCAGGGGGGCTAATGGCCCTGCACTCGCCCGCTGATGGTTATTGGGATTTATGCCCCCCATCAAAAACAATGAAGTTGTACCTCTCTGATCCGGCCGGGCGGCGCTCGGAGAGGTTCTCACGCTAAGAGACTCGGGGCGGCGAATGCTACGCAGTGGTGAAATGTCAAGTTCTGCGGGCGAAACAAATTCATGCTGGAGATATTTGGGCTTCATGAAGTATCTCCACCATCGGGCGTTTTAAACATACGTTTTAGAGGTACTTTTTCCTCGTCACATTAACAATTGTAAGATAAGCTCTGGGAGGACGCAGCGTGTCGTTTCTGTAGGGATTTCACAAATTAAATACAAGGTGTGAAAGGAGCTCTGGAGGAGCTGGTGAGCAGCAGCTTTGGTTCGTCTCTGGACAAAGTCGGGCCAGCGGTTTCCTGCTCTCCATCTTTGGCTAAACTAAGCTAATATCTGTATAGTTTCATATTTAATGGACAAACATAGGACACGTATTGATCATTTCATCAAACAATTTCAAAGCCAAGGCTTTTTTTCAAAAAAAGTAGGAGTATATCTCCATACAGCGTTTGTGTTAAAAGCAGCATTTTAAATAAAGTGTAGGATCCACCACTTCCACCGAGCTCAGTTCAGCGGTGCCGACTGGATGTGTGAGCCAATCATTCACTTCACCTCCGTATTATTATTACACATGACAGCTGACGCCCCTTGTCCATTTAAAAAACACATATTCTAGAACTTTATCTAAAGGCCGACAGGACTATTTATAAAATTGCACAACGGGGAACTGATCAGGATGTGTGTCTATTTATTTAGCTGCAGGATATTTAGTGGGGCCCCCGGCACGTAGCTATAGCTTCTACATATTCTAATTTGTCCTTGTCACGTTTATCATTAATCTTTGGCCCTGGTTTGCTTGAGACATGGTGATTTGTTGAGAGGTCCCGCGGGAGAACTAAAAACATTCTCCAATATGATAATGGCATTATGCCCGCCTCAGTGAAAATGTGTCATATAAATTATACATTATCAGTGGCTACATGCATCATATGTTGATATGACAGTCCACCGCACAACACTCGGACGCGTCGCTTATAATGCTTTTTGTCAATGCCAGTTAGGTCCCCCATCCAGGCCCAAGTGAGGTCGTTGATTTTAAAAAATACATATTTCCTTATTTGATCAAGCGCCAGGATTTGTCTCATGTTGCACAATCGCAATTCAACTTGTACGTGACGGATACACTCAGAGTGGGACGTTTCAGATGTTGTTCCAAGGCCTGTTGGAGGCGATATTAGCTTCCTTTTCATTAATCATTCGTATGAAAGATGCATACACTGTTTGAGGCTGTCCACTTGACAACTCATCAATCAAATGATGCTGCGCAAGCGCACTTGATGTTATTGGGCATTATTCACCATTGTCCCTCACTTTTTGAACATCACATATCAATCACGTGCATTGTTAACTGTTGATTATTTTAACCAGGCGGAATTACAAGATTAAGAAGGAATGATTAATCATTTTTGTTGTTTCAAAAGCCCATTTTTTTTCTTTTCTTGTTGTGGTTAATGCTACCTTTAGGCTGAGACGTGGATGACTGGAGGAATCAGTGGACTTATGGGTCTCATTTTAGTGAGGCTTGGGAAGAAAGGGAAAGTGGAGACATGCTGCTGGCGGAGATGAATTAGATCTGTGGAAAAAGCACTCTGATACTAGCAGGTGACGTCTCTTCGCCCTGCCTCTCGGTTCCCTTCTCTCTTCTAAAAGGGAACAGAGGGTAAAAAGGGTTGCATTGTGCAAAATGGGACAAAGTATAAAACATCTTCAAAGAAAGTATGAAATTCCCCAACTTCAGAAAGCCATTTAGATCATCCGTCCGGATGACGTAAGGGGAAATAATATACTTGACCCTTTTTGTCTGTGCACTTTGAGAAGTTTGTTATAATGGCACACCCTGTAATAATTCACTGTACCTCATGTATATTAAGTAGAAATTCACTGGCTTTTATGATAAATTGCCAGGGTAACGCCAGGACACCTCTTTTGCATTTCAATGCGAGAGAGTGTCAGATTCTTATTTCATTACCAGGCGACACATTAGCTGATGGATTTTAATTTTCTTTTTTTCTCTTGCAGGAATCCTCAGAGACGGGGTCAAAACAGAAAGGGCTAGAGTACGCGGATAGGCGGAAAAGAAAATGAAATAAATAAATACAAACCCGGTGTCAAAAGCCTTTATTGCAATTTTGAGGCCATCGCCCACGAAAAAAAAAAGAAAAAGAAAAATCAGTTTATATTCCTTTGCATACCTTTGCGAATTGCCTGTCCGCAGTGTGAAATGATGTATCCCCAGCATCACTGGCGGAGCGCTCTTGCTGAGTGGACAGAAAATCAAGGTTTAATTCGTGGCGGTGATAAAAATCTGGACGGGGTTGAATCTGAGACATGCTGAGCAGGGCAATGTGGGGCAGACGTGGGAGCGCAGCCCGTCTTCACGGCGTCACACAGCAGGACGCTCAGGTGTCCTCGGCCCTCTCTGCCTCGAAGCTAAAAAAAAAACAAAAAAACTCTTGCTCAGGGATCCTTTCTGCTCGGCTACAGGGAGATGAGCACAAAACGCAGGTGCCAAAAGCAATTATCAAATTACCTAAGCCTTTCTTGCTCCTGTTTAATCTGTTTGTAGCAAATCCAGCTATTAGGGCATTAAATGTGGCTCTTTATAGAGGGAATAATTACAGTGGCTCCAGTTGGCAGTGAAGGGAAAGAAAGACACAAAACTGGGTCAGTGTGAAAACACAACTTCTCTTTCAGGTCTTTGGCTCTTTGGTGTTTGGTGGAATTTTGCAGGAAAGTAAAAGAGAAGCTGACGGCCTTGTTGTCCTAAATGTGCCCTGAAGCAAAGCCCGTACGTCGCCCGTAAGAATCAGCTTTGCACTGCAGGAAACAGAAATATGTCAAACTGTTTACTACATCATCCATATATACGCATGTGGTATGTATATTTATGTTTTGCATTCATATGTGTTCTTTTTTCTTCATTTTTTCTAAATTATGAAGTGGTCTCACTTGTATGAGAGTCAAAGTATTCCAAATTTATTTCAAAGAAGAAAACTATTTTGAGAAAACGTTTTCACCAAAAGGTCCACCCAGTTGCTGGCCAGCAGCTTTTTGATTATGAGACATGGTCTTCTTCCGAATGCACTATTGGAGCTTCTTATCCAGGTTTAAGAGGAAAAATACGTAGTTGAAACGAATAAAGAAAGAAAGAGCAGAAGAGCAAGAAGTCAGCTAAACAGTTTGTGAGTTGACTGCAGTTGGGTTGCACCCATCGCTCAAAAATCCATCTCAAAGCTTGTGTTTTAAAAATGTTTGGTCATTTACATTACTGCCATGGTGTAAATTAAAAGTTGTATTGTAGATATGTTCTCTGAAAACTAATCTGGGAAGAGAAGCTTGGCACACGGCCACAGCCCCTTAATTTAACCGGATGTGTCCAGAAGGAGCACGGACCTTCATCAACTTCTTTTTCTATTTAGCTGTTGGTGTCCGGCCTAAACCAGTTGTGTTTGTTGAATAATTCCGTAGTGGTGCTGAGAGGACTGCAGCCCTTCTGCCTCCCACATCTGACTTCAATCCCACTGCAACAGGAACATCCATTCGCTTCATACAAAGTCCTCCGTCTGCAAAGCACGCTCCCACCACCCATTGTCACCGCATTAACCGTAGGCTAGCATAAAAGTAATTGGAAACTGATGCAAGCCAAAGCTTCAATTAATGCACCAGCAAAGTCCCCGTTCTGTGTAATCGGCAATAATGGTTTCATGTTTGGGAGGGCGTTTGGTCACTCGCATTCAGCACTCACCTCCTGACAGAGACTGTTAAACCCTGCTCAAAATCCCCACTCCACAGTAATCTTCATTTCAGTCATTTTCCTCCTTTTTCCCATCTCTGATGACAGCTCCAGTGTCTTCGCATCGCTCGCAGTCAGATCGTGGGCCCGAGCGAACGGGAGGTGTAATTGACTACTGACAACTCGGAGACGGGATTCTTAATTATTACTCTAGGGTAGAGTGGCTGGCTGGCCTGGGTTCAGCGCTCTCTCCGAGTGTGCTAACAGAGTCATTTTCCTCCTCTCTGTGAACATTGAAATGCAGTTTTGTTCGCCACGTTTCCCTGCCAGACCCCGAGACTTTGAATTCGGCAGATGATTGCAAATGTTCAACGCTGCACAGATGTTGCACAAAGTGCACTGCGGGCTACAGAAGTGGGGTTTCTTTTCGACACTACAACAGCATCAATTACGGAAACTATCAGTGCTGCTGCAACCCAGTGTATTAACAAGATATTACGGTTGTCCTTTGTGAGAATCCTTCATCTGATACGCAGAGTTTGATCCCTGACTATTACTTAAAATAAATCATTTCAGGCTTCAAACTTGAGACTAGTGTTTGCGGTGCCTTTTGTTTCCTTCGCCTTTGTGTGTCAATTCTTCATCTGCCCTCGCAGTGATAAGACGTTACACTGAGGCTTCTGCTGCTACTTGCGCTGCACAAGAGCATAATTCCTCTGGTCCCTGCCTGTTTGTGCCGGCGCCGGGGCCTGCTCAGTGTGATAGAGCAGAGCAAAGAGGGTGAGCATCGCTTTGTGCCACAGTCTGTATCTTTTGTGCGGGTGGATATGGAAGAGGGCGCGAAACAATTGGACAAAATGGCCCTAATGTGCTTAAAGAATCTTCTGTCTTTAATCAAAGCTCACACACATGCAGCACAAAAGGCAGACAGAGCAAACCCAATTCTACGCCGCCTCTGCCGAGTGACTCTTCTTCCTCTCGCGGCTTCAGTGCCTCTTTCTCTCTGTGCTGGAAATCAGGATCAAGTTGGCTCTGTGGGGTTCTTTTTTTTCTCCGATGTCACTCGCACAGAGAGTCATTGCCTCATCCCTCAAAGACGGGACAACAGGGATTTAGCTTTAAGACCGCGCCGCAACTTTGTATGAATAGTGTCTCAATTATATCCCATCGTTAGATCGTTTGATACACTCAGAAGTCATCATTTGCCAGCAGAGATATCTGGAATAGTCGAATAATCATGACTTTGCAATCGTAACTTCAAATGTCCTTTTTACCAGCGTACTACCTGTAGTTTACCTAGAAATCAAATGCTTCTGCCAAGGACACTTCATCAGGTGGATAACATTGGTTTGTAAGGTGAAAGTTCACCATTACAGGGCACTGCCAGAATAAATACTGGTACTGTAAGAATAACTACACAAGCAAAATGAGCCAAAAACGTTTTGAGTAGAAAAATAAAAACAGTGTCTGCCCAATACATTGGAAATACATTAAATTAAATAACATTAAGACATACATTAAAAGGTTAAACCGCATTTTACCACTGCCCCTTACTTGAAAAATGAAAGTAGTTGAGCCACAAGTAACTCCTTCCAAAGATTGTTGTAAGTGAATCAAAACTGACATGGAATCAAGCAATTGGGCTAAATACAGAGACAATGGGTTTATAATTAATCATGTGAGTTACATTCATGTTCTCTCAAAAAGCTATTTTAAAATATCTACAATATCTAAATTTACTGCAACGCAGTCTCTATTTTACAGCATTTCTAAAATACACTGTATTTCTTCCAAACTATTATCAGACATGCTTTGGTTTTCAGGCTTAAAAAAGCGCAGTGACGAAGGTGCATGAAGTAGTCTGAGAGGTTGTGGAATGTCATAATTCAAAGAGGAATTTTCTGGGTCAGATAGCGATAGAGAGAGAACTGGTTGTTGTTCGTCTCCATTGATTTGTTCCAGGGTTGCCACTTCAAAACGGCAACAAACTAAATGATCATTCAAACTAACTATAACGCAAAATCAGTGCTTAACAGCTGATACCATCGACCCTTATGGCTTAATGTGGCAGCGTTGGTTAATACCTCTGAAGATTCGAAAATTCAAATAGTTTAAGAACAGAAACTCAATGAAAAAGTATTAGGAACACTCAGTTGTCATGATAATTAAGCTAAAACATGTATCAATGTTCACACAGAAATACTTCACACTCTCAAATATAAACCACTGTTGTAACTTTAAATGATCCCCTCACCATTACAACCGTCAAATTTGTTAAATGTTTTTCTCGGGGCAATTGAAGATACCTAACTAGCTAGCTAGCTAGGTATATCTTCAATTGCTAGCTAGCTAGCTAGCAACAACCGCTACCTATCTGGAGAAAAGGTGGTAAACTGTACAAACAATGTATCTTAGCATTGTGGTAAATGTACACATTAACAAGTGACATTTTAAAATCAAAGATTGGCAAGCTAGACAGCTTCATTTGATTTCAAAACTTATTTTTGGTAACGCTAACCTGTGTGACTAAGAGGAAACCAGATTGATGCGGATGAAGCAGGGCTTCTTGTTGATATGTAGCACATGTCCTTCTAAATGTGTCCTATTCTGGAAAAACTGCTTTCTAAATGAAGATTGTGAAAAATTTGCTCAAAATGGGCCTGCCCACAATGCACTGCTAACTGCAGCACAAAACCATATTACATAAATACAGGAGATTTATCTTGGCTGTGAAATAACAGCAATTGTTTACAGTGTAGGCGAAGCTTATTGAGCGTTTTATCCCTGTTGACAGCGAATCGGTTATTGTGTTAGAATGCCAGTTTGGAACTGGTTGTTTACCAACAAGCTATGACAAGCACTGATAAAACGATGTTCATCACAGCTGTGCATTCAAGGTCTGAGTACGAGAGGACCGTCGCTTCCTGTGTTACACGTGCTCATTTTTCAGTACTCTGTGAATATGTGACATGACAAGGTTTTTGTACTGTTTGCACTGCTGTTATTGTGATCAATACAAATCAATGACACGCCTGATGCAATTCAGCTGCACTTCCTGTGTGGATAACTGGTAGGTTGGGCTATCTTAGCTATCATATTAAGCATCTTATTAAACATGTGCTGTATACTCAGAATCTGCTCTTTGGACCTAAAGGACGTGATTTAAATGTCAACGGTTGCCAGAAAGTATTCGATTCAATATTAAATATTCAGAGGAAGGTTGTAATATGTGTGAATATATAATAATCTAGTCTATCCAGTGTTGTGTGCTTCATCTCCAGTGATAATGATAGTCCAAAAAAAACAATGGCTATATTTCCATGTCTTGTCCACATGGATCATTGTCTGTTGAGGGTGTTAACCATTTTGCATCGGATATGTAACTGTTAGCAAAACATTATGTCTGTAGCCATCAAATACGCAATTATATATATAGAGATTACTTGTTTTGAAGTGACTCAGCTGGGACCATTAATAAGTCAGACGCTGACAACCAACCTCTGATCAGCAAGCTAATGGCTGCACAATTGAGTTGTCTGCTTTTGCCTCCATCCATCCATCCATCCATCCATCCTCTTCCTTAAATATAGGGCACATTGTTTCAAAAGGGATCAAGAGAAGTAGTGCACCACGACTGCAAACCACATAAATGCAGTGCAGCACCATAAAGAAAAAGAAGGATACTAGACGATTGGTCAGCTGTAACTTTTAAAGTGCCTCCTGGCTTTGTTTATGATCAGCCGGCACAGTTCATGTGGTCGTGGCGATTACCAGTTGGCCCGCTGACATCACTTCTTTTTTTTTTATTCCTGGCACTTCCTGTCAGCGATCAAGAGTGTGATCAGAGATGGCGGCTCGTCTCATCTGTAATTTGGTGATGGAATGGATGAAACGGGAGAGAAGGATACCTGGGAGCGTAAGAAGCATGATGGCTGCTTCATGACCGCTGCTCTTGCCCTCAGTGTAACATTCAGGGGAAGAGGGTCCCTTTGTTATCGCCCCCCCCCCACACCACCACACTCCACCCACCCTCCCTGGCAATTATCACAAACTCCACTTCCCCTGCCCTCCGGAGCCCAGAGAACTGAGCGGTCCGGAGTGGGAGAATAGCTACATTTATAATTTTTTTTCTTCTCTTTCCATAGATTAATTTTCTAGGAAGGCCTGTCACTGCCTGTACAGGGAAGCGGAGAGAGAGAGAGAAATAGTATAAAAAGGGGGGTGGGGAGTGGGAAGGGGGGTTGGAGAGATTGGGGCTACGGTGCACGAGCCTTTCTCGCTTTTCCGTTTCTCCCTCTTTTTTTTTTCTCTTCCTGACAGATCATTTTCCATGCCGGGGTATCAGGGGGTCTGGCCGATAATTGGCATGCAGATTGCAGCTGATGGCGTCCCGCAACCGAAGAAAAGAGCTGGCTAGTTAGAATAATGAGCCGGCCCGCCTGATGGATGGGCGAGGGAGGAGGTCATACAAAACGTTTCAGACACAACTCCCCCCGCCCCCCCCCGCAACCACCCCGTTCTCCTCCCAACCGCACCCCTACTACCTGCACCCACCCACCCTTTTTATTTTTCTACACAAAGCCACAATATTCCATTATTTCCTCCTCTCTCTTCCCTTCCAGGGCAATGAAAGCGTCTCATCGTCCGCTTTCTTCCCTTCTCCCTTTATTTATTTTACCTCCTTCCTCCGCGGCCCCCTGCTCATCCCCCCCCTGTAAATGCCGGAGCACAGTGACGGCACAGTTCTGAGCCTCTAAAAAAATGTCACAGCTCATTAGGAGCCTGACACCCTTAAGAGACTCTCGTCTTTTAATTACAGCAAAGGAGTTAATTACTGTCCTCTCAATGGAGTTCTGTTTCTCACCCTGTGCTACGCTACGAGAGCCTCAGTTTCAAATACAGGAAGGCCTGAACACGGTGGGAGAAAAAGTCTAACAGATGTAAGGAATGTACTTTTGTTTGTCGAAAACTTTAAATGGGGTTCGCATGCGATGTGTTGAAATCCATATTGCCTGTAAATTGACATTGGACTGAATATGCTATAATAATGATAAGATATGGGATTGCAGGTTGACATTTTGACATTTCTCTTCTCCTCTTCGTATCGCAAAGCCCCCCCCCGTGAGAGTGTGTTCCACCAACCTCCGGGTTGCCTTTTATTGTGAATACCCAGAATCCTCCGCTGCTTTTGGCCGGGTCATCTTACCCTGCACAACGCTCTTGATCTGCCTCCCGGGTCGGGTAGCAGGGTGAACAGAGGAATTGTGCTCGGCCGGCTAAAGTGGCGTACCTGGTGGTGCATGAGAGGATCAGGCACCTTTGTCGTCGTGTTTTGGCTGATTGAAATATACCTCAGTTTAGTCGCATCACCGCGAGCGGCTGAGGAAGGAATGTGTAAAGTCAAAGTTGTCAGAACTGGTCGGGAGGCAGGACTCAGACGCAGAGCAGGTGTACAGGGTGACAGTTTATTCATAAACGAATAGATCCAAAAATAAGGTCACTCCCAAAGGAGGAGAACAAAGCTACATATCTAAAACTAACTGATACCTGACACTGGAACACAAAGAGAGGAGAGTTAATTTCCAAAATAAAAGAGGAAGTCACGAAAACAAAAATGGAGACAGAACAAAAACCCAACTTGACACACAGGTGTGACAAAAGTGAGTGAACGCATATTACGCTAAAGTACAGGCGTCGTTGCACATTAAAGCAGCACCACGATGCACATCATGCAGCGTAAGCTTCCTCTTGATGAGCAGTGGTGGAAATCGGACAAGTGCTCTTAGTGAATCTGAGGGGAAAAGGGGGGCTGTGCAGACACCTTTTCACTTTGGTCTGCGACTTCTTGGATCCACCATGAGGGGCGTTCGTGGGGCGGATCACTAGGTCCGTTCACTAGTCTAACGAAACAAACTGCGCCAGTCCCCCATGTGAAAATGAACAAATGGGCTACTGCTTTTACTCAACAACTGCGTGCAAATTCCTTTTTAGGATGCTTTTTAAAATATTTGCATACATTCAAAAATATTGTGCCTTTAAATATGCAGTGTAAAAAACTAGACAGATGAATACGAGTAGATGCATGAGTGGATGGATATCAATTGAAAGCCATTCCGTACAATCGCATTCTTCCCTGCTGTGGCAATTTTATGCAACATAGCACTCATGTCAAAACACACACGCACATGTGCTTGAAACACGGCGGGAAATCATCAATTTGGTTTAGGTTTAGATTTTGCAATACATTCAAATAAATAAGTATATAGACTTCACATTGCATGCACATATTTGCAAATGAATCAAAAACTTTGAGTCACCAAAGAAAAAGATGGATTTTATTCCTTTCCAATTTAAAATTGTGACAACTTTCAAAGGCGGAACACGTTAAAAATATATTCAAATAACAAATATGCCATCATATGTAAAGTCACAAGAGTTTCACATCACCAGCATTGATGAGTCTAAAAAGAAAGTTGGATGCTGGTGAAGGCTCAGAATCCAAACTCATCTAGTCAACGTCTGACCAACTTCTGTGGCTGCAGCAGCTCTCAGAGCAGCTTGGCGAGCTTAATCTCACTTGCACCCTCATCAACACAACACAGAAGGGAACAAATTCACTGTTTCATCCTCATTCTTCCAGGCACGCCGAGGAGCTGTATACAGTACACACCAGATCAAAGCCTTAATTGAAAAATAATTATAGGTACTTAATCATAGAAAGCACTGGGCTAATTGCAGTGAAAACAAGGAGGCAAACGCGGACCCCTCAGAATGGTGGCAGAAAGAGGATATTGTAAAAGCTTCTTCTTCAATCCCCATTGTCTTCCAGATTAAAGAGGAGAGGGCTATTAGTGGAGTTAATTGGCTCTCTAATTTAGATCTCGCCCCACTGAAAGCATAACGGATGCGAGGCTGTCGACCAATGATGTGTGCACTCTGTCACGCTGTCCTGCTGGACCGTGATTGGTTAATTGCTCAGGGATTTTTAAAGTTTTCTCTCATTCTTCAAATGTAACAGATGTGCGTGCGTGTGTGTGTGTGTGTGTGTGTGTGTGCGCGTTTGCCCAGGTAGTGTTCATTGTCTGAAGTGGGTTAGCGCTGAAACTCATTTGATTTATTTACCCCTCAAACCTGATCACCACGTGTGCCAGCTCACATTTTTGTCTTTTCCAAGCAGATGTTATAACTGTGTCAATACCTCCGGATCTCTTTCGTATACACCGAACGTCACTGAAGGAAGTGGGTACTAAAATCCTGATAGTCCTCCTCCTGACCCCGCGTATAATGTACAGTACTTTTTGATGCCCGCGGAGAAGTGGCACATTGACTGCGGGCCGCGCTTCGTGAAAGGACTTCTTATCACACTCTCTGCAAGTTTGCTCCCTGCTGCGCCAGCCAGCAGGCGTTCTATGCGCTCGCTCTGCTCTCTAGCGTGCGCCGGGCGGCAGTGCACTGAGAGGGCGATGTAACTCCATTTAGACACCCAAAAAGGCGGAAGGAAGTAAATGGGCCATTTTTCTCCCATTTTTTTCCCCCCTTTCATCATTTCTCGCACATCTCTTTCTAGTGTTTTCTTATTGTTGCTTGGAAGGTAATGGGGCTCTTGGCTCTCCGACTTCAGAATAAATAGATGTTGTGGACATTTTTCTTTCCAGGTCTGTCACCCAAACTTTTTCTCTGACAAAAGTCAGAGAAAATGACAGCAGATTATGCTTCATGGCATTCTGTTTGTGGGCAATGCATCCCGGAGTAATCCAAATTACGTTATGAGCCCTTGATACACTGCTTGCACTCAGCTTATAGATCCCCTCTACTTGACCACACGGCTCCTGGTTGGTCACCATCTTGGTTCTACTGAGTGGACTGCCATTAAAAGGGTTTCTGACAATCTTGGTTCCCTGAGGATGAATCCCTGTAACTTTAGCGTGCCTGACTTTTGCTCTACTTTTTTTAAATAAAATGTTTAAACAGATGTTTTAAATTGGCCACATAAATCCATGTCCTCGTGAAGAAGAATTGTAAACACGTTGCCAGCATTTAGCTCAGATGTAGATTCTTAAGTTGTAATGACAGTGGATGAAATTAATGGGAATGAGGTTTCTTGATATAATAACCAAATAGTGTAAACAACATAACAAATGCAGGGAAATCAATTCACTAACATCACTAAAATACATATTGGGATACAAACACTGGTTTTAACATCGTGAGTGTGTGTGAAGAAACGTCAGTAACTGGCAGGCTGGTTATTTTTGTGGGCAGACGATATTGTGACGATATAGTGTTTGTAGCTTGTTGAGCAATGAAGTTTACATCAATTCATTCTATATCAGCTCGGTCGAACTTTTCATTGGAGTTTCGCTGTGTGATGTTTGCATGGTGTGAAATATTGAAATCTAGAACGCTTTGATGTTTTTATGGCTGGTATACACTATATTAAAGGAAATATTCCTGAGCTTTTTCAGCACGTTTTGTGAGATTATTGGGTGAAAAACATGAGTTTGTATTAACTGGCCAAGTTGTTTAGAGAAAACAGTGTGCATTGATTCAATGTTTCTTACAGTACTCAAAAAAAAAAGGTATTCACAGCAAAACCAACACCTCCATAAGGAACACGTCTTACCCTGGTGGCCTGAAGTGTCTCATTTGAACAGGCAGCCGAGGAGAAGCAAACAGTGGCGCCTGCAGATGCTGGGAAGGTTGTTTGCTTAAGGTTCAGCCTGCTGGCGGACAAAGGGCTTAAAGCACGGCAGGCAGCAACAGTCATTACTGCAGTACTTCAACAATCCTTTTGTTCGTCATTCAGTGTACAAAGACTTACCTGAGAAGGAAAGTCTGCCTTTAGACATATTTATTTAACCTTGCACTTGTCTTTAGCTCCTGTGAATTTAACTCTCAGCAGAAACAGAGCTGAATACTTGAACTGGAAAAAGGCTCAGATACATTTTGCTAAATAAATATGAGTTAGCTGTGGTCACTTTTAAGGTGTATGTGTGTATATTTATTCATTTATATATATTCTTACAGTATATAAGAGTATATATATTCTTATATATATTCTTACAGTATATATATATATATATATATATATATATATATATATATATTTTGCATGTTATATTATTCTTAAAATAATTAATACGGATAATATCCGTTCTAAAAAGAGAATTCTTTGTCGGGCATTGGCCTTTTTACTCAGAATTTCTTTTATTAAAGTTAAAACTCATTGTTACTTTTCATGTTGAAAAAATGCACAAAATATGTTGGACGTTTTCAACAAAGTTTATACACCAAATCCAGTAACCTGCCTGACTCAAATTTAACAAAGTTACAGTTCTGTGTGTTTACTCAACTGTAAATGTAAATTCTGTGTTAATAAAGGCTGTGTTTTTCTCGGAACGAGGCCCCAACCCAGTTTTTGTTCGGCCCTGGTGTCTACAGTTCTCCTCGATATATCAGTCACATGCAAATTGGTTTCAGTTCGCTACAATCATATCAGTATTTACTTTTGCCCGGGCCACCCCGACAACATCGTCATCCAGTATCGCTTAAGCCAGGCTGCAGGAAGCCTGTTCATTTTCTTCAAATACAAAACAGTCAAAAGAGTGTAGATTAAGCATCAGATCTGTACATAATAACACGGATAATAAGACGTTGAAATTGTAAAGAAGCTTTGACTGCTTGATGTATCAATAGTTGTAAATAAACCAACTAAATAGAAGCATTCATTTTTATAACGTCAAACTCACATCTACGCCGTAAATATCTTATTAAAAACTGGGCAATGCTTATTGTCGCCCTGCTGTTTTTGCAATGTAATGGGGGGGAAAATGCGCATCTCTTGAGTATCTTGCCTTAAAAACAACCGGAAAAAACAGGAACCTTAAAGGAACTGATGAATCTACCCGGCCCATCAGGATGTGACTCAAGCAAGAAGCCGTAGACACCAGGCAGTGTGTCATGGTTTTTCCAAAACGCGTGACCGAACGTTGTGTGTCAGAAGATAAAGGAACACGAATGGCAGCAAGCTAACGCTAACATTCAGGCTCTTTCAAAACCCTGCAGATTCCACCAAAACAGTAAACATTAACTTCAAAAAGCAACAACCAAAGATAAAGTTAAGAACGCTTGGTCACTTTCTGGCAGCGAGTTAGATGAGTCACATCTGTGAGATAAACAGCACCACAGCGGCCAGGTTGTTAGCTTGGTTTAGCTTAGCACAATGACTGTACATGGAGGGAAATAGCTGGCTGAACAAAGTTAACAAATCCAGATTCCTGTTTAGTACCATTTGCTTAAAAACAACAGTTTATTGTTGGTAAAAAAACACATTACCCACCATCAAAATATCAAGTTGTTTTCTGCACCACACGTTTTCTTCAGATACACCAGATGAGATTTAGTTACATTCGTACCAGGAAAAGTAGATAAGCGCACTCATTTTTCAAGTTATTTATCAAAATAATGAATCCACAGGGTAAAACAAATACAAAGCTCTTTATCATGTGAAATCCCCAAAACTGTCATAGAAAACTGCGTGTTCCTGTTTGAACCTGACGGCTCATAGTGAGAAACTGAATACTTGATGAATTGACATCATTTTCAATTTAAAGTGGTAATAGCAGCAGCAGCAGCTCAGGGTATCGTTTGTAATAAATAACATTAAGTGACCCGCGCACGTTCACTTCTTACTGACTAGCAACCAATCTCGTCGTCCATCTAATACGCTCCACCCAACTCCTGTACACGACACGGCCGTGTGCAAACAAGCCGGGTCGCTGGTCAAGTGGTTCTAGTCTCCAAACCCGCCGTTATCACATTCTAACACAGAGCCGCAGAGCAGACGACTGCGAGCGGTTTATTCTCTTCCCTCAGCGGCACAGTGACGACGGCAACATGGCGGCCACCCTCTGTCAGGTGATGGGCTTCATTCTCAGTTTGCTAGGGGTGGCGGGAATAATAGCGGCGACGGGGATGGACCAGTGGGCGACGGAAGACCTCTTCGACAACCCCGTGACGGCCGTGTACTCGTACTCGGGCCTGTGGAACTCGTGCGTCCGGCAGAGCTCCGGATTCACCGAGTGCCGGCCGTACTTCACCATTCTGGGACTGCCAGGTACGCTTTCGTTTGTCATGAGCGACGCAGGCGCAAAATGAAGGGAAATACTTCAGTGACCCCACCCCCTAAAAAAAAAAAAAAAGAAGAAAACACAAGAAAATACATTTTATTTGAGGTCAAACATTTTTTGTTGGTTAAAAGCTGAAAATTCCCAAACTGAACTTTATGAGCGTGGCGGTCATCATGTATTTGGGGGGATATTATGCTGTTACTTACTGGCATTGTTCTAGGATATCGGGGGGGGAATAAATTAGATAAGCCGTTGTATTGTATTGTTAAGTTGTTGTTTATACAAAAATGAAGGAACTAAGAAAAGAGATTTTCAGAAAGAGCTTCCTGAAAATGATGCTGATGAAGCCGCGCCCTTTGTTAATGAAGGGTGTAAATGGTAAACCCGAAACTGGGACAAAAGACTCACGAGAAACGCGGTAAACAACTGATAAGGCCTGTTCCCTGTTGAGGCATTCATAAAGATAAGCAGCAGCTCCCACACTGCCATTTCACGGCCGCGTGACATTGGTGGGAGCATTGGGAGATCTAAGATGGCCGCCTCGATGATTCAGTTAATAGGCTTCATGTTGTCCGCGTTGGGGCAATTCTTGATTTCAGCTGCGACCGCGATGGACATGTGGAGCTTGCAGGATCGATCTTTTGCAGTCGTGACAAATTTTTATACCTACTCTGGGTTATGGAACTCGTGTGTGGGGACGTCGTACGGTACGACGCAGTGCAGGCCTTATTTCACCATCCTGGGCCTGCCAGGTAAGAGAGGGACAAGACGTTTATCAAACGTGCTCTGCACGTGGTGGATTAAGGAGAACATTTTCCCGGGAGCTCTCCGGCGGGTACTTTAGAATATTCCGGAGGTTTTAGGGCAGATTTCCTCTCTTTCCCGCCGTCGCCTAAAAATGCAGCGGGCTGCAGAAAAGATGGTGTCTCTCCGGAATCAAATGGAAATTTGATGAGACATCCAAAGCTTAGCTGAGCAAGCACAAGCTTTACCGGAGTGTCACACAATGTAAAGTACATTTCCACAATCTGTACTTAACAGCTGAATGTAGTGAAGAGCATACTGTACATACGGTCTTAAAGGCTTAAGTCTGGAATAATACAGGTACGATATCTCAGGCCATTGAAAGATGGCATTCGGGTCAAAATGTTTTACTCGTAGTGCCTCGATTTAGGAGTTTTTATATTGCTACTGCTGGAAAAACGTATTCTATCTTAATTTAATTTCTACATTTATTTTTAATCATAAGCAAATGTCGAGTGTGGTGAGCTCTCTAAGCATACGTCAAGTATGTTCTTGATATAAATCGGCATTGGTAAAACATTAGTATACAAAATTTGTAAAAAAAAAAGAACGTTTTTGTTTTGGTGTAAGAATTTACATGCGTGTGCCTGTGTAGACGTGCCTGAGTGTGCATTACAGGGATGCAGTGTGTATTGGCTTTGTTTGAAATGGTAATTTGAACTCACTGAGGATTTTTTAAAGGTGATCTATGACAAAATCTTTGTTTATTGGAGATATCCCTATTTTCTTTGTCATATATCTTAAGTAAAATACTTGAAACGTTGATTGATAACAAGTCTTGTGTCCTGTCTGTTCTGTAGTATATTTTATACAGTATACATAATACTATATAGTATTAATATGTATAATATTAAGTATTGATTTTAGTAATATACTCTATTCAACCTGTATTGACGGCTTGCAGACGGGTTTTATTGGCGAATGGTTTGCTGCGGGACGTTCTGAGCGGCGTGACTTTGACTTTCAGCTCTGCTGCAGGCCGTCCGGGCCTTGATGATCGTCGGCATCGTCCTCGGAGCCATCGGAGGCCTCATCGCCATATTTTCACTCAAGTGCTTGAAAATGGGGAACATGGAGGACAACATCAAAGCCACAATGACTCTGACAGCCGGCATCATGTTTCTTCTCGGAGGTGCCGTCACGTTCGCAGTGTCTCGTTCTGTTGTCCCTGTGATTCAGTTCTGTGTTCATCTCATCGCCTGCTTTGTGATTCGCAGGCGTCTGCGGCATTTCCGGGGTGTCGGCCTTTGCTAACTTGATTGTGCAAAGCTTTCGGTTCACGACGTACGCCGATGGCGGGTTCAGCATGATGGGAGGAGGGGGCATCGGTGGACTCTCGGGATCTCTGACTCCGAGGTAAAGTCGAGTCGAGCGTCTCCGGTTTTATCTGCCGCGGCGTCTTTTACTGACCGCCGTCTTTCGTTCAGGTACACCTTCGGCCCCGCTCTTTTCGTGGGCTGGATCGGCGGAGCCGTCCTGGTCATCGGAGGCGTCATGATGTGTCTGGCCTGCCGTGGAATGTCCTCGGATGCGAAGCAACGGTACGCTGCGTCATCTCTGACCTTTCTTGACCTCTCTAACAACAACCTGGCGGCAACTTCGCCAGAGCTTCTGTCTGCAGCAAAGTGTCAGAGGCCAGGAGGCTGCTATCGGCACGGGGGGGGGGTGGGGGGGGGTCCACAAGGAGTGTCTAGAGTAAAGAATTATAAAAATGCTCCTTTAAAAGCTAAGGACTCAGCTAAATATAAATGTGAGTCATTTGGTGTGTGTGTGTATATTTATTTATTTTAGATATATAAAGCACAGCTGCAGATGCTCAAGAGGCCCCATTAAAACAGCATGTGTAAATGAGTGGAGGGATGTTCTTTATTTGAATCCGCTTGTGTTTTGATGTTCTGCAGGTACGACGGGATGGCCTACAAAGCCTCCTCTCACCACACTATCTACAGGACCGACCCCAAACCCCGCCCTGCCTTCAATGACTCCTACAGGGCGCACAGCGCGGACGGAAGGATGTCCAACCAGAAATTTGATTATGTGTAGAATCATGTCGCTCATCGTTACCTCTGTTTTCTGATGCTCTGTGATGATGTTTTTTTTTGTTTTTGTTATTTTTATTTGGTGGTTACGTAACAATGATGTGGTTATTTTCTTATTTCTCTCTACCTTAATTTGGCTGAGCTGCCGAACACTTATTGTAGTCGATTTTATCATTTTATTTTTCTACGCTTGTATAATCGCAACTAGCAATTAGCGAATGCTGTTTTGTGATTCATGAAGTGATATTTTTTTGTGAAACAAAGATATTTCTATTTGTTGTAATTCAAAATGATTCACCTCAGTATGTGACACAACAAAATAAAAATATTGATAGACTCAACGTCTAAACCAGCTGTTTGTTGTAAGGTCAAACCTTTCTTTGTGTTTAGTGGAGAACTGCAAACACACTATCTATCATTCATCTGTACATATTCTGTCAGAAAAGAGATCATCAAAACATCTGAAAGAAATAACTCTATTTAAAGTTGTGCTGTTGTTTATCCAATTAGTGTTATCAGTAGAAAATGCATTGGTCATAGTTTATCGATGGTAGTTCCCTTTATCTCCGGCCCTGCAGCACTACGTGATGAATACAAGAGTTGTGGCATTCTAATTGAATACGTTCAGATTGAAGGCGTATGTTTGATGGAAGTTCTCGACTGGTCGTTGATACCAAGGCAACATCCTTCCTTTGACTCCTTTGGGGCATCTCTATATTTCCCAGGGAACGGACAGAAAAGAGGTTTTAGATGATTTGCATGAAATCCCATTTCTTGAGCACACTTACTGGAAGTAATAAGTAGGTGGTACCATTTAATTACATGTCTTGTTTTTAATTAAATGTAGTAACGTCTCGGTATTAAGGCAATGTGACAGAACCTTTTTACCAGCTGCTTTTCTACTTTGTCGTTTTCCCTGTCAGAGCAGGTGCTGCTCGGCCGGCGCTCTGTTGTCTCCAGTCTGACTCGGGGAAGACTGTGAATTGTTTGTAACACTTCTACACAAGGTATTTCAGATGTTTAGGTTGTGGAGCCTCTCACGTGAAGTATTTGTTCATGGTTACATGCAAATGCGTTTTTCCACCCAGGGTGGAGGCCTCAGTAAGAACCTTTGAATACCAGACTTCAATTGAGTCAACTGGTGGTTCATTTGGTTAAAAGATGGCTCCAGTCTAAATTCAGTAAACCTCACTTTGTTATTTTTAGCTCCAGTTTGATTGCCTGATAATCTCTTTTTATTGGTGAAGCTTTAGATTTGTGGATCCTCATCCTTGGACCTGTGGCGCCACCTACTGGCTGAGATGCGCATCACTGCTCTGTGGCTGTCGGTTGAGATGCATCAGAGCTCAGATGCTGTTTCACAATCCTTTCTTTCACCCGCTTTGACTTTGTGTTGAGCTTGTGATGTTCATAGTGCAGAAATAAATGCCTCTTTGAACTGCAATATAATATATCAATTTTTTGTTTTAATTGATTGGCCTTAACTTGGATGACAATCACCACCACTTAGCAAAGCCACACATACTTTGCAGCACGTTTCTCACATAAGGACCATCGAAGCAACTGCATATGATGTAAACCTGTAAATTACAAAACATGTTCTCTTGAGCTGTTTGACCTCAAAACTGTAGATCCAGTCTAACAAATAAGTTGTATTTATTTTTTGGAATTGAATTATGGTTACCTGATAGATCCCTAACTTTCTGTTGGTATTGTTAGTTATCTCCACACACTTCCCCTCATACAATGCATGAGGAAGTACTACTTATTTTATAGAGCCAACTATTACTTTACGACTTATTACTATGGGGGTGTGTCTTTTCTTAATATAAATGCTATAGGTGGTCAACCAACAAGCACAAAGTTTCTGACACATATACTTGGAAATATTTTAATTAGGATTATTTTTATGGAGGGTTAAATTGAGGATCAAATTGATCCACAGGGTAAAATATATGAAGGTAAAAGGGAGATTAAGAACACGTTATCATAATTTAATTTACTGTCCGTCTGTGTGGGTTAGGGTCCATATTGCGACATCACACGGGCCAGGTGGTAGATGGGTGCCTACAGGAAGGACCACAACGAGGAAGCACGGACTCACTCGGGTTAAGTCGGATTAAGGAATCGTTTTCTCCTGACTCGCTTTATGTTCAATAATGGACTTTGTCAGATTTTTTTATATTGTTTGAATCAAATGACCTTAGCTGGTACGCGGGAATGAACCAATTTTTCTTCATTAAACACTGATGGTGGTTACTTGTCAGCTCTCACGCACTGCTGCACCCTCGCTGGCCCCAAGAAACGCCTGTGACCGTAAAATATTTTAATATGAGCGACTTGTCCTGCAGCAACATCATTGCTGTTTCACTTCATTTAAGTCAACAAGTAATAAAGAACACGTGATTCTCTTTGGTCTGAAAAAAAGAAAATGGATTCATTTGGTTTTATTTTTATCAAAATTTATTTTCAAATAATAATAAACACGTGACATATTTAACAAAAAAAAACCCACAATAAACGGGAGAGTGGGGCAGAAACACATAGAGGGGGAAAATGAGAGGGAGAGAGTGGAGGGTGGGGAGAGGGCCAGAAAGTGATAGAGGGGGAAAAGGGCCTGTGGGTAAATAGAAACGTTAGTGAGTCTTTGTGTGGATCTGGAGCTGCTCCTGAGGGGTCGACTCTCAGCGCGCCCCGGTGACGTGACGTCCTGATGATGTCCTGATGGCGTCCTGATGGCGTCCTGTTGGTCTGCAGAGACAAGGAGAAGAGACGTGAGGAGGATCATCGGGATGTGAGAAAACATTCATAGATCCAATTATTTTAATTTGATGTACCTTCATTTAGTTATTTCATGTGTGTATCTACATTATACATTGTGGTTGTTAAAGTGTATTTCTGTATATGCTTTTCATGTTTAGTTCCTGAGAAGAAAGAAATAAAAGTTAGTAACACGTTAATGTTGTTAGTGTGTAGAACAAAATCTCCAACAGGAATCAGGAAACATTTATTGCCAAAAGACGAGTACGGCTCCTTTTTCCTTTTCCTTTTTCACGCGTCTCTGGTTCCGCTCTGGCTTCCACTGAAGATCCCCCCACACTGGCTTGGCACAGCCATTTACCCCCATGATGGTCAGCTGCAGGAGGGACGTCCCCAGCACACCTGAAGAAAGTCTCTCTCACACACACACACACACACACACACACACACACACACACACACACACATATATGGAGCAAATCCAGGTCAAACGTTTTGTTCGTTTGAAAAATGAAAAAAATGAAAAATGAAAAAAATGAAAAATGAAAAAAATGAAAAATGAAAAAAATGAAAAATGACAAAAATGAAAAATGAAAAAAATGAAGTGGGGAGGAAGGGAGAGAGATGGGGGCGGGGGGAAGAGAGTGGGGGACAATGGGAGAGTGGGGGCAGAAACAGATAGAGGGGGAAAAGAAGAGAGAGGGTGGAGGGTGGGGAGAGGGCCAGAAAGTGATAGAGGGGGAAAAGGGAGAGGGTGCCTGTGGGTAAGAGACAAGGAGAAGAGACGTGAGGAGGATCATCGGGATGTGAGAAAACATTCATAGATCCAATTATTTTAATTTGATGCACCTTCATTTAGTTATTTCATGTTTGTATCTACATTATATATTGTGGTTGTTAAAGTGTATTTCTGTATATGCTTTTCATGTTTAGCGAGTCTCTGTGCATAACAACATGTTAGAGTGTCTCTGTGTAAGTACTTTTATATGCGTCTCTGTGTACATGTATATGATAACAGCAAGAATCAGAGGTTTATCTCAAAGTACTAACTGTAAATCACAGCTTTCACCACGCGATACACCGACACATCACATCATTCACAGCCGTACGGCTGCAGTCTGTCTGGACTCCTCACTTACCTTCAGCTCTGTTGAGTGCAGCAGAAGGCGTCTTCATCTCCTCTTCACACTCCTGAGGCCTTACGGTTACTTTCTGCAAGTTTCTCTCTGGAAAACTTCAGCGTGTGTAGTTTGAAACTAACTGACTGAATGTGCCACAGACAGTGTTTCTTATGCTGAGGTGAACGGAGCATAGAACATGGAGCTTAGAACATGGAACATGGAGCTTAGAACATGGAACATGGAACATGGAGAAATGTTCCATCATGATGTCACGTCTCTATGGTTACAGTGACGGTATCTTGAATATGGAAATGAGCCTTTAAAGTAAACGTGTGTGTGGACGGTGTATTTGTATTGATGGAGCTCATCCACTTCACATGCTGCATAAAACACTTTGCTCTGTTTGTTTTCTATGACCCGTTCATCTTGATCTTGAAAGCAAACACTTTAAAGAATAAATAAAGAACGATTTTTGATTTTGGTCCATTGTTTCAAGTCGGAAATATATAAACTCTTGAATCCGGATCGTTAAACCTCCCGTTCGAGCCCTCTTGTCTGCAGTGGTTATGCTAAGCTAACCAGCGGCTGGCTTTAGCTTCGCGTTGAGCGCACAGACATGAGAGTAGGGATGAGAATCGTTTGGGTTTTTCCGATACCGATGATAAACCGACACATTTAAAACAATACCAGTGTCTGAACCCATACATGAAATTGAACAATGAACAATACCCTAAATATAGACAAATAAAAACCACTTGGCTTCAAACTACAGCTTCGAATTGTTTAACTTCAAACTATGAACAATATATGAATTGTTTAAAGTTTACAGTATGATTGCAGTGTTTATCTACCAACAGCCAGAAGAGTAGTTAATTGGAATTTGGGGAATATTAATAATTTAATTTTAGATTCATGCTCATTGTGCAGGAAGGACAGATATGTAACATATATTGAAAAGCATTTACGTTAGATTGACCTTGTTTGTCTCAAAGTATTGACGTGCAACACAGAAGAGCTGCAGAGGACAGAATGTATTAATTGTATATTTAGTTGACCCTTTGTTGCGTAGAATAAAGACAAAGCGAAATAAATCAAAAGATCTCCCGTCATTTGCGGAAGGAAATTAATACAATTGTATGCAGCTTAATGACAAACCCGGACCTAAATGAATGTGAATAGAAGGTAGATGAGTAGCGAGCTGTCGTTAGCTGCTGCGAGGACGGAGTCATCACAGTGTTTAAATCAAGTGTTTCAATCGGCTCCGGCACCGAAACCGGAGTTGCGTTCCGGTACGGTAGTTACCGGTTGGCGTGGGCACCAATGTGGCACCGGTCCTCGGTACCCAAAAATACATGAGAGGGGTCAAATCGACTATTCCTAAATAAAGCTCTGTGTCTGGGTCAATGTCTGTGCACGTGCCTGATCGGGATGTGGGGAGAGAGGCATTTATTCCCTTATGGACCGGACGTAACAGTCCTAAACGTGGGGTTTAAATACTGTGATTTTGTCTCTCAATGTGGAGGTTGAATTATCATAAGTACTTGTATACATTTTTTCTTCGTTGGCAGCTGAATGGAGGTGACACGTTCATCTCAATTTAGAATCCTTTCCTAAACATGTTGAAGCAGTGCTGTAGTTCTGCTGACACACTAATGCAGAATATCTGCAAACCTAAAAGCAGAGCTCATGAAATAGCTGGCTGGCTTTAACAGCAGGTGACTTCAACAAAAATCACGTTTATATTCCATCAAAAGGCTTCGAGAAGCTGCTCTGATCATTGCACCTGTGAGGGTGTGCGCTTACCTGTAGTCAGCGGGGAAGATAGCAGAGCACCAGCTTCACTTCTTCCTGTTACTGGTCTGACTGGACAATGGAGGGTTTGGATCACCTGCTCTATTATAACATCAGACACCACAAACACAAACATACTGTAGCGTGTCTTAAGTTCATAAATGCATATGGTTCTGATTAATGTTACTGTTACGTAGGCCAGGGTTGGGGTATGTCTGTAGTTTCGGGGTTCACGGGAAGTTGAGTTCTGACTAGAAAATGACCGGGTGTTGTGGAGCGGCGTGGTTGTGGCCGACAACAGGCAACAATAAACCCGAGTGATAAGAAACTGGCTCTTTATTGACACGGAACGTTACAACTGGTGTCAGAAGAAAACTTCTGATTGTGATAACGTAGTCGACCGCTCGGGCATTGGCGGACTACTGTTTGGTGGACGCTTTTTCTGGTGGAGATGGAGCGTTCTTTTGGCAGAGGTTTTTGTGTCAAGAAGGAGGAGGAGGACAACGAGTACAGATAACCTCGTCCTGTTCAAGTGCTGGGAGGACAACGTTTTTCCGTGGACAGTTTGGGAAGGGAGATGATACGTGAGTTACAGCCACCAACATCCGCTGGGGGTCCTGGCTTAGCGACGGCTAGCGCTGACGCTAGCTACACAGCGCGCGAAAATTTGCCGCCCGGGAACGTGCATGGACAAAACGTAAACAAAGATGGCGGCGCTCAGGGACAGCGAGTGCCGGTAGGCATGAAAACGGCGAAATATGCGCCAGACTGGGAGGCTTTTCATGCTCAGTTCGAGCTTTTAGCTCGTGCAAACAGCTGGTCAGATGAACAGAAAGCCCTCCAGCTCGCCCTTTGTTTGACGGATGATGCACTGTCTTGCCTGCTGCTTTTAGACCTGAGTGAGAGGGGTAATTATGGAGCCCTGGCTGGTGCTCTAGGGCTTCGGTTTGGACAATGTTTTCGTTCGGAGCTGCTGCGCTCGGAGCTGCATGGATGTCAGAGGCGAACTGGGGAGTCCCTGATCACGTTGGCAAACGACATCGAAGGACTGACACGACGAGCATACGCGCATATGCCTACGCCAGTGCAAACGGAGCTTGCACGTGATCAGTTTGTCAGGATTCTCTCGCCATCTGATCTGCGGGCTCACACTCAGTTGGCTCGCCCCCAAACCCTGACTGACGCACTGGAGTACGCGCTGGAGAGGGAGATGGTCATGAGCGCTGCACAGCACGATGCTTCTCCAATGGTCAGGGCGGTAGGAGAGACAATGTCGGAGCGGCCGCTGTGGGTGGACGAGGTGACCGAGATGATCAGGGGGTTGGCTATGCCCCCTGCCAGGCGTCAACAAACACAGGCCCCGGTGCGGCCACAACAACAGCCGCGCCTCTGCTGGGGATGTGGCCAAGCTGGACACTTGGTGAGGAATTGCCCAGCCTCGACTAAAGCTCTGGGAAACGACAAGGGGACGCAGTAGACGGGACGCTGCGTGCCCCCACCCTTAAGTCCCATTCGTCACTGGTTGTGGCCAGCAGGGCCTCTCAGTACAGCATGGGCCGGGGGCAGAATGTGGTTGTGGTGGGAAGGACTTCCATATCGGACTTATTCCCATTTGCATCGAGGGGGTTTCATGCACCGCCCTAGTGGACACAGGGTCAACGATCACATTGGAGGTGGTGCCAGTGGGTACACAGCTGGAGGACACAGCAGTTCAGCTCCGCACAGTAACTGGTGAGCTAGCACCAATGAAAGGGAGAGGGCAGCTGATATTGACTGGGGGAAATGAGACACACTGTGTGGGTAGCGGAATTACAAGATGCCTGTATTTTAGGCTTGGACTTTTTGCGGGACCAGGGGTCCAGGGCTGGTCCTTCTGCAGCCCCTGACCCCGAAGTGCCTTTTGTTCTGGACACAGACGCTAGCGGCGATGCAGTGGGGGCAGTCCTATCACAGGCATGGCCGGAAGGAGAGAGGGTTGTGGCCTACTACAGCAAAGCCCTGAATAAAGCTGAGCGGCGGTATTGCGTCACACGTAGGGAGCTGCTTGCTGTCGTCTTTGCCGCACTGCATTTTAAGTACTACCTGTGTGGCCGCCCCTTCACTGTACGCACTGATTATGCCTCACTGCAGTGGCTGATGACATTCCAAGAGCCTGAGGGACAGCTGGCTCGTTGGCTGGAGGAGCTGCAAGGCTACGAGTTCAGCGTGGTTCACCGTGCTGGAGAACGGCATGGCAACGCTGACGCACTGTCCCGTCGACCCTGCAGTGAAGACGACTGCCGGTATTGTGACCGCAGAAAGGTCAGAGAACAGCAGCTGGTTCTGGGGCCAAACAAGCAGGACAGAAAGGAGTGTGAAGACTGTCGGGGCTTGTAGAGAGCTGCTGGTGGTGGACAATGCTATCTGGGCCGCGGAACAGCAACAAGACCCGGTCGTGCAGCCAGTGATGCTGTGGGTGGAGGCGCGGCAGCGGCCGCCCTGGGAGGAGGTGGCCGCTCTCTCCCCATGGACAAAAGGGCTGTGGGCTAAAGCTAATTCTTTGCAGCTGGCTGATGGGGTCCTTCAGCGGGCATGGTTGGAACCAGCGTCGGGAGAGAAAAAGTGGCAGGCGGTGGTACCCAGAGGGATGCAGGGGCTGTTCTCGAAGCCATGCATGGCTCTGCAGGCTCCGGTCACTTTGGGGTGACCAATACACTCCTGCGGGTCTGTCAAGCCTTCTATTTGGGGCGGCTGAGGAGAGACGTTGAAGACTTTTGTCGGTGCTGTGATCTCTGCACTGCCTGCAAAGGACCACAGGGCCAGTCCAGGGCTCAGCTACAGCAGTTTCCAGTGGGGGGGCCCATGCAGCGGCTGGGGGTAGACGTTCTGGGCCCTCTCCCACTCACAGGCCCGGACTACGCCAGGCGGCTGCAGGACTGCTTGGACTCTGCACATGCGTAGTGCGGGCGTGCGACAAAAGAGGAATTATGACGTCCGGGCCAAGGGCCGACACTTTGCGGCTGGGGAGCTGGTGTGGACATACACTCCTGAACGGAAGAAAGGCAGGTGCCCTAAGCTGGAAAGCCACTGGGTGGGACCGTGTCTGGTCCTGGAGCGGCTGGGAGAGGTTGTCTACCGGGTGCAGATGCCTGGCAGGGGGCGCTGGGTGGCGTTACACCGGGACAGGCTGGCACCCCTCAGACAGCTGGAGGAGAGGAAGAAACGCCTTGGGTGACTGTCGTGGCATCACCTAACCTAATGGCATTTGCTCTGGCGATGCTCTTTATCGAGAACCAGATCCAGAGGCTGGAGGAGTCGAGAGCCAAACTCGGTACATCATCAGCAGATCAGAGGTTCGCTTTGTATAAATGTGCCTTATAGTAATAGTTATTCAGGCAGTGAATGCAGCGTTGACGCTCGGATCACATGACCGCACCTTATAATATGTGTAAACAAACACCAAGGACTTGGGTCCGCGCAGCTGATCCATAGGAGCAGATGGTGATCCTCTTGCTGATCGATCACAGCAGCTTCGGGCTTTTTGACCACGTGGCTGAATTCATTCCAACCGCTCTGAAACCTGTGAGCCTTCAAAGTCGCTGAATCCGGTCATCCTCTCCTTTGCTGAGGCCCTTCAGGGTGTTTCTGCTTCTCTGTATAGAAAACACTTCAAAAGATTAGGAAACAAAATAGTACATATGTATGGATTAAAACTAATGTCATTAGTATTTTTAATTATGTATTATGAGCTGTTTATAGCCATATAATTCGTCTCTAACATTATTAATATTGATCAAAACAAAACATCTTGTTTAAACAACTGGAAGTTTCTTATAAACATTACATTTTATGAGATGACACGTGAACACGTAAAAATATGATTTGCCTTTGCTTCTCCTCTCCACCGAACAGCCTAATATACTGAATGTAACCTTCATTCTGGTGGTAACGTGATTAGAAATGTCTGAGTTTCTTAACTATTGATCTCAGTCAGAGATTGGCCACCTCAAAAGCATTAATGGCGACGTCCCGGCAGCATATTTTGTGAGTGACGCCGAGTGCGAAAAGTGGTCGGTGGCAGCTTCCTTGGTCAGGACGGCAGGTTCCGGTGGTCGGTGGCAGGTTCCCTTTTCGGAGCGGCAGGTTGCATTGGTCGGTGGTCGGTTCTTCCAGTGGTCGGTGGAAGGATCCTTTCTCAGTGGAGACATGGTCCCACCAACTTAAATAGGATCCATATCAGTGTATTCCCTCTTTTGACCTCATGAAAATGCGGGTTCTAAATTAGACTAATACCACCACATTTTACCTCATTGATGGGGTCTTCAGTCGCAGTGTCCCTTTCCTGCCAGGAGGGGTCCTTGTTTGAACAACTTTGTGTCACTCAGAAATAAGAACAGAATCTGTTTTATTTCCCATATATGCGTATATGTACAAATTTGATTTTGCCTACATGTCAGGTCTCAAAACACACAGTTCATTCAATAAACAGGAATATATAAAATAATTAAAATTAAATTAAATTTGAAATAATGATTTATCAACTATGCAATATAAAATATACATTCAAAATGATACATGTATTTGACCTTATATTTAACAAGTCGTCTCCTTAGTCCGCAGGATCTGCAGTAATCTTTCCTGCTTGTTTCCTCGCCCCTCAGATGTACAAGTCCAGGATGGAGGGCAGTCTTGTGGCAATCATTCTCTCTGCGCACCTGATGATTCCGTTGTAGTCTGTGGTCTTGTTTGGTGGCCAATCCAAACCACACAGCGATGGAAGAACAGGGAGTAGACATGATGGGAGAGTAGAAGAAGCCCCCCCGGTATGATGGTGTTCAATACAGAGCTAAAGTCCACAAACAAACAGATCCCCCAACACCAGCTTCTCCAAAGTTTCATCACCATAGACGGACGATGGGCCTGTAGTCATTTAATCCCATGACGGTGGAGCGTTCGAAGCACGAGGGGACTTCACACAGCTCGAGTGATTGGTTGAAGATCAGCGTGAAGATGGGGCGACAATGGTGACACATCAAATAATAAAAAGAAAGTAGTATTAGTCAAACTATTTATCTATATACTTATATACTGTTGTATATCTTTACACATGGGGCGGGGGCGTTACATATTTATTTTATGTTTTCTTTCTGGGATACATTGACCATAAAAGCAATCTCTACGTGGATCCACTTTTTGTACAATTTAGTTCTTTTTCTTTTTTTTTAACAAATAACTATGTATGATGTGTTAAAATTGTGCAATGTCATCATCCGTTGATAGGACAAACTATGTAACAATAGGGTCAACTAACAAGAACGGATGCACTGGTGATCATGTCATGTGACACGGTGTAATTCTTTTTGGGAAATATTCTACAGAGATCGCCTATCACCTTTTTCAGCACAATGACAATGTTAATTTTGTGTTAACAAATGAATCAGTAATAGCACACTATCAAACTTTAGTATTGGTCCACAACTACCTGGTTGAAGAACATGACTTACTTTTCTCAATAGATCTTTCAAGAGAAGACAATATAGCTGCTAAAATGTCAGTTCTGTCTTCATTAAATAACCTCTTAATAGATTCTTATCAATAATAATTTATTCTACATTTGTACCCGTTTTTCTGCTTCAAATCCTCATTCAGTTTAAATCTGAACACCCACACCCCCCCCCCCCATACCACCTCGCCCAACACACACAAACACACTGGTTGAGAGACCTGCAACACTTATTCTATTATGTAATCGCACATTTTCCTAAGTATTGTTTTGGATCACTTTTTTTTGCTACATCTTTAAAACCTATGTATAAATTCCATTCCCCTACTATAACAATATATTTCTTTGAATTATTTTTCCTTTTGAATTGTTCTTCTCTTCATTGTGTTATGGAGATAAACATATGTGAGACACCTCTGCTGCTCAGGGTCATAATGACCTGCTAACTAAAAGTCAAGGCAAATCAAGCCAACAAGCCAATCAATGTTCTTCAGGACCTTCAGAAACATCCCCCTCTATGTCTCTGTTGTCATCAAGGCTGAGTTTCAGAGCATCCTAGGCATGATGCTTTCTTTTTGTTTTACGTTGATAACAAAAATGAAGGCAAGCAGAGGTTTTATTCTGAAAAAGAGGTGACAGAGTTCAAGGGGGTACCTTGACACTGTCACAGTCAAATTACTGCAGTAGACCCCTGCTGGTCTTTCCAGAAAATTTTTCCAAAAGCTACAAAAGAGAAATAATTGAAATGTAAACAATTCAGACATGTGCAGGCTGTTGGAGAAAATTCAAATCATTTTCTGGAGGTATTAATGAAAATGTTGTGCTGCATAACCATGTGTTTACAGTAATGTAATGACTTTTGATACATGTCAGTTTGCAGGCAGAGACTGTTATTTCATGTTGGACGGAGACTTGTGTTAACCTACAATATGTATGTGCTTTTTAAAGGATGCATTGGATGTGGAAAGAGAGGAGAACTGCGGGGAATATACAGTGACCCACCTCACCCCGGTTTCTGCAGCCAAATTTGCGCATGGGATGCAGAATAATCGGTTTTGGAAAACAAAATATTTATAATAATATTCAAAATATTTGATACAGTTGAGACAAGAATCGTTTCTTTGTTTTACACACAGACATATTAGTTAATGTTATAATATTGACAATCAAATATTAGACAATTATGAATTGAAATGTATACGCCGACCCCTCCTGGCAGGAAAGGGACACTGCGACTGAAGACCCCATCAATGAGGTAAAATGTGGTGGTATTAGTCTAATTTAGAACCCGCATTTTCATGAGGTCAAAAGGGGGAATACACTGATATGGATCCTATTTAAGTTGGTGGGAAATTGTTAAGGATTGAATCAGACTGACCTAACGTTCATGAGTGGTAGATGTAATCACAGAGATTGACAGGCCATGACCAGAACAGACTGACAGGTCGTTTATTACATCAGCTGACACTTTTATCCAAAGCGACTAAGGTCACAATAAGTGCATTTCAAACATAAGGATACAAACTCAACATGAACATAAAAGTGCAATTTCATCATGGGAAGCTGGCGACGGTTCATGCGACCGACCGTTACATCATAGGACGCTGGCGAGGTTAAGACACACGTCACTTTATTTAAGACGCTGCGCTACTTGCAGGTCGCTGTGTTGTGCCTGATTCTCAATAAAGTTAGAAAAAAATGATTTACGGCGAACGCGTGGCCGTGAAGATGCTCATTAACATGTCATTTGCATGAGGAGGAGGGGGCGGGTCCATGTCTCCACTGAGAAAGGATCCTTCCACCGACCACCGGAAGAACCGACCACCGACCAATGCAACCTGCCGCTCCGAAAAGGGAACCTGCCACCGACCACCGGAACCTGCCGTCCTGACAAAGGAAGCTGCCACCGACCACTTTTCGCACTCGGCGTCACTCACAAAATATGCTGCCGCCTTTATGCCTTTGAGCCTAAGCAAAGCCTACAGGGAAAGTCGGCCCATTTGGACGACAACAGGTACTCATCTGCTCGGCTCTTCATTGAGAAGGCCGAGGCCTGAGGTGGAGGGCGCTGCCTCCCTGAGGTCCTCTTCCCTGGTCATCTGGAGGAGGGGCCAAGGCCTGAAGTGGAGGGGGCCGTGTCCACGTGGTCGTCCTCTCCGTTCCTCGGCCCTTGTCATCCTCTTGCCTGCTTGGTGGACTCTCCTGACATCTGGAGGACTGGGGTTGGCTCTTCGTCAGGACATTCCACATGAAAAGGGAGTGGGGGAGATTGCACTGGTCGCAAAATCAAAACCCATGAATATTTCTTTAACCTTTAACCCTTATGTTATGTTTAGGGTCAATTTGACCCATTTCAATTTTTGTGTTGACCAAAGTGCAGGTTATCCTTACTTTTTTTCCACGAAATTTTCTGACTTTTCCTCATCTAGGGTCATGAACTGCTGTGTAAAATCTGGACACTTTGATGTGTCGTGGAGTGTCTGCACACAGTTTGTATACAAAGATGATGTTGCGGGTCATTTTGACCCAGACACAAAGTGGCTGTTCAAATCCCAAATAAACATGTCTCTTTGATGTACTTTATTATGATTGCCTCTGAAAAGCCAATCAGAACCAGGTGTTTATGGAAGAGAGACTTTCTCTCCCCTGTCCTTCTCACTGTTTCAATGCCCTTTCTCTGAGAAATACACCAAAAATGAGCTCCAGACGATTTTCAGCTGAAGAAGTATTATCACAGCTTATGAACTGGGATAGTGATGTAGAGGAAGATGTTTCAGAGACAGAGGATCCTTCAGAGCCAGAGGACAATGCTATTGATGATCCAGATTATCAATTTCCCCACGATGAGGAGGATTCAGAGGACGAGTCTGCCGGTTTCCCTTCATCAGATGAAAAACAAGAAACGTCATCCACAGAGGGGACATGGACATCTAAAGATGGTAACGTAAAATGGTCAACATCACCACACCAAAGCCGAGGCAGATTGTCATCATCAAATGTCATCAAAATGACTCCTGGTCCGACAAGATTTGCTGTCACAAGAGTTGATGATATTCAATCAGCATTTCAGCTCTTCATATCCCCACCCATAGAGAAGATAATCCTGAACATGACCAACTTGGAGGGGAGGCGTGTCTTTCAAGAAAAATGGAAGCCACTAGATCCAACTGACTTGCATGCTTACATTGGAATTCTGGTGTTAGCTGGAGTATACAGGTCAAAGGGTGAAGCAACTGCAAGTTTATGGGATGAAGAGAATGGAAGGCCAATCTTCCGAGCAACAATGTCTTTGGAGACATTTCACATGATCTCTCGTGTGATCCGATTTGACAACCGTGACACCAGAGCTGGTCGACGCGAGAGAGACAAACTTGCAGCGATCAGAGATGTCTGGGATAAATGGGTCGAAATCCTGCCTTTACTGTATAATCCTGGCCCCCATGTTACTGTCGATGAGCGCCTTGTTCCATTCAGAGGACGCTGTCCTTTCCGACAGTATATGCCAAGCAAGCCTGCGAAATATGGCATCAAAATATGGGCAGCCTGTGATGCAAAATCCAGTTATGCGTGGAACCTGCAGGTATATACTGGAAAGCCACCTGGAGGAGCACCTGAGAAGAATCAGGGAATGCGTGTGGTATTGGAGATGACTGAAGGGCTGCAAGGTCACAACATCACATGTGACAACTTCTTTACATCCTACCGTCTTGGAGATGAACTTCAGGAGAGAAAGCTGACTATGTTGGGAACAGTCAGAAAAAATAAACCAGAACTTCCCAGTGAGATTTTGAAGATGCAAGGAAGACCTCTGCATTCCTCAAAATTTGCTTTCACGGAGAAAACAACACTTGTTTCTTACTGCCCAAAGAGAAACAAGAATGTTCTTGTGATGAGCACAATGCACAAAGATGCTTCTCTGAGCACAAGAGAGGACATGAAGCCACAAATGATCCTGGATTACAACGCCACCAAAGGAGGAGTTGACAATCTTGACAAAGTCACAGCCACATATAGCTGCCAGCGCAAGACTGCCCGTTGGCCCTTGGTGGTTTTCTACAACATTGTGGATGTGTCTGCTTACAATGCCTATGTGCTGTGGATTGAGATCAACCAGCAGTGGAATGCCAGCAAACTGTACCGACGTCGACTTTTCCTGGAAGAACTAGGCAAAGCACTTGTCACTCCCAAGATCCAGAACTGGGCCAGGCCAGCTCGAACCCCAGCAGCTGCAGCTGTCATCACAAAGGTCCAGGGCAGGGCATCTGACCAACCCACAATGGATCCTTCGGATACAGGTGCAAAGAAACGCAAAAGATGCCAAGTCTGTCCCTCCCGAGATGACAGTAAAACAAGTACCTGTTGTGTGAGGTGCAAGAAGTACATCTGCAGAAAGCACACCGTCACATTCTGTCCATCATGTGGGGAACACTGAAAATGTTGAACATTGAAAACCCCAGGAGAATGGGGCAAGTTAAATGAAAGTGTTAAATTAAGTGTTTGTGACGAAGAAAAACATGATATCAGGAGTTCTTTAATATAGTGTTTGAATTGTATATCTCTTCTTCTCATCTCTTCTTAATGTTTGTTTAATCTAAAACAAAGTTATTATTGGTTTAACTTCATTTTTGACTGTTTTGTGTGCTTTTAGACAATACGGGTCAAAATGACCCGCAACATAATAAACGTATTTTTTTCTCAACATAATACAAGGGTTAAACTCAATGTGCCGTACTCATTTGTAACCTGGGAACCCTTCTAAGGACTGAAGGGGGTCAGAAAGTTGTTTTACTTGCACACCGGAGGTCCCAATCACAGCCGCCTGAGGACCTTTTTCAGCCTCTTCTGTGCTCCACAAGAGTTGTTATCTAGTAGTTCATCACTTCTCCAACAAGATTCGTATCGATAGATTTGTGTCTAACTATTATTTAATACATTAATTTAGTATTTAGTATTATACCATAATAAATAAAAAGACAACTAGATGTGTTACAGGGTTCAAAAATTGTCTTGAACATCGACGACGGGAACAAACCCTCTGATTCGTTGGCTGATTTCAATCACTAGAGACGGTTGAGATCAAGTTACCATTAACGTTGGAGCGAGTAAATTAGCCTATTAGAATATTTAGGATTTGTCATTTTGGGAGCAGTTAACACACATTTTTCTGATCGCTCACACATCTTGTTGAACTCGGGGTTTGAATTTGTTTTATTGGATTTGTTTGTGCTTTCAGTTGCCTGACTTCATTTCTTAGAAACATTCATGTTTTAATCAAAATGTTCCATGTAGGAAACATCTACTTTAGGCTGAGACATGTTTCCCCAGCTTCACGTGCTGCTTCCTGTCAGACAGGAAGTCAGTGATCCACTTGCAGGTGGAGTCGGGCACGTGCAGCTGGGAGAGTTTGTCCTGCAGCAACATCATTGCTGTTTCACTTCATTTAAGTCAACAAGTAATAAAGAACACGTGATTCTCTTTGGTCTGAAAAAAAGAAAATGGATTCATTTGGTTTTATTTTTATCAAAATTTATTTTCAAATAATAATAAACACGTGACATATTTAACAAAAAAAAAAACACAATAAACGGGAGAGTGGGGCAGAAACACATAGAGGGGGAAAATGAGAGGGAGAGAGTGGAGGGTGGGGAGAGGGCCAGAAAGTGATAGAGGGGGAAAAGGGCCTGTGGGTAAATAGAAACGTTAGTGAGTCTTTGTGTGGATCTGGAGCTGCTCCTGAGGGGTCGACTCTCAGCGCGCCCCGGTGACGTGACGTCCTGATGATGTCCTGATGGCGTCCTGATGGCGTCCTGTTGGTCTGCAGAGACAAGGAGAAGAGACGTGAGGAGGATCATCGGGATGTGAGAAAACATTCATAGATCCAATTATTTTAATTTGATGTACCTTCATTTAGTTATTTCATGTGTGTATCTACATTATACATTGTGGTTGTTAAAGTGTATTTCTGTATATGCTTTTCATGTTTAGTTCCTGAGAAGAAAGAAATAAAAGTTAGTAACACGTTAATGTTGTTAGTGTGTAGAACAAAATCTCCAACAGGAATCAGGAAACATTTATTGCCAAAAGACGAGTACGGCTCCTTTTTCCTTTTCCTTTTTCACGCGTCTCTGGTTCCGCTCTGGCTTCCACTGAAGATCCCCCCACACTGGCTTGGCACAGCCATTTACCCCCATGATGGTCAGCTGCATGAGGGACGTCCCCAGCACACCTGAAGAAAGTCTCTCTCACACACACACACACACACACACACATATATGGAGCAAATCCAGGTCAAACGTTTTGTTCATTTGAAAAACAAAAAAAATGAAGTGGGGAGGAAGGGAGAGAGATGGGTGCGGGGGGAAGAGAGTGGGGGGCAATGGGAGAGTGGGGGCAGAAACAGATAGAGGGGGAAAAGAAGAGAGAGGGTGGGGAGAGGGCCAGAAACAGATAGAGGGGGAAAAGGGAGAGGGTGCCTGTGGGTAAGAGACAAGGAGAAGAGACGTGAGGAGGATCATCGGGATGTGAGAAAACATTCATAGATCCAATTATTTTAATTTGATGTACCTTCATTTAGTTATTTCATGTTTGTATCTACATTATATAATGTGGTTGTTAAAGTGTATTTCTGTATATGCTTTTCATGTTTAGTGAGTCTCTGTGCATAACAACATGTTAGAGTGTCTCTGTGTAAGTACTTTTATATCTTTTATATGCGTCTCTGTGTACATGTACATGATAACAGCAGGAATCAGAGGTTTATCTCAAGTACTAACTGTAAATCACAGCTTTCACCACGCGATACACCGACACATCACATCATTCACAGCCGTACGGCTGCAGTCTGTCTGGACTCCTCACTTACCTTCAGCTCTGTTGAGTGCAGCAGAAGGCGTCTTCATCTCCTCTTCACACTCCTGAGGCCTTACGGTTACTTTCTGCAAGTTTCTCTCTGGAAAACTTCAGTGTGTGTAGTTTGAAACTAACTGACTGAATGTGCCACAGACCTTATGCTGAGGTGAACGGAGCTTAGAACATGGAGCTTAGAACATGGAGCATAGAACATGGAACATGGAGCTTAGAACATGGAACATGGAGAAATGTTCCATCATGATGTCACGTCTCTATGGTTACAGTGAAGGTATCTTGAATATGGAAATGAGCCTTTAAAGTAAACGTGTGTGTGGACGGTGTATCTGTATTGATGGAGCTCATCCACTTCACATGCTGCATAAAACACTTTGCTCTGTTTGTTTTCTATGACCCGTTCATCTTGATCTTGAAAGCAAACACTTTAAAGAATAAATAAAGAACGATTTTTGATTTTGGTCCATTGTTTCAAGTCGGAAATATATAAACTCTTGAATCCGGGTCGTTAAACCTCCCGTTCGAGCCCTCTTGTCTGCAGTCGTTATGCTAAGCTAACCAGCTACCGATGCTAAACCGACACATTTAAAACAATACCAGTGTCTGAACCCATACATGAAATTGAACAATGAACAATACCCTAAATATAGACAAATAAAAACCACTTGGCTTCAAACTACAGCTTCGAATTGTTTAACTTCAAACTATGAACAATATATGAATTGTTTAAAGTTTACAGTATTATTGCAGTGTTTATCTACCAACAGCCAGAAGAGTAGTTAATTGGAATTTGGGGAATATTAATAATTTAATTTTAGATTCATGCTCATTGTGCAGGAAGGACAGATATGTAACATATATTGAAAAGCATTTACGTTAGATTGACCTTGTTTGTCTCAAAGTATTGACGTGCAACACAGAAGAGCTGCAGAGGACAGAATGTATTAATTGTATATTTAGTTGACCCTTGGTTGCGTAGAATAAAGACAAAGCGAAATAAATCAAAAGATCTCCCGTCATCTGCGGAAGGAAGTTAAGACATTTGTATGCAGCTTAACGACAAACAACACCCGAAGGAACGTCGCTTTTCGACTTTAATAACGGAGGGGAAACACCGACTTAAATACATGTGAATAGAAGGTAGCTGGCTAGCTAGCTGCTGTAGCCACACGGTCCCTTTACCTTTTGATAGTCCCTTCAAAACCCCAAAAGGGATTAACGGAGTAAGAAGGGTTGTGAGTTTGGTTTTAAAGGATTAACGAGAAAACGACTGTCCCCTTCCGTTTTACCGCTTTTGATTAAAAACGAAAAACGAGAAAAGAATGTTTTCATTTTCTGTTTTTTACGGTAAAAGGGACTATCAAAGGGTACACGGACCCTACACCGAAACTGGAGTTGCGTTCCGGTACGGTAGTTACCGGCTGAGCACCGGCCCTCGGTACCCAACCCTACATGAGAGGGGTCAAACCGATGAGGAAGATTTTCACACGAATCGGGTAAGAAGTTGATATTCTGATTTTCAAACGGGGCTTCCTGAATTATAACGGGTGGTAACAGATTACAAAGACGGGTATTTAGTTGCACATTTATTTATTTATATTTAGTTTTTTTTTTTTAATTATTTTTTTTCTCTCTCTTCTTAGAAAATCCAAATTTCGGTTATTTGATTGGGCTTCTAATGATGATAACTTGTCTTTTTATCCGGTTATTTGAAAAATGTGTATAAAATTATAAGAGTATGTCACGTTCGGTCACGGTACGGGCGGCAAAGATCCACGCGCAGAGGGAGGTCACAAAATAAGGGTTTTAATGTTCAACAGAAACAGCGAGCCGAGCTCGATGGCAAAACATAGAACAAAAATGTATTCTCTAGGAGACCAGCTAGGCAAAAGGCAAAACGAAAGATAATCCTCGGGACAGGGGAATCTCCTCCTTGGAGAACGAAGCTCGACAGGAGCCCGCAGGATGCAGCCCCTGAGGCACGACGCTGGAGGCCGGACGAGCAAGACTTGGCTGTGCGCAAACAGAGAAGGTCTTGAGGCTGCTGGACAGGGGAAGGGTTGGCTCACAAGAATAATCCGACAAGACACAAAGGGAACACATGCAAGATATAGACAGGGTGATTAGACATGACGAGAAACAGGTGTAACAGCAAACGGCGCGGCCACTGATTGAAATGAGCGGCAGGTGGATGGGAAGGCTATGTGAGAAGTGGGTGTGTGTGTAGAGGTGAGACTAATGGGCAAATGAGTGTGTCAGTGAATGTATATGGCAGAGGGGGAGAGAGAGAGAGAGAGAGACCTGGATCCTGACAGAGTAATTGTACGGTATTTCCGGTTAATCAGCATCCAACTTTTTACTGAGGAAGACAGGGAGCAATGTGCGCATTTACGATTGTATTCAGACTAACTATCTGAAAATCGCATAATTGTGACCCTTGACCAAAGGGGAAGACAGGGGCAATTGACAATTGTGACCCTTGACCGAAGGGGAAGATAGGAGGGATTTTGAGAGTTCACTGAAATCGCAAAATCTCAGCCCTTGACCTAACAGGAAGACAGGAACAATATCGGGGTTTTCGGACAGTAGTCTGAAAACAGATATTTGCGCCCTTGACCTATATTTATTAACCAATAGTTCTGGTTGGGTTTTAACTTGTATTTTTCCTACGTAAAAGAAAATCAAGACTTATAGTGACGACTATATTTTAAGTAATAAAAGTATACTTCACCACGCCTGAAAGATGGGTGGTGTACACGGTAAAGGTAAAAAGGAAATGGGTTCTCCGGAGGGACCCATTGTGGATCTGATGAGAAGGAAATATGGAGATCAATCTCTAGAGTTTTGGCCCGAGTGGTCAAAAGATTTTGGGTTCCCTGCAAATGGTTCTTTCAGTAGAATAAAACTGAACATGTTACAAACAGGCTTAGAGGGAAAAGAGAAGGGTATAAAAACTCAGAGGGTGATAAAAGGCAAAGACTTGGAGGACATTGAGAAACAAAGTAAATGGTTAAAATGGTGGGAGGATGAATGTGAATGTAGAGAAAGGAAACAAATGGCTAAAGAATTGACATGCGCAAAAACCACATTGGTTGAAAAAACAGATCCAAATGTTATTGAACAAAATGACCGATGTGCTTCTTCTCCCTTGTATCCGAGTCTCACAGGGGCTGGCGGCCCTCTCCTCAACACATGCCCACCGCCGTACCCTGCTTCATCTGCGAACCAGCAACCTCCGTCTGCAGGGTCACATATCAAAGTTCACTACACCCGACAGAGGGAGGAAAAGGAAGCGGCAGTGAAAGCAGCACAGGAACGACTCCTCGGCGAAGAGGAGGAAAAGAGACAGGCTGCTCTCCTCACTCGCTCTCGCTCTCCAGGAGCAACCGGAGGGGACACTTCTGCCATCAACAAACTGATTGCAGAGCAACCATCTACATCAGATGTTGTTTCCCCCTCTTTCGACCCAGAGGGAGTTCCCCCGGATGCAAAATCTGTGCTCCAAACCCCAATGATTCAAGTACCAGGACACTCAGGTCCCATACTTGTTTTCCGGCCTTGGACTGATACGGACATTAGAGCTGCAATGGCTCATCTCCCGCCGATACAGCACTCGGGAAGACTGTTTGCTGAAGCATTCATGGACTTCTGTAAGCAATTCCTGCCCAACTTTGCTGAAATTCGACGTGTTCTAATGAGTCACGTGGGTCCGACTCACTACCAAAAGCTCAACCAGCTGGTTGCAGGAGACACCAGTGCGGCCGATGTTGAATGGAGTTCAAATCAAAATAACAGAGAATGTCCACAAAATGCACCTCGTAGAGGATGGGGGCGTGGACGGGCCAGACGAGGAAGGGGTGGCAACGCACATTCCGATTGACGTGAGGCGGACGGGGAGGAGGCTGCATGTGAGGGGGAGACGGCAACCATGCTGAGGCCTCACATGATAAGGGAAGTAAAACACACACACACCGCAGCCTGCAATGAAGAAACGCTTTCTGCACTAACTCCCTGCACGCACACTCACACTCACACTCACACACCGGAGCAACAACAAGCTCTCATGGACATCACAGAGCAATTGAGAACACAAAAGCTTTCACTTAAACACACATACGCAAAGTTTTCAGGAAAATCATTGAAAATATGCCCACCACTATGGTGCAAATTCAAGGGAAACTTTTATCGTTTTTGGTTGATTCGGGGGCTACACATTCTGTAATACAACAAAAGTATTTTCCAGGTCAGAAACTTAGTGGAAAACAGGTTTTCTCACAAGGAGCTTCAGGGATGACTATTGTAGAGAGATTTACGGCACCTATGACCAGTACACACACTGACTCAACTGACCCTGAACCAGACATCACAGTAAAACATTCCTTTTTGCTGTCCTCTTGCTGTCCCATTAATCTAATGGGCAGAGACCTCATGTGTTCTTTCGGCATTAGCCTCATCTCCACTCCTACAAGTGGTTGCAAGTGGTGAGATGCAGAGCCATTGACCAGATGGCAAAGACAGTTATAAGTGATCCAATGTTTGTGTACCAGTGGTGGCTTCCGGTTGACTCACAATCAGAATTGTCCCACCTGGCAGCATCACGCGTCCAGCCTGAGGCAGAGTGCATGGATGCTTCATATCTCCACTGCACAGCTCATGTGTCACATGGGCCAGATAAGCAATATGATGCATTATTTCTACAGGATCTGAATGATCAAATTGCATGTATGACATTGTTTTGGTCCACACTTAAATGTGCTGTTTCCGTTTCTCTCACCCCCTCTCAGCAGCACCTCTTTAATGTGGACTCTTCTTTCCCACACATCTCCTTGTCTAAAGCAGCAACAGACCAATGGAGAGATTTGGGACCCTTTGTCGCAGCGTGCGAGGCATTGGCAGATTGGGAGGCTACACCAGATCCACTTGTGATGCGCTCTCCGTCGACAGGCTTCTTTAAACAGCCATTCGCATTTTGCACACCTGCTCTCAGATCTGTTTATGTCATGGATGAAAATAACATATTTTCTGACACACACACTGATACATTTTTGACTAATGTCTCCTCTATTTCTCCTGCCCTCAGTTCTGTCCCAGACACCTTGTGGGCAGCGCATAAATATGACGTGGGACTCATCAAAAAATGTCAACCTGTGGTCATCACTCCTCGATCAGACTTCCGTCCCCGCAAACATCAATACCCACTGCGCCAAGAGGCCATTGACGGTATAACACCGGTGTTCAACTCCCTCTTAAAGGCCGGAGTCATTGTTCCATGTCCTGACTCGCCGGTAAGAACACCTATTTTTCCAGTTAAAAAGATCAGAGATGCAGGCAAACCAACTGAGTGGCGCTTCGTGCAGGACCTAAAAGCCGTTAATGCAGCCGTCCACGCACGAGCCCCAAATGTTCCCAACCCGTACACCATTATGGCACAGGTTCCACCTGATGCTCGATGGTTTTCCGTGATTGACCTCTCAAATGCTTTTTTCAGTGTCCCTGTGGACATTGACAGTCAGTTTTGGTTTGCGTTTAATTTCAATGGCAAGCCTTACACTTTCACACGCTTGTGTCAGGGCTACACAGAATCACCTACGATCTACAACGAGGCACTCAGGGAAAGTTTGGAGAGCCTCACTTTGTCTCCAGGAACAGCGCTTTTGCAGTATGTTGATGACTGTTTAATTGCAGCTCCAACACAAAAGCAGTGTGAACAGGACACTCTCAAATTGCTTCAACACTTAGCAGCGGAAGGACACAAGGCCAGCCTATCCAAACTACAGTTTGTTTCACAGAACGTTCATTTCCTAGGCCATAACATTTCCGGTGAAGGGAAGACACTATCACCAAAACGCATTGCCTCAATTGTAACACTTCCAAAACCACAAACCAAGAAACAGATGATGTCATTTTTGGGAATGTGTTCCTACTGTAGGTCATTTATTCCAAATTACTCCCAACTCGAGCAACCTCTGTCCTCATTGATACATGGGAAAAATCTCAGCGCGCATGATAAAATTCAGTGGCTCCCTGCAGCCTCTCAAGCTTTCACGGACATGAAATGCGAGTTACAAGTTCCTCCGACTTTGGGTCTTCCTGATCCTCACAAACCGTTCACACAAACCGTTGACGAACGTTCTGGATGTATGACATCAGTGCTCCTACAATCCCATGGCGATAAACTACGACCAGTAGCTTATTTCTCCGCAAAACTCGATCCGGTAGCAGCAGGCTTACCACAGTGCCTTCGAGCTGTGGCAGCTGCTGAAAAGGCTCTTACAGCCTCTCGTGACATTGTAGGCTATGCTACGCTAACATTATTGGTTCCACATTCGGTTTCACGGATTCTTCTCGAACAGAAGTCGTCTCATTTATCTGCAGCGCGTTACCTTCAATATCACACATGTCTCCTAGACATGCCGAATGTTACAGTAAAACGCTGCAATGTCCTCAATCCTGCATCTCTTCTCCCCACTCCGGAGGATGGAGAGGAGCATAATTGTTTGGCTGAGCTGGAAGCTCAGTGCACACCTCGACCAGACCTCGCAGACACACCTCTGCTCAACAGTGACATGGTAATGTATGTTGACGGATCTGCTACACAGGATCCCCTGACTGGTTCTAATCTTGTGGGTTTCTCTGTGGTTTCAGACTCAGCTGTTCTGTGTTCCGGCCCTCTTCCATGTCACCTCTCAGCCCAAGCAGCAGAATTAATCGCGCTAACAGAAGCTTGTAAACTAGCTAAGGATAAAACGACAACCATTCACACTGATTCCAGATACGCTTTTGGCGTGGTTCATGATTTCGGCGCGCTGTGGAGACACAGAAATTTTCTCAAATCAGATGGCAAACCAGTGTTACACCACACTCTGATAGCAGAACTATTGGATGCCATTTTGTTGCCCACAGCTATTGCCGTTTGTAAATGTGCAGCGCACACATCCGGCACAGGCGACATCGCAAAGGGGAATGAGCGAGCAGACTTAGCTGCAAAACCGGCTGCTAGACGTCCTCTTCCCAAACCATCACGCCCAGTTCCTGCCATGTGTTCTCTTCCCTCCTCTCTTGCAGCCGTGCAGTCCCTCTCTACTTCAGATGAGAGACGTTTTTGGTCCTCCTCAGGCTCCAAATTCATAGACTGCATCTGGTATGGTCCAAATGGTAATCCATGCTTACCTAAACATTTCTTCCCTCACTATGCGAAATTGACTCATGGGTTAGACCATGTGTCAAAAGGGGGAATGTTAAGTATCATTGATGCAACATGGTTCACAAAAGGCTTTGCAGCTTACGCACAAAGGTTCTGCCAAGCGTGCATAACATGTGCAACTCACAATGTAGGTCGTTCAGTACAGGTGTCACATCATGCAGCACATCCACCGCCTGCAAGACCATTTGAACATGTAATGATGGATTTTGTGGAACTCTCCCCATCGGAAGGTAAGAAACACTGTCTTGTAATGGTAGACATGTGGTCCAAATGGGTTGAGGTGTTTCCCTCCAGTAAGCAGACAGCCTCCACAGTGGCTAAAGCCTTGATTTCAGAGATCATTCCCCGCTGGGGAATCCCAAAGCAAAATTTCTAGCGACAATGGTTCACGTTTTGTCAACCAAGCAATCACAGAATTAAGTGCATACCTGGGTATTGACTTAGAAACACACTGCGCATACCACCCAGCTAGTGGAGGAGCGGTAGAGAGAGAAAATGGAACATTGAAAACAAAACTGGCCAAATGTTGCACAGACACAGGTCTACCGTGGACAAAAGCACTGCCCTTGGTTCTGATGTACATGCGGATGAGGAAACGAACACGCAGCAACCTAAGCCCATTTGAAATCCTTTTCGCAGTTCCTCCCCATATAGGTGTGGAAGCTCCAGGAACACCACTCCCTTCCACCACAATGTGCGAGAATGACATGTTAACCTAATGCATTCGACTGTCTTCCACTTTGTCTGATGTAAGAAAACAGGTTGTAGCTGCACTTCCGAGAGAAGCAACGGGTCCACTACAACGACTGCAACCAGGTGACTTCGTGGTGGTAAAGGACTTCAGGAGGAAAAGTTGGAAAGCTAAACGGTGGCAGGGTCCATTCCAGATTCTCCTGGTCACCCAAACAACGGTCAAGGTAGCTGAAAGAGCAACTTGGGTCCACGCATCCCATTGCAAGAAGGTTCCAGATCCAGTACCAGCAGTGGGCTCAGGCGACCCTACCTCCACAAAAAGTGTCAATCAACCGACACCACCGATCCAGTGACCACGGACGGGCAGTTGACCGGCAGACACACAGTGCATTGTGATCTGTGTTGACTGTCTACAACGCGGGTGCCTCACAAGAAAGAAGGTTGGCAGACTCCACATCCCAACGTGTACCTGCGGACCAACACAAGAAGAAGAACACGGCCAGGACCCCTCCACATAGACACAGTAGTCGTTTTTGCCACGACAGTTTTATTCATATTATTGCTTGCTTCAGTTTCATTGTATCTCAGCATCTTTTTGTGATTCCGTAGTCCGCTGCCTAAAGAGTGGGTCTCTCTTATCATGGAACGACAGCGTTCATGGAACCCCCTCAGACGACTGGGGGGGACTCGTGTAACCATGTGTTTATTTGCAGGTGTCACTTTATTTGTGTTGATTCCATATTTTGTCCTCCACCAGAAACATTTAGACGACTTACTTGACCGACCCAACAACTCAACTCACTCTAACTCGACCGTTCGCAACCGCACCAAGCGAGCACTGACCCGCCTAGACAACCGGTTCGAAAATGGGATGAACCCATTGAACAAATATTCTGCAAATATGTGGTGGCGCTATGCTCAACACGTAGCGACAAAAGAAAATGCTTCCGACTGTTACGTATGTTCTCCGCTACACATCAGCACTAATCAACCACGGCTAGCCGTAGCCCCCCTGGGGAAGTCTGAAGGATGTTTCTGCGGGCTCTCGGTTAGTGGGTGGTATGTGCCCCCCATAGTCCTGTATATATCCAACGATAGCGACAAAGATTCTTTGTTTATTTATGAGTTATCCCCATGGGAAACAATAGATGATTTGGACTGTGCACAATCTCACGATATCAAACGATACACGGCTAACCAAACGTCTACATTCGCACTCCAGGCTCAGGAAAGCCGAACACGGTTTCCTCTCTGCCATGCTCGTGATGGGACACATCCAGTGGGGAAAACAGACCCTGCAAGGTGTGACACGATCCTCATTGCAGGAAACCATGCGTTTAATGATTTAAATTGCAATAAAGACCATTTCCCACCTTTCCGAAACGACTGCGCCAAAAACCTCAACAGGAGCTTTTGCCAAGCTAAGGGCACTGCAGAAAGGGCCGCAAAAGTGCCCATTCATCTCCAAAAATGGTCGTGTTCTGGCTGGACTTTCACTCCAGTAAATCCACGAGATTGCCCGCCCAATGTTAATTGTTCTGTTTTCCATTTCACTTTCCTCCCTGGGAAGAACGGTACTTATCCAGTGACCGAGGGATGATGGCTGTGTGGCACCACCCTCCGCGTGTCTCTCCCCCCTCAGTGGAGCGGAATATGTGCTCCTGTTCGCGTTACTGATCATACTTTTATTCTCACAGCTACAACAGGGACAAGCAAACGAACAAAACGAATGGCCGCATTGGACACTGGCCTTAACCCGGAAGTCAATTTTGCGCCACACAACTCAATCTGGGGCAGCGATGTGCCTGACGAGTTCAAACACGCCAGTACGTCAGTTAAAGTTTTGTGGGGACTGTTTCCATGGACAGGAGTGGGAAAAAACACGCTACGACTTGAAACCGTTGATTACCGTTTCAAAAGCTTTGTAAACATGACTCTAGCTGGCCTTAAGGGTATTCGCGAGGAAATGACCGCCATGCGTTTAATGATTATGCAGAACCGCATGGTACTAGACCAATTGACCGCTGCCCAAGGAGGTGTTTGTGCTATCGTAGGAGAATATTGCTGTACGTTTATCCCTGAGAATGACAAAGACGAAGGCATAATCCATCAGGCGATACAAAACATGACAAAACTTCAGGAATCTGTGACAAGAGACAAATCTCCCTCCCCCAGATTGGCTCACACGGGTGTGGTATTCATGGAAAGGAACACTAATACAAGCAGCTACTATCCTCTGTGTTCTCTTCGCATTCGTAATTTGCGGTATCCCATTGATCCGTCATACGATTGCCCAACTCCTGGCGAAACAAATGGCTATGTACAGCCTGGGGTCACCTGATGACTCACCACCAAACTTGTTCCCTAGACGCGACTCTGACAATAACCCCAACAGTGACTCGGACTCCCTTGACGAGCTGAACACTTACGACCTCGACACGTACGCATAGTGACATAGTGACACACTGTCTGTGTGCATTCCTGGTGTTCTAAATGTTTTTGGTTTCACAGTAGCTTGCTAAAACAATGAGAAATAACATTCTCACAAAAACAGCTTTTATCCCTGCATTTATTAGTATGTAACGTAGATATGATTGATATAATGACCTTTCAACAATATTCTATATCTGAGGCGGTGGATATTGTGTGAAAGGGGATCAAGTTCTGGTATTGTGATTTAAACATGTTCTCATTCCTTTTTTATTTCAATACTGTACACATGACATCTGGGGTGTAACGCTCAAATCCTGTGAGAAGGTTTCCAGTCTTTATCTTCTCCTAAACAGATTTCTTCCTATTTTCCCATTTCGGAGGGTTTTTTTAGGGAGTTTTTGTTCTGTGGCAGGAAAAGTTTTGTGAGCGATGTCCAGATGTCAATGTTTTGTGATATTTGATGTGGCAAATTATCAGATGGTAAATTTTTAGAGTAGTCATTCTAAATTGATTGCATAGTTTGTGATTATTATGTAATCAAAAGAGTGGAATGTAATGAGAAAATGATATGTGACCCTTTTAAATGCTTCATTTGTATAACCAGTTTATTAGTTGCAAGTGCTTAGGTCACAAAGGCCCTGACATACGAACTGATGTCTCCCACTTGGATTAGATGTTTCCAGCGTCATAGCTGTAGAGATTGAACAAAGTGTTTGTTATGTCTATGACCACCTTTGTTTAAGCATGTTGGGAGAGCAAGGACACGGTCAAAGAACTGATGTGTCTCACATGGACAAGGTGTTCCCAGTACCCTGGCTGTAGAGACTCAACAAGATGGTTAACGTCTCTGTTGACGCCACCGATATCTAAGTTTAGGTATAAGAACTGCCTCGATGTGTTGGGAAGAAAAGGAGGTTCTTGACAGTCTACTGACCACGTAGCTGTTGTGACCCTTTTTCCCTTGCAAGGAAATAAACGGAGAAAAGACATACTTGACTCAGAGCCTTTGATTCTTACTTAACGATTGTCTGTGCAAAATCTTCCACCACAGTGTTTAGGGGAGAACTGCAAACACACTATCTATCATTTAGAGATTAGTTGTTGGGTGCCAGGGGCGGCTGTGGTGTTGCTGATAATGACTAAATGTAGCAATGTCGGGAGGACGACCAAATAATCTTAATTAATATACGAGCAACGCCACCGTGGGAATTTCACCCCCGGAATTAATGACATGGAGCACCTAATTATGGTCAGCAACAGGACACAGATTCGAACAACACCGGCACTAGACGTGATTCCATTACACAAAATTATACGTTTATTTATGAGTACATCGTTCTTAAAAGACAGTCTCGAGGCTAGTGATATGGTCTATAAATTGATACACGATTAGACCAAAACAATGAAAAATGCTTAAAAGTCATCCATGTTACAAAAAGAAATAAATCAAACCAGGAAAAGGGGACAGAAGACTGAGGGCTCGCTGGCAGAGATGACTTCTGAGAAAAAGGTGGGGGTGGACGGTCCCTAATGTCACAGCAAAGAAAACCACACAGCTGAATATATGATGAAGTAATATCAATCAAACGAAGGGGACCGCCACCACCAGGCTCAGTCAACCACTCTTACCAGCAGCCCAAGAAACTCCTGTTCCTTAAATAAAGAAAGAAAACAATTAATAAACACAAAATATCGGCCACGGGGCCCACACACTCAAACAAAAACAAAGAAAAGAATGATTAATTCACAAAACGAGTTCAGACAGAACAGCAGTGGAGGGGGTTTCCGCAATATCTTGTGGGGCTTGCCTCCGCAGGTGATCCGCTGGTCAGCCGTGCATCAGGCCAGTGCCGCTTGGCTGCAAATTAACACATCGCTTAAAACAGCTGGCCAGAGCAACTGCAATCACAGTACAGATGAGACAGCCTACCGTCGGAATATGGTGTCACACTTGAATACACCAGGCTGGAGAACCACGCTCTTTCAAGCCAACTCAGCCGACAAGCTGGTGAGTACCGTTGATGGCACAGAATGGGAAGTTGCCACACCAGCTTCCTGCAGGCACGCTCCCTCAGCCGCAACCTCCAAACCACGGCTGACTATGCAGACAGGCGCATCAGCTACCACCAAACAATGCCCAACAAATGATATTACCCTAACTTACCCAAAGCCCACGAATGCCACGACCAGGTGAGTCTCACAGGAGCCCCCAAGCAACCATTATACCCCCGAGAAGCGGAAAGGAAGACCCACCACAGGTAGGTGTACTGAAACATATACTCTCCAGGGGAGAGCCCCGCCCTGTGATCACAACGACGGGGAATAATTGTTTGCAGCTGGGTATCCCACCGTGATTGGAGGTGCATAGGTGGCAAGCCACCTGAGTTAGACCAACCCACTAGACAGGTAAATTGAAGTGGACTGAGCCACTCTGTCACATTTACCCCCAGCTTTTGCATCGTCGCCCCGGCGATGCAAAAGCTACGGGACGGGGGGGGGAAAGGTCTAGAGGTTAACACCAAGGCCGATGGAAGGCCACCTGAACATTGGACACAGCCCTCGGCGGTTCAACAGGGTTATTGTCAAAGCAACCAGCAGGCCGTGGAAGATGATGGACGTTAGGGTGCCTGCCAGCAGTGGACCGACCAGTCCGACGAACAGCGGGTTGACAGACACCGACCGGTTCTGATGGAGATGGACAAGTACTTAGTGTGTCGGCCGGGCCCTTTGCCAGAGGCGCATCAAGGACAGGCAAGTCCTTCGCCACAGCGGGTCCCCTAGTAGTTGGGTAGCCGGTTCCAGTGGTTTCAGAGACCATGACCCACAGATCATCATCGCTGGAGGAGTTACCCTCCGTTACTGTTGGTAACGGTGGTGAAGGAACGGGAAGGGCCACCGTAGCAGGCCCCACTTGAGCCTTCAACATGTTGCGGTGCACATTCCTCAATCTCTCCAAATTGTCTACCGGTGCAATAGTATACACCGGACCCTCGCCATGAGGCGCTCTAAGCACCTGATATACCACAGAACTCCAAATGTTGTGGATTTTATGACGGCCCCTGACACTGTTGTCTCTCATATAGACAAGCTGTCCCACCCGCAATGGTTCATCATGGACCCGCTGGTCATACCGCTCCTTGCGGCGACCAGCCGCTGCCAACAGACGATCATGCGCCCCCTCAAAAGCCATTCTAAGTCTGGCCTGATGCTCGACCACCCAATCCTGTACTTTCCCGGGTACAGGGTCGCGGACCCGACCCAACAAAAAGTCAACAGGAAGCCCAGGGTCGCGGCCGAACATCAGGAAGAACGGAGATTCCCCTGTTACCTGGTGGGGCGTGGTGTTATAACAGAACAGGACCTGCGGAAGACATGACGTCCAGTCATGCTTTCGTGAAACTGGAAGCGTGCGCAGGAGGTTGTGTAGGGTTCGATTGAACCGCTCACACTGTCCGTTCCCGGCAGGATGGTATGGGGTAGTGCGGGATTTCTCCACCCCATACAAACAACAAAGTTGCCGTATCAAGGCACTCTCAAAACTGCGGCCTTGGTCGGAGTGGATGCGGCTCGGTACCCCAAACTTAAAAAACCATTCGTTCAACAAGACTTGAGCCGCGGTGGAAGCACGCTGATCCCGAGTTGGGACAGCCACTGTGTACTTACTGAACACGTCAGTCATTACGAGGACATTTTCCATGCCAGTGCTGGAAGACTCCAAGATCGTGAAGTCCATGGCAACAATCTGGTTTGGACGGGCTGCCAACAGGTGCCCCATAAAGCTGTGAATGACTGGTCCAGAATCCTTTGCGACCTGACACCGCTCACATTCTTGGACCCACTGCTTTATGTCCGAGCACATCCCTGGCCAGTAGCACCGTTCTCGAACCAATTCAGTTGTTCGATCGATTCCTTGATGTCCGTGCGCTTGGTGGAGCTGCCTCAGTGTCTCCTGCTTTAGACAAGCTGGCAAGATCAGCTGGAGGTTCTCTTCTCCACCATTTGATCGGAACACTCTGCGGTACAGAATACCATCTGTCTCAACCAGGCGGTCCCACTGTCGCAACAATGCCAAGGCTGGCTTGGACAACTCTCGCCTTTCCTCCAGGGTCGGTGGAACCTGCCGCCTCCAAAAAACCATAACCTCCTCTAAGAGGGGATCACCATTCTGCATCGCATGAATGTCCACACACGAGTAGGACGGAAGAGCAGATATCACCGCCTGAGATGCTGAGGGTAGCGAGTCCGAATGAGTAGCTTGCTGAAGTACAGCTGGGACTGATGTGCCTGGTAGAGCCTGTTCAAATAAGCCATGGTCCGAAATGTACTGCCGAGAAAGTGCATCAGCATTTCTATTGCTCCGGCCAGATCGATATTTAATTTCAAAATTGAAAGCAGCCAGTTGTGCAGCCCACCGATGTTCTGTGGCCCCCAATTTGGCAGATTGCAGGTGACTTAACGGGTTGTTATCAGTGAAGATAACACACTTGTGGCCCAACAGGTATTCCCGAAACTTCTCAGTCATAGCCCATTTCAGGGCGAGAAACTCCAATTTCATTGAACTATAATTGTCCATATTTCTTTCAGTGGGCCGAAGGCCTCGACTGGCATAGGCCACTGGCCTAATGCTACCTTCTTGCTCTTGGGACAGGACAGCCCCTAGGCCATTGTGACTTGCGTCAATCTCCAGAATAAAAGGGCAAGAAAAGTCTGCATATGCCAAAACTGGGGCTGAAACCAACTTGGCCTTCAAAGCCTCAAAGCTCTCATCACACAGAGATGTCCATTCCGAACCAAGATCTTGTTTCTGGCGTCGTTTGGACTTGGTACCCGCTTTTTCTGCCACTAGCTTATGAAGAGGGGCTGCCAACTGGGCAAATCCCTCTACAAAGCGTCTGTAATAGCTTGCAAACCCCAGAAAAGAACGCAGCTCTGAAACATGGCGGGGACGCTGCCACTTAGAAACTGCCTCAATCTTTGTCGGGTCGGTGGAAACACCATTCGCCGAAATAACATGCCCAAGATAGCGAACTTCTTTCTGAAAGAATGAGCACTTCCCCAAATTGACCTTTAATCCTTCCTTCTGTAGGCGACTCAAAACAACGTCCAGACGTTGGAGATGTTGAGTGAAGGAAGACGAGAACACAACAATGTCGTCGAGATATAAGAGAAGGGACTGGCAATGTTGAGCTCCGAACATCCTCTGCATTAGCCGTTGAAATGTACTTGGGGCGTTACACAGCCCAAAAGGCATCCGGTTCCATTCAAAAAGGCCAAAGGGTGTGCAGAAGGCCGTTTTAGGCTTATCCTGTTCCGCCACTGGAACTTGGTTATACCCACTGGCCAAATCCAAAGTTGAGAACCAACAGGCACCAGAGAGGGCATCAAGACTCTCCTCTATACGAGGGAGGGGAAAAGCATCCTTCCTGGTCTTACTATTAAGGAGCCGGTAGTCCACGCACAGGCGTAGACTGCCATCCTTTTTCCTAACCAGAACAATAGGTGAAGCATAGGGGCTGCTGCTCTCCTTAATCACCTTGGCCTCCAGAAGTTGATTAATATGGGCCTTTGCCTCCTCATACTCCGATGGAGGGATGCGCCTGTATCGTTGTCGCACCGGGACATCGTCAAGCAATGGTATGTTATGAGAAATAAGCTCGGTGCACCCCAAGTCACCCACATGTGCCGAAAAGACAGAGCTATACTGGCGCAGAAGGTGCCGAGCATCAACTTCGTCTTGGTCAACCAAAGCTGTTAAGTCTACCTCCTCTATACCACTCTGCACAGGGCCACCAGCCGTGCAAGAGGAAACTGTAGCCATGGTTGATCTCACTTCAGTAACCCCAGTGGGTAAACTGACTACTTTGGCACTACCAAGACTGCCCAGTGTGGTGCGTGGGTAGAGGAGGACTTCAGTAGTCCCTACGTTAACTACAGGGATGTACACTGTACCTCGGACAACTTTGATAAGGCAGGGGGATGCAAGGAGCCCTGCCGGAAGCCCAGATGCCCTGGGCTCAAATAGCACCACTGGACTGGAGGGCTGTTCTGGACAGGTGCTCGCGATGAACTGCATGACCCCACCAGGCAGGCGTACTGCCTGTGGGCCTCGAACTCTCACCATTCCAGAGAGGTCCCTGGATTGTTGGGTGGTTGACTGGTGGCATTGCTGTAGGGCTTCAAGAACTGAATCAGGGGCCTGGTTAACTACCGGCAACGTGAACAGCCCAGTGCCATGTGCTCCAAAGAGCTCTTGGTAACAGCGTCGGATGACGTTCATCCCCAGGATTCCGGGGACTGAAGACGACCCCCCAGGAGGGTCTCGCACCACCAGTATCCCACAACCCTGAAACACCTGGTCACACAACGTCACATCCAGCTCAAGATAGCCGATCTATGGAATTGCCAAGCCATTGGCCGCTCGAAGTTGAAGCCAATGACAAGATTGTAGGCGCTCCTGGCCCCAAGATGAAAAATGCGCCAAAAAGAAACTCTCTATTATAGTGGATACCATGGATCCAGTATCCACCAAGCATGGGACCTTAATGCCTCCCATCAAAAGATTGAGTTGGGGACAAGATGACACTAGTTTACCCACGGCCTCTCCCGTTGAGTCGATTGACTCCCCACCTGAGCTGTGACTCGTGAACTCAGAGGGTTTCAGTTTTCCGAATGGGAAGCAGGAGCGGAAGGTCTTGGCATACTTGTACTTAAACCAAGTGCCGAACCAGCATGAGCGGGAGCTTGTCGGCTATGACACTCCCTGGCAAAATGGCCTGGCCGCTGACACCTACGACATATTACAGGGCCCGTACGACGAGGGTGAGGCGGAAAAGAGGAAGTCTGCAGGGAGGCCACCGTCTGGGTGAGCTGGTTGAGTTGTTGCTGCTGTGGTTTCAACAGTTCCTTCAGCTCTCCCAATTCTGAGCTTGTTGCAGGAACCAGCGGTAGACGAGGACTACTCTGTACTCCATACTGTAGACCGTACACGGCTGGAAGAGAATGACTTCGCTCTCTAACGCCACCTGGGAGTCCCTCTCGTTCCCAGCGGATAGCTTCTGCACGCACTTCTATCAGGGTGACGTACGGCTGACGACGGACCAACTGTTTCAGTTCCCTACGAAGGGCCCCGTCAAGGACATGTTCCACAAATTGGTCTCGAAGAAGAACGGCCGAATTAAGCAGACCATCAGGTGCCCGCTGCTTAACCTGCTCCATCAGGGCCAAGGAGAACTCCTGCAAGGTTTCTCCTTGCTGTTGTGTCCTAGCGAAGAAGGCTTGCTGTAAAACTATATATGACCGAGTGCAACCATACAATTCTCTCAGGACGGCAAGAATCTGGACCGGGTCCGCTTGTTCAGTGCTAGTACGATATTTGATCTCGTTCCTTGCCTCTCCCTCTAAATGATCAAATATGAAGTGGGCCTGATCAGCAGCTGTCAAGCCGCGAGTGCGCATGCAGGCTTGAATTTCCTCTGCCCAGTCATCCACACCTATACCGGTTTTTCCATTAAATATTGGACACCGCCGGTCTCGTGGCACCACGACCAGTCGCTCGGTTATGGTAGCACTAGTCTCGGCTAAGGGAGCACCACTCACCGGAGCTGAAAGGGTTGGTGTGATTGAGCTTGGGCCAGCCTGCGAAGCATCCGTTTCCCGGCGCAGCTGCTCATTGTCTGCCTTCAGCTGTATAACAAGGTCTCTGAGCTGTTGCAGTTCCTCTTCCATGGTACCAGAGAGGGACAGGAGCAGAACCTGCTAGGCAAATTTTAGAAATCCAATAGTTAAGCCAAATTAATCCACTGCTGTTCTGTCTCTACAACCACTCACACAAATAACAAAACAAAAAATAATAATAATAATAAAAATGATAATATATATATTTATTTACAACAAAAAAAAAGGAATACACGTCCGGCTCAAAGTGCTGTCCTGCCAGCAACGCCAAGTTTGTAGCAATGTCGGGAGGACGACCAAATAATCTTAATTAATATACGAGCAACGCCACCGTGGGAATTTCACCCCCGGAATTAATGACATGGAGCACCTAATTATGGTCAGCAACAGGACACAGATTCGAACAACACCGGCACTAGACGTGATTCCATTACACAAAATTATACGTTTATTTATGAGTACATCGTTCTTAAAAGACAGTCTCGAGGCTAGTGATATGGTCTATAAATTGATACACGATTAGACCAAAACAATGAAAAATGCTTAAAAGTCATCCATGTTACAAAAAGAAATAAATCAAACCAGGAAAAGGGGACAGAAGACTGAGGGCTCGCTGGCAGAGATGACTTCTGAGAAAAAGGTGGGGGTGGACGGTCCCTAATGTCACAGCAAAGAAAACCACACAGCTGAATATATGATGAAGTAATATCAATCAAACGAAGGGGACCGCCACCACCAGGCTCAGTCAACCACTCTTACCAGCAGCCCAAGAAACTCCTGTTCCTTAAATAAAGAAAGAAAACAATTAATAAACACAAAATATCGGCCACGGGGCCCACACACTCAAACAAAAACAAAGAAAAGAATGATTAATTCACAAAACGAGTTCAGACAGAACAGCAGTGGAGGGGGTTTCCGCAATATCTTGTGGGGCTTGCCTCCGCAGGTGATCCGCTGGTCAGCCGTGCATCAGGCCAGTGCCGCTTGGCTGCAAATTAACACATCGCTTAAAACAGCTGGCCAGAGCAACTGCAATCACAGTACAGATGAGACAGCCTACCGTCGGAATATGGTGTCACACTTGAATACACCAGGCTGGAGAACCACGCTCTTTCAAGCCAACTCAGCCGACAAGCTGGTGAGTACCGTTGATGGCACAGAATGGGAAGTTGCCACACCAGCTTCCTGCAGGCACGCTCCCCCAGCCGCAACCTCCAAACCACGGCTGACTATGCAAACAGGCGCATCAGCTACCACCAAACAATGACCAACAAATGATATTACCCTAACTTACCCAAAGCCCACGAATGCCACGACCAGGTGAGTCTCACAGGAGCCCCCAAGCAACCATTATACCCCCGAGAAGCGGAAAGGAAGACCCACCACAGGTAGGTGTACTGAAACATATACTCTCCAGGGGAGAGCCCCGCCCTGTGATCACAACGACGGGGAATAATTGTTTGCAGCTGGGTATCCCACCGTGATTGGAGGTGCATAGGTGGAAAGCCACCTGAGTTAGACCAACCCACTAGACAGGTAAATTGAAGTGGACTGAGCCACTCTGTCACATAAAGTAACGTTAGACGGGAGGAAAAGAGATGTGATCGTGTCTTACCTGACACATAAATATGCCATAAACTTACATTACAGCCTAAATGGCCACATAACGTTGGTTAGCGTGAGCTTAATTGGATATATGGTTGAAGTGCACTTATTGTAAGTGGCTTTGGATAAAAGCATCAGCTAAATGACATGTAATGTAATGTAATACCACCACGTGTCTCCATGCATGTGTATGTCAATGAAACTAAGTCATACCTACTCTAACAAAAGATTGATGACATTATATATTTTGACCCCCTTTAAGGTTTAACCTTGATTACTACTTAATCGCTAAAAAAAGTTAGAGCTCCTCAAGTAGCATAGATCATAACATTTGACTTCATATTAAGAAGAAAATAAACTTTCACAAACAGAAGAAAGTCAGGCAAAATTAAAATTATGCATTCGTCCATTTCATCTGTAAATATTCTGTCAGACAAGAGATCATCAAAACATCTGAAAGAAATACCTCTATTTAAAGTTGTGCTGTTGTTTATCCAATTAGTGTTATCAATAGAAAATGCATTGGTCATAGTTTATCGATGGTAGTTCCCTTTATCTCCGGCCCTGCAGCACTACGTGATGAATACAAGAGTTGTGGCATTCTAATTGAATACGTTCAGATTGAAGGCGTATGTTTGATGGAAGTTCTCGACTGGTCGTTGATACCAAGGCAACATCCTTCCTTCTACTCCTTTGGGGCATCTCTATATTTCCCAGTGAACGGACAGAAAAGAGGTTTTAGATGAATGAAATCCCATTTCTTGAGCACACTTAATGGAAGTAATAAGTAGGTGGTACCATTTAATTACATGTCTTGTTTTTAATTAAATGTAGTAACGTCTCGTTATTAAGGCAATGTGACAGAACCTTTTTACCAGCTGCTTTTCTACTTTGTCGTTTTCCCTGTCAGAGCAGGTGCTGCTCGGCCGGCGCTCTGTTGTCTCCAGTCTGACTCGGGGAAGACTGTGAATTGTTTGTAACACTTCTACACAAGGTATTTCCGATGTTTAGGTTGTGGAGCCTCTCACGTGAAGTATTTGTTCATGGTTACGTGCAAATGCGTTTTTCCACCCGGGGTGGAGGCCTCAGTAAGAACCTTTGAATACCAGACTTCAATTGAGTCAACTGGTGGTTCATTTGGTTAAAAGATGGCACGAAAAAGAGATCTATCCGAGTGATGTTATAACTCGTGTTGGCTGACCTTTCTTAAATTCAGTAAACCTCACTTTGTTATTTTTAGTTCCAGTTTGATTGCCTGATATCTCTTATCTCTAATCTCTTTTTCTCTAATCTCTCTCTAATCTCTTTTTATTGGTGAAGCTTTAGATTTGTGGATCCTCATCCTTGGACCTGTGGCGCCACCTACTGGCTGAGATGCGCATCACTGCTCTGTGGCTGTCGGTTGAGATGCATCAGAGCTCAGATGCTGTTTCACAATCCTTTCTTTCACCCGCTTTGACTTTGTGTTGAGCTTGTGATGTTCATAGTGCAGAAATAAATGCCTCTTTGAACTGCAATATAATATATCAATTTTTTGTTTTAATTGATTGGCCTTAACTTGGATGACAATCACCACCACTTAGCAAAGCCACACATACTTTGCAGCACGTTTCTCACATAAGGACCATCGAAGCAACTGCATATGATGTAAACCTGTAAATTACAAAACATGTTCTCTTGAGCTGTTTGACCTCAAAACTGTAGATCCAGTCTAACAAATAAGTTTTATTTATTTTTTGGAATTGAATTATGGTTACCTGATAGATCCCTAACTTTCTGTTGGTAATGTTAGTTATCTCCACGCACTTCCCCTCATACAATGCATGAGGAAGTACTACTTATTTTATAGAGCCAACTATTACTTTACGACTTATTACTATGGGGGTGTGTCTTTTCTTAATATAAATGCTATAGGTGGTCAACCAACAAGCACAAAGTTTCTGACACATATACTTGGAAATATTTTAATTAGGATTATTTTAATGGAGGGTTAAATTGAGGATCAAATTGATCCAGAGGGTAAAATATATGAAGGTAAAAGGGAGATTAAGAACACGTTATCATAATTTAATTTACTGTCCGTCTGTGTGGGTTAGGGTCCATATTGCGACATCACACGGGCCAGGTGGTAGATGGGTGCCTACAGGAAGGACCACAACGAGGAAGCACGGACTCACTCGGGTTAAGTCGGATTAAGGAATCGTTTTTTCCTGACTCGCTTTATGTTCAATAATGGACTTTGTCGGATTTTTTTATATTGTTTGAATCAAATGACCTTAGCTGGTACGGGGGAATGAACCAATTTTTCTTCATTAAACACTGATGGTGGTTACTTGTCAGCTCTCACGCACTGCTGCACCCTCGCTGGCCCCAAGAAACGCCTGTGACCGTAAAATATTTTAATATGAGCGACTTGTCCTGCAGCAACATCATTGCTGTTTCACTTCATTTAAGTCAACAAGTAATAAAAAACACGTGATTCTCTTTGGTCTGAAAAAAAGAAAATGGATTCATTTGGTTTTATTTTTATTAAAATTTATTTTCAAATAATAATAAACACGTGACATATTTAACAAAAAAAAAACCACAATAAACGGGAGAGTGGGGCAGAAACACATAGAGGGGGAAAATGAGAGGGAGAGAGTGGAGGGTGGGGAGAGGGCCAGAAAGTGATAGAGGGGGAAAAGGGCCTGTGGGTAAATAGAAACGTTAGTGAGTCTTTGTGTGGATCTGGAGCTGCTCCTGAGGGGTCGACTCTCAGCGCGCCCCGGTGACGTGACGTCCTGATGATGTCCTGATGGCGTCCTGATGGCGTCCTGTTGGTCTGCAGAGACAAGGAGAAGAGACGTGAGGAGGATCATCGGGATGTGAGAAAACATTCATAGATCCAATTATTTTAATTTGATGTACCTTCATTTAGTTATTTCATGTGTGTATCTACATTATACATTGTGGTTGTTAAAGTGTATTTCTGTATATGCTTTTCATGTTTAGTTCCTGAGAAGAAAGAAAGAAAAGTTAGTAACACGTTAATGTTGTTAGTGTGTAGAACAAAATCTCCAACAGGAATCAGGAAACATTTATTGCCAAAAGACGAGTACGGCTCCTTTTTCCTTTTCCTTTTTCACGCGTCTCTGGTTCCGCTCTGGCTTCCACTGAAGATCCCCCCACACTGGCTTGGCACAGCCATTTACCCCCATGATGGTCAGCTGCAGGAGGGACGTCCCCAGCACACCTGAAGAAAGTCTCTCACACACACACACACACACACACACACACACACACACATATGGAGCAAATCCAGGTCAAACGTTTTGTTCATTTGAAAAACAAAAAAAATGAAGTGGGGAGGAAGGGAGAGAGATGGGGGCGGGGGGAAGACAGTGGGGGGACAATGGGAGAGTGGGGGCAGAAACAGATAGAGGGGGAAAAGAAGAGAGAGGGTGGGGAGAGGGCCAGAAACAGATAGAGGGGGAAAAAAGGGAGAGGGTGCCTGTGGGTAAGAGACAAGGAGAAGAGATGTGAGGAGGATCATCGGGATGTGAGAAAACATTCATAGATCCAATTATTTTAATTTGATGTACCTTCATTTAGTTATTTCATGTTTGTATCTACATTATATAATGTGGTTGTTAAAGTGTATTTCTGTATATGCTTTTCATGTTTAGTGAGTCTCTGTGCATAACAACATGTTAGAGTGTCTCTGTGTAAGTACTTTTATATCTTTTATATGCGTCTCTGTGTACATGTACATGATAACAGCAGGAATCAGAGGTTTATCTCAAGTACTAACTGTAAATCACAGCTTTCACCACGCGATACACCGACACATCACATCATTCACAGCCGTACGGCTGCAGTCTGTCTGGACTCCTCACTTACCTTCAGCTCTGTTGAGTGCAGCAGAAGGCGTCTTCATCTCCTCTTCACACTCCTGAGGCCTTACGGTTACTTTCTGCAAGTTTCTCTCTGGAAAACTTCAGTGTGTGTAGTTTGAAACTAACTGACTGAATGTGCCACAGACAGTGTTTCTTATGCTGAGGTGAACGGAGCATAGAACATGGAGCTTAGAACATGGAACATGGAACATGGAGCTTAGAACATGGAACATGGAGCTTAGAACATGGAACATGGAACATGGAGAAATGTTCCATCATGATGTCACGTCTCTATGGTTACAGTGAAGGTATCTTGAATATGGAAATGAGCCTTTAAAGTAAACGTGTGTGTGGACGGTGTATTTGTATTGATGGAGCTCATCCACTTCACATGCTGCATAAAACACTTTGCTCTGTTTGTTTTCTCTGACCCGTTCATCTTGATCTTGAAAGCAAACACTTTAAAGAATAAATAAAGAACGATTTTTGATTTTGGTCCATTGTTTCAATTCGGAAATATATAAACTCTTGAATCCGGGTCGTTAAACCTCCCGTTCGAGCCCTCTTGTCTGCAGTCGTTATGCTAAGCTAACCAGCTACCGATGCTAAACCGACACATTTAAAACAATACCAGTGTCTGAACCCATACATGAAATTGAACAATGAACAATACCCTAAATATAGACAAATAAAAACCACTTGGCTTCAAACTACAGCTTCGAATTGTTTAACTTCAAACTATGAACAATATATGAATTGTTTAAAGTTTACAGTATTATTGCAGTGTTTATCTACCAACAGCCAGAAGAGTAGTTAATTGGAATTTGGGGAATATTAATAATTTAATTTTAGATTCATGCTCATTGTGCAGGAAGGACAGATATGTAACATATATTAAAAAGCACTTACGTTAGATTGACCTTGTTTGTCTCAAAGTATTGACGTGCAACACAGAAGAGCTGCAGAGGACAGAATGTATTAATTGTATATTTAGTTGACCCTTGGTTGCGTAGAATAAAGACAAAGCGAAATAAATCAAAAGATCTCCCGTCATCTGCGGAAGGAAGTTAAGACATTTGTATGCAGCTTAACGACAAACAACACCCGAAGGAACGTCGCTTTTCGACTTTAATAACGGAGGGGAAACACCGACTTAAATACATGTGAATAGAAGGTAGCTGGCTAGCTAGCTGCTGTAGCCACACGGTCCCTTTACCTTTTGATAGTCCCTTCAAAACCCCAAAAGGGATTAACGGAGTAAGAAGGGTTGTGAGTTTGGTTTTAAAGGATTAACGAGAAAACGACTGTCCCCTTCCGTTTTACCGCTTTTGATTAAAAACGAAAAACGAGAAAAGAATGTTTTCATTTTCTGTTTTTTACGGTAAAAGGGACTATCAAAGGGTACACGGACCCTACACCGAAACTGGAGTTGCGTTCCGGTACGGTAGTTACCGGCTGAGCACCGGCCCTCGGTACCCAACCCTACATGAGAGGGGTCAAACCGATGAGGAAGATTTTCACACGAATCGGGTAAGAAGTTGATATTCTGATTTTCAAACGGGGCTTCCTGAATTATAACGGGTGGTAACAGATTACAAAGACGGGTATTTAGTTGCACATTTATTTATTTATATTTAGTTTTTTTTTTTTAATTATTTTTTTTCTCTCTCTTCTTAGCGCGGTCACTGATTGAAATGAGCGGCAGGTGGATGGGAAGGCTATGTGAGAAGTGGGTGTGTGTGTAGAGGTGAGACTAATGGGCAAATGAGTGTGTCAGTGAATGTATATGGCAGAGGGGGAGAGAGAGAGAGAGAGAGACCTGGATCCTGACAGAGTAATTGTACGGTATTTCCGGTTAATCAGCATCCAACTTTTTACTGAGGAAGACAGGGAGCAATGTGCGCATTTACGATTGTATTCAGACTAACTATCTGAAAATCGCATAATTGTGACCCTTGACCAAAGGGGAAGACAGGGGCAATTGACAATTGTGACCCTTGACCGAAGGGGAAGATAGGAGGGATTTTGAGAGTTCACTGAAATCGCAAAATCTCAGCCCTTGACCTAACAGGAAGACAGGAACAATATCGGGGTTTTCGGACAGTAGTCTGAAAACAGATATTTGCGCCCTTGACCTATATTTATTAACCAATAGTTCTGGTTGGGTTTTAACTTGTATTTTTCCTACGTAAAAGAAAATCAAGACTTATAGTGACGACTATATTTTAAGTAATAAAAGTATACTTCACCACGCCTGAAAGATGGGTGGTGTACACGGTAAAGGTAAAAAGGAAATGGGTTCTCCGGAGGGACCCATTGTGGATCTGATGAGAAGGAAATATGGAGATCAATCTCTAGAGTTTTGGCCCGAGTGGTCAAAAGATTTTGGGTTCCCTGCAAATGGTTCTTTCAGTAGAATAAAACTGAACATGTTACAAACAGGCTTAGAGGGAAAAGAGAAGGGTATAAAAACTCAGAGGGTGATAAAAGGCAAAGACTTGGAGGACATTGAGAAACAAAGTAAATGGTTAAAATGGTGGGAGGATGAATGTGAATGTAGAGAAAGGAAACAAATGGCTAAAGAATTGACATGCGCAAAAACCACATTGGTTGAAAAAACAGATCCAAATGTTATTGAACAAAATGACCGATGTGCTTCTTCTCCCTTGTATCCGAGTCTCACAGGGGCTGGCGGCCCTCTCCTCAACACATGCCCACCGCCGTACCCTGCTTCATCTGCGAACCAGCAACCTCCGTCTGCAGGGTCACATATCAAAGTTCACTACACCCGGCAGAGGGAGGAAAAGGAAGCGGCAGTGAAAGCAGCACAGGAACGACTCCTCGGCGAAGAGGAGGAAAAGAGACAGGCTGCTCTCCTCACTCGCTCTCGCTCTCCAGGAGCAACCGGAGGGGACACTTCTGCCATCAACAAACTGATTGCAGAGCAACCATCTACATCAGATGTTTTTTCCCCCTCTTTCGACCCAGAGGGAGTTCTCCCGGATGCAAAATCTGTGCTCCAAACCCCAATGATTCAAGTACCAGGACACTCAGGTCCCATACTTGTTTTCCGGCCTTGGACTGATACGGACATTAGAGCTGCAATGGCTCATCTCCCGCCGATACAGCACTCGGGAAGACTGTTTGCTGAAGCATTCATGGACTTCTGTAAGCAATTCCTGCCCAACTTTGCTGAAATTCGACGTGTTCTAATGAGTCACGTGGGTCCGACTCACTACCAAAAGCTCAACCAGCTGGTTGCAGGAGACACCAGTGCGGCCGATGTTGAATGGAGTTCAAATCAAAATAACAGAGAATGTCCACAAAATGCACCTCGTAGAGGATGGGGGCGTGGACGGGCCAGACGAGGAAGGGGTGGCAACGCACATTCCGATTGACGTGAGGCGGACGGGGAGGAGGCTGCATGTGAGGGGGAGACGGCAACCATGCTGAGGCCTCACATGATAAGGGAAGTAAAACACACACACACCGCAGCCTGCAATGAAGAAACGCTTTCTGCACTAACTCCCTGCACGCACACTCACACTCACACTCACACACCGGAGCAACAACAAGCTCTCATGGACATCACAGAGCAATTGAGAACACAAAAGCTTTCACTTAAACACACATACGCAAAGTTTTCAGGAAAATCATTGAAAATATGCCCACCACTATGGTGCAAATTCAAGGGAAACTTTTATCGTTTTTGGTTGATTCGGGGGCTACACATTCTGTAATACAACAAAAGTATTTTCCAGGTCAGAAACTTAGTGGAAAACAGGTTTTCTCACAAGGAGCTTCAGGGATGACTATTGTAGAGAGATTTACGGCACCTATGACCAGTACACACACTGACTCAACTGACCCTGAACCAGACATCACAGTAAAACATTCCTTTTTGCTGTCCTCTTGCTGTCCCATTAATCTAATGGGCAGAGACCTCATGTGTTCTTTCGGCATTAGCCTCATCTCCACTCCTACAGGGTTGCAAGTGGTGAGATGCAGACCCATTGACCAGATGGCAAAGACAGTTATAAGTGATCCAATGTTTGTGTACCAGTGGTGGCTTCCGGTTGACTCACAATCAGAATTGTCCCACCTGGCAGCATCACGCGTCCAGCCTGAGGCAGAGTGCATGGATGCTTCATATCTCCACTGCACAGCTCATGTGTCACATGGGCCAGATAAGCAATATGATGCATTATTTCTACAGGATCTGAATGATCAAATTGCATGTATGACATTGTTTTGGTCCACACTTAAATGTGCTGTTTCCGTTTCTCTCACCCCCTCTCAGCAGCACCTCTTTAATGTGGACTCTTCTTTCCCACACATCTCCTTGTCTAAAGCAGCAACAGACCAATGGAGAGATTTGGGACCCTTTGTCGCAGCGTGCGAGGCATTGGCAGATTGGGAGGCTACACCAGATCCACTTGTGATGCGCTCTCCATAGACAGGCTTCTTTAAACAGCCATTCGCATTTTGCACACCTGCTCTCAGATCTGTTTATGTCATGGATGAAAATAACATATTTTCTGACACACACACTGATACATTTTTGACTAATGTCTCCTCTATTTCTCCTGCCCTCAGTTCTGTCCCAGACACCTTGTGGGCAGCGCATAAATATGACGTGGGACTCATCAAAAAATGTCAACCTGTGGTCATCACTCCTCGATCAGACTTCCGTCCCCGCAAACATCAATACCCACTGCGCCAAGAGGCCATTGACGGTATAACACCGGTGTTCAACTCCCTCTTAAAGGCCGGAGTCATTGTTCCATGTCCTGACTCGCCGGTAAGAACACCTATTTTTCCAGTTAAAAAGATCAGAGATGCAGGCAAACCAACTGAGTGGCGCTTCGTGCAGGACCTAAAAGCCGTTAATGCAGCCGTCCACGCACGAGCCCCAAATGTTCCCAACCCTTACACCATTATGGCACAGGTTCCACCTGATGCTCGATGGTTTTCCGTGATTGACCTCTCAAATGCTTTTTTCAGTGTCCCTGTGGACATTGACAGTCAGTTTTGGTTTGCGTTTAATTTCAATGGCAAGCCTTACACTTTCACACGCTTGTGTCAGGGCTACACAGAATCACCTACGATCTACAACGAGGCACTCAGGGAAAGTTTGGAGAGCCTCACTTTGTCTCCAGGAACAGCGCTTTTGCAGTATGTTGATGACTGTTTAATTGCAGCTCCAACACAAAAGCAGTGTGAACAGGACACTCTCAAATTGCTTCAACACTTAGCAGCGGAAGGACACAAGGCCAGCCTATCCAAACTACAGTTTGTTTCACAGAACGTTCATTTCCTAGGCCATAACATTTCCGGTGAAGGGAAGACACTATCACCAAAACGCATTGCCTCAATTGTAACACTTCCAAAACCACAAACCAAGAAACAGATGATGTCATTTTTGGGAATGTGTTCCTACTGTAGGTCATTTATTCCAAATTACTCCCAACTCGAGCAACCTCTGTCCTCATTGATACATGGGAAAAATCTCAGCGCGCATGATAAAATTCAGTGGCTCCCTGCAGCCTCTCAAGCTTTCACGGACATGAAATGCGAGTTACAAGTTCCTCCGACTTTGGGTCTTCCTGATCCTCACAAACCGTTCACACAAACCGTTGACGAACGTTCTGGATGTATGACATCAGTGCTCCTACAATCCCATGGCGATAAACTACGACCAGTAGCTTATTTCTCCGCAAAACTCGATCCGGTAGCAGCAGGCTTACCACAGTGCCTTCGAGCTGTGGCAGCTGCTGAAAAGGCTCTTACAGCCTCTCGTGACATTGTAGGCTATGCTACGCTAACATTATTGGTTCCACATTCGGTTTCACGGATTCTTCTCGAACAGAAGTCGTCTCATTTATCTGCAGCGCGTTACCTTCAATATCACACATGTCTCCTAGACATGCCGAATGTTACAGTAAAACGCTGCAATGTCCTCAATCCTGCATCTCTTCTCCCCACTCCGGAGGATGGAGAGGAGCATAATTGTTTGGCTGAGCTGGAAGCTCAGTGCACACCTCGACCAGACCTCGCAGACACACCTCTGCTCAACAGTGACATGGTAATGTATGTTGACGGATCTGCTACACAGGATCCCCTGACTGGTTCTAATCTTGTGGGTTTCTCTGTGGTTTCAGACTCAGCTGTTCTGTGTTCCGGCCCTCTTCCATGTCACCTCTCAGCCCAAGCAGCAGAATTAATCTTGCTAACAGAAGCTTGTAAACTAGCTAAGGATAAAACGACAACCATTCACACTGATTCCAGATACGCTTTTGGCGTGGTTCATGATTTCGGCACGCTGTGGAGACACAGAAATTTTCTCAAATCAGATGGCAAACCAGTGTTACACCACACTCTGATAGCAGAACTATTGGATGCCATTTTGTTGCCCACAGCTATTGCCGTTTGTAAATGTACAGCGCACACATCCGGCACAGGCGACATCGCAAAGGGGAATGAGCGAGCAGACTTAGCTGCAAAAGCGGCTGCTAGACGTCCTCTTCCCAAACCATCACGCCCAGTTCCTGCCATGTGTTCTCTTCCCTCCTCTCTTGCAGCCGTGCAGTCCCTCTCTACTTCAGATGAGAGACGTTTTTGGTCCTCCTCAGGCTCCAAATTCATAGACGGCATCTGGTATGGTCCAAATGGTAATCCATGCTTACCTAAACATTTCTTCCCTCACTATGCGAAATTGACTCATGGGTTAGACCATGTGTCAAAAGGGGGAATGTTAAGTATCATTAATGCAACATGGTTCACAAAAGGCTTTGCAGCTTACGCACAAAGGTTCTGCCAAGCGTGCATAACATGTGCAACTCACAATGTAGGTCGTTCAGTACAGGTGTCACATCATGCAGCACATCCACCGCCTGCAAGACCATTTGAACATGTAATGATGGATTTTGTGGAACTCTCCCCATCGGAAGGTAAGAAACACTGTCTTGTAATGGTAGACATGTGGTCCAAATGGGTTGAGGTGTTTCCCTCCAGTAAGCAGACAGCCTCCACAGTGGCTAAAGCCTTGATTTCAGAGATCATTCCCCGCTGGGGAATCCCAAAGCAAAATTTCTAGCGACAATGGTTCACGTTTTGTCAACCAAGCAATCACAGAATTAAGTGCATACCTGGGTATTGACTTAGAAACACAATGCGCATACCACCCAGCTAGTGGAGGAGCGGTAGAGAGAGAAAATGGAACATTGAAAACAAAACTGGCCAAATGTTGCACAGACACAGGTCTACCGTGGACAAAAGCACTGCCCTTGGTTCTGATGTACATGCGGATGAGGAAACGAACAAGCAGCAACCTAAGCCCATTTGAAATCCTTTTCGCAGTTCCTCCCCATATAGGTGTGGAAGCTCCAGGAACACCACTCCCTTCCACCACAATGTGCGAGAATGACATGTTAACCTATTGCATTCGACTGTCTTCCACTTTGTCTGATGTAAGAAAACAGGTTGTAGCTGCACTTCCGAGAGAAGCAACGGGTCCACTACAACGACTGCAACCAGGTGACTTCGTGGTGGTAAAGGACTTCAGGAGGAAAAGTTGGAAAGCTAAACGGTGGCAGGGTCCATTTCAGATTCTCCTGGTCACCCAAACAACGGTCAAGGTAGCTGAAAGAGCAACTTGGGTCCACGCATCCCATTGCAAGAAGGTTCCAGATCCAGTACCAGCAGTGGGCTCAGGCGACCCTACCTCCACAAAAAGTGTCAATCAACCGACACCACCGATCCAGTGACCACGGACGGGCAGTTGACCGGCAGACACACAGTGCATTGTGATCTGTGTTGACTGTCTACAACGCGGATGCCTCACAAGAAAGAAGGTTGGCAGACTCCACATCCCAACGTGTACCTGCGGACCAACACAAGAAGAAGAACACGGCCAGGACCCCTCCACATAGACACAGTAGTCGTTTGTGCCACGACAGTTTTATTCATATTATTGCTTGCTTCAGTTTCATTGTATCTCAGCATCTTTTTGTGATTCCGTAGTCCGCTGCCTAAAGAGTGGGTCTCTCTTATCATGGAACGACAGCGTTCATGGAACCCCCTCAGACGACTGGGGGGGACTCGTGTAACCATGTGTTTATTTGCAGGTGTCACTTTATTTGTGTTGATTCCATATTTTGTCCTCCACCAGAAACATTTAGACGACTTACTTGACCGACCCAACAACTCAACTCACTCTAACTCGACCGTTCGCAACCGCACCAAGCGAGCACTGACCCGCCTAGACAACCGGTTCGAAAATGGGATGAACCCATTGAACAAATATTCTGCAAATATGTGGTGGCGCTATGCTCAACACGTAGCGACAAAAGAAAATGCTTCCGACTGTTACGTATGTTCTCCGCTACCCATCAGCACTAATCAACCACGGCTAGCCGTAGCCC